>NW_026909668.1:358958-717916 GCF_023558435.1 Drosophila sulfurigaster albostrigata | reverse complement strand
GATGAATTTGAGCACCCCTGCCTTATATAGTATTTATATGTTTGTAAATATCTTATCCTTTGATTTTAATGAAGCTAGATATTTTATATACATTTAATACTCACTTATATATATTTTTTGTTGTTTCCTCTAATTACTTAGCTGGAGCAGAACGAAATTGACAAAATGACGGCTACATGGACAGAAATAATGAACCGGAAGAATGGTGAATTAAATGAAAGTAAAATGAAAGTGACCCAGCTTGAGCTGGAAAACATGCAGCTGAAAACAAATAATTAGGCCAAAGAAGTCAAGCTGGTACGAATAAAGCTTAATACATTCCGATGTTAATAAATTCGTTCAATACTAATTTTAATCATGTCTTGAAGGTTGAGCTGAAGAACAACTATTATGCAAAAGTCAAGGAATGTATCATGATGGAACAAAAACTTGCCCGGATTGAGGCAATAGTGCAATTATGAAGGGATTATAAAGGCATCGATAGAAAATCATAGACAGGTACATACAATTATTAACAATATAGTAATTGTCAATAGTATCTATAATAATTAATTTTAGTCACAAATATCGATGGAGTGTGCCATTCAAAAAACCCCCCAACGACTTTAATCGCGAAGCTGCTAATAAGGTGTTAAGAGAGAGGCTTTGGACAGTAGAGAACACTCAGCAACAGCAGATGCAGCCTGTTCATACAGGGGAAATTGATGCTGCGTCCGACGACGGTTCAACGATTTCAAATACAGCTGCAACTGCAGTTGCTACAAGATTGAGAAATCGTCGAATTTAATTTAAACAAGTAAAAAAAATTGCATTTGCATTTATACAATAGATTCGCACATCGTCTGCAAGGGAATTGCAGATTCGGTATACCGATGACTTTTAGTTTACTGCATTGTTATCGCTTTTGTTTGATTTGATCGAAACAAATGTACAAGCTGTGTGAATAAATAAAAGAAACACAACTCGGTCTATATTCGAGTGGGGAAAGCGGAAGTGGAACTGGAAGTGAAGGAAGTTGAGTGTATGCATACTGTGGGAATCTGCACAGAGCAGCGAGATCGCCAAGGAGAACGACGATGCTAGCAGCGGACACGAGCGATGAGTGTCAAGAGAGACGAGAGTTAGTTCAACATAAGTGAGCGAGCACGACAGACGTGCGTGAAGTAAAGAAATAAAATAAACGAAATTTAAGTACCACAAAGTGCGTGTTTATTACTTGATATCACGGGTCTTTACATTGGCGACGAGGTAAATTTACTATCTTGTGCAAAATAAATAGGAATTGAATTTATAAGTGCATTTTGAAATTTACTATTTCTAAGTGAAACTCAATTCCAGTGAATTGGAATATAATTCCAATGTAGGTACATGAAAACGAACGAAAAAGGAGGGCGAAAGTAGAACACAAAACGAAAAATAACGGCTTTTGTGTCTATATTGGCGTGAGAGGCTTCGCTCTCAGAGACGATGTTCTCCACGCAAGACGAAATCTCTAAGCATAGAGTAAAAGGAAAGAGAAGGAGAAAATGATGAAGTGTTAAATTTAACAAGTCCATCGCGGCAACGTACACACGTTTGTATGTGAGCCAAAGAGAGTGAAATTATTCTAACAAAGAGAGGCTGTCATACAAGCCAAAATATTAAGAGAGACATTGTATATGGAAAAGACAGAGTGTGGGAGATAAACCTATGCAAGCTACATATACAGATGCAAATAAGTACGAATATACATATGTACGTACAAAGAGAAGGCTGTGCGAAAGAGTTTCGTCTTGCGTAAGCCAAATATTAAATCGATCGTGTATAAAATACAAGTCGACAAAAAGAAAACATGTAAAAGGCTGAGTAATAACAAGCCAATATTTACTTATAATAAAATCTTGTGTTTCAGATAAGATGACTGATAATATTCTTAAACCATTTCTATGTGACACGATTGAAAAATCGGTGCTCAGAAATGAATGGGAAAAATGGTTAAGAGCGTTCACCATAGCTATGGAGGTTGACCAAATTGAGTCACCAAAAACCAAGAGAACAAAACTACTTCATTTGGGTGGAGTACAGTTGCAGACTGTTGCATACTCACTACCAGGCGCAATAATTGAATATGATGAAAAGCTGGACAATGATGTTTGCGGTATTTTAATTGAGAAGTTAAATGCCTATTTTTCACCTAAGCAAAATTCCACGTTCGAACGACACCTTTTCGCAATTTGGCTCCACAGGAAGGGAAAATTTCTCGAAATTTATTCTTCGGCTACGACAACAAATGTATAAATGTAAATCTTTGGCGAATCGAAAAAGGAAATCAAGGAAATCTGTCTTAAGGACAAAATACTGGACTCGTGGGCATCTCCTGAATTAAAGAAGAAACTTTTGAGTAAAGAGCACTCCCTAGACGAGATTATTGAGGCGTGTCAAGTCGAGGAGCAAATTAACAAACAAGCCGAAGCCATGCAGAAGCCAACCATTGAGGCAATAAACAAAATTGTGGCTCGTAAAGCAAAACCGGGAGTGGAATGTTCTAGGTGTGGTCGGATGGGTCATGGCAATAGTGATCACTTTTGCCCGGCGCGACTCGCCAAATGCAATAAATGCTCGAAAATAGGGCATTTTGCACGCAAATGCAAGTCGAAACAATATCCTCAGCCTAAAAATGGAAACCTCAAGCGTCGACTAGATGACGATTGTGCTGGAGAGGGTCGACCTGATTTCAAAAGGAAGAAGGAAAGCTCGAATTGCTTTAGAATATGCAGCGACGAGGAAGAAGAGCTTATCAGCGGCAAAATTGGAGGCCAAGAAGTTTCTCTTATTATCGATTCTGGTTCGCGATTCAACCTCATCAGCCATATAGACTGGGAAACACTGAAAAGGAAAAACCCGGCGGTGTTTAATGTGAGATCACATTCACAAAAACAATTCCGAGGATATGCTTCTGATCAATTACTAGAAGTAATTTGTGTTTTTGAAGCACCGATATCAGCGGTACCAGATGTCGAGGTGATTGCTACATTTTTTGTTATTAAAAATGGACGACAGTCATTACTGGGGCGTGAGACAGCCATAAAGCTAAATGTTCTTCGTCTTGGCCTAAGTGCAATCGGGTTGAAACGACCGCACTATTTCCCAAATGGAAAGGTGTCGAAATAAAGCTGTGCATTGATCCACAAATCAAGCCTGTTCAGCAGCCGGTGCGGAGGATCCCAGTGGCACTTGAAGATAAAGTTGCAGCGAAGCTGGATGAAGCTTTGAGGCGAGACATTATTGAATCTGTTACGAGTCCGAGTCGATGGATCTCCCCAATTGTCCTGGCGTTTAAGGAGAATGGCGATATTCGACTCTGCGTGGATATGCGTCTGGCGAACAAGGCAATTCGTCGAGAAATGTATCCATTACCAACATTTGAATCTTTTATGACCAAACTTAAAGGTGCACGATTCTTTTCGCGCTTAGACTTGAAAGACGCTTATCATCAGCTGGAACTGGATGAAGACAGCAGGAAATCACAACCTTTATAACACCAATGGGACTTTTCGATATAAAAGACTGATGTTCGGAGTAAATTCTGCTCCAGAAATTTTTCAACGTCATCTCGAGCAGCTGTTAGTAGATTTTCGAAATGTTATGAACTACATCGACGACGTTATTATCTTCGGAGAAAGTCAAGAGGAACATGACAAAACCGTAAGAGATGTCTGCAAGGTATTCAGGGAAAACAACGTACTGCTTAATGACCAAAAATGCGTTTGGAAAAGCAAAAAACTTAAATTTCTTGGCCACATTCTTTCCGATAGAGGCATTGAAGTCGATCCCGATAAAGTTGATGCTATTAAAGCATTTCGAGAGCCAATCAATAAAGAGGAGATACGAAGTTTTCTCGGTCTGGTGACGTATGTAGGGAAATTTATTCCTGATCTAGCAGACTGTACGGAACCTCTATGTCAACTTTAAAGAAGGACACGAAATTCAGCTGGGGCGAAACAGAGAAAAACGCTTTTCTCAACTTAAAGAATCGACTGGCATATGTGCCAGATCTTCAATATTTCAACCCTGGAAATCGCACCCGTCTCATAGCAGATGCCAGTCCTGTAGCACTCGGAGCAGTTTTATTGCAGTTCTCGGCTAACAATGATCCCTTAATGATTTCATTTGCAAGCCGAGCATTATCGGATGTTGAGAAACGTTATTCACAAACGGAGAAAGAAAGTCTGGCCCTAGTCTGGGCGGTAGAGCGATTTTATTACTACCTGGCTGGACTTCGATTTGAACTGGTGACCGACCACAAACCTTTGGAAGCAATTTTCAAACCAACATCGAAACCACCAGCTCGTATAGAGAGGTGGCTCCTACGTCTGCAGTCATACGATTTTAAAGTAGTGTACAAAGCAGGAAAAGAGAACATTTCTGATGCGTTATCACGACTTTGTCCGCTAGCACCACCCAACACTTGTGAAAGAGAAACCGAATACAGTATCCTGCATATCATCGAAAACAGTATTCCAAAATCGATGTCCATCTCGGAAATTGCAAGGACTCGGTGAAAGACGAAGAAATCATTGATGCGATGGCCTGTGTAGAGAACGACGAGTGGAAATCGGAGTCCTCAAAGCAATTTTATCCATTCCGGTATGAGTTGTCAACAATAGGACCTCTCCTTCTGCGTGGTAATCGTATCGTTATTCCAACATCACTTCGAAATCGGATTCTTGAGCTGGCTCATGAAGGGCACCCAGGAGAATCGGCCATGAAAAGGCGGTTAAGATCGAAAATTTGGTGGCCTCGGATCGACCGCGACGCTGAAAAATTCGTAAAACGCTGCAAAGATTGCCTCCTGGTTTCTCAACCAGCCAGACCAGCGCCCATGGATAGAAATCCATTTCCAACTGGCCCATTGATTTGGGTAGCGTCCGACTTGCTGGGTCCTTTACCCAATAACGAGTTCATCCTGATTTTTATAGACTACTACTCTCGCTATATGGAATTTAAATTTTACGCTCTATTTCGTCAGCTAGCCTCATTGAAGTAATGAAGGAAATATTTTGTAGATTAGGTTATCCAAAATACTTAAGAACTGACAACGGTCGACAATATATCAGCTCAGAATTCGCGGAATATTGCAAAATTTGCGGAATAGAGCAGGTGAAGACACCACCCTATTGGCCTCAGGCTAATGGGGAGGTAGAAAACATGAATAGATCTTTAGTGAAACGATTAAAAATCGCGTATTCAAATTCAAATAATTACAAAGAGGAGATTCAGAAGTTCGTACTCATGCACAACGTGACGCCACACGGGACTACAGGAGTAGCTCCAACTCAGCTTATGTTCAATAGGGTCGTTCGCGACAAAGTTCCATGTATAGATGACATTGATGAACAATTTACAGACTCGGCTGAAAGGGATAGAGATTGTATACTAAAACAAAAAGGGAAAGAACAGGCAGACAAAAAGAGAGGGGCTAAAGAAATCGAAATAAAGGTGGGGATAAGGTGTTTTTGAAAAATGTAATTTCCACAAACAAATTAACTCCAACTTTTGGCGACACCGAATATGAAGTAGTAGAAAGAAACAATAATATTATTAAAATTACGGCAGAGGGTAAGACACTTATTAGGAACGTGTCCCATGTCAAGAAGATTCCAATAACGACAAGCGAGGCAACGGCATCTGTAATTTCTCCTTTAGGTAACGCTCGAGATAATAGGACATCGGTACAGGACTACCAGGAAGATGGGGAAAACAAGGAACATCGAACGGAGCGGTTGGCGGAAAGTTTACATCAACCGTTGAAGCTGAAACTTGTTAATAAAGGAGGGATGTGGGAATCTGCACAGAGCAGCGAGATCGCCAAGGAGAGCGACGATGCTAGCAGCGGACACGAGCGATGAGTGTCAAGAGAGACGAGAGTTAGTTCAACATAAGTGAGCGAGCACGACAGACGTGCGTGAAGTAAAGAAATAAAATAAACGAAATTTAAGTACCACAAAGTGCGTGTTTATTACTTGATATCACGGGTCTTTACACATACCATTCTTTGGGGCAGCAACATTTCTTATGATTTGATTTGTTGTTTGTGTCTCTCTTGCTTCTTGTTTGCTTACGAGTAGTTTTCTAACAAAATTCTTGAGCAATATTTGCATTTGTTTTGTTTTTTCATTTGCATGTTGTTGTTGTTGATTTTGTCATTATGTAAATTGTTGCAGTGCGCCTTAAATTGGTTTTGACTGTTTGTATGTTGTGTATAGTACGTAATCAGCTCATTTCACTTAGTTATCGCATTCCCAGCTGACTATAGAGTAATTGTTATTCTCATTCTCGAACTATATGACCTTTTATTATTTCCTTTTTTGTTTCTTTATTTGCCATATATATAAGTAAATATGTTTATTTCTTATTTCGATAAGATGCCGTTCAATTGTAGTTGTATTTATTTCTCTCTTTACTCTACCCATAGGGTAGAAGGGTATTATAACTTTGTGCCGGCAGGAAATGTATGTAACAGGTAGAAGGAGGCATCTCCGACCCTATAAAGTATATATATTCTTGATCAGCGTCAACAGCCGAGACGATATAGCCATGTCCGTCTGTCCGTATGAAACACTGGATCTCAGAGACTATAAGAGATAGAGCTATAATTTTTTTTCGACAGCATTGGTTATGTTTGCACACAGATCAAGTTTGTTTCAAATTTTTGCCACGCCTACTTTCGCCCCCGCAAATCAAAAAAATCGAATAACAAGCGTAATTTTAAAGCTAGAGTTGCGAATTTTGGTATATATGATTCCTTAAAATTTGGTTGTGATCAGATAAAAATTGTCGAAGTTATTAAAGAAATACTTTTGTATGGGCAAAAACGTCTACTTACTAGGGGTCTTAGTTACTTTGGCTGACAATCTGGTATATTGTGCCGTCTATGGTATATTTTGAATGCGGCACTATGTCGTTATACCAAATATACCATTTGGTATATTTTTAGTATTTTTTCAGTATATTCGGTATATTTTGAGAAAATACCGCAAAATATATTTCTTTTATTCAAAATGGGTAGCGGGTATCTCACAGTCTGTAGCTTTCTTACTTGTTTAATTGTGCGCCAACTTTTGTTTAAATTTGAACAGCTGACATTTCAGAGCGGCCATATTGAGAATTTTACCGTTGTCCATATTTCTCGGTTCGTGCCAATGAAAACCCCGAAACGGGACTTTAAAAAAACGTAAAAAAAAGAAGGGGCATGGCAAAAATTTGAATTAAACTTGATCTGAACATTATAGCTCTATCTACTATTGTCTCTTGAGATCTAGGTGTTCATACGGACGGACGGACGGACAGACAACCAAACGGACAGACGGACATGGCTAGATCGTCTCGGCTGTTGACGCTGATCAAAAATATATATACTTCATAGGGTCGGAGATGCCTCCCTCTACCTGTTACATACATTTCCTGTCGGCACAAAATTATAATACCCTTCTATTCTATGGGTAGCGGGTATAAAAACAAACACGCAAAAAATTTGGCATCGCCAATGCGGCGCACAACTATCCGAGTACTCGGTCGCGAAACTCATTCTTGCATTGCTTCGCCGTTCGGATACGGTCAGAGCTTGCAAATAACTGTCGACCGTTTCTCGTTGTTCGCAAATATGTGTCTCTCTCTGACTCTTTACGAAAAGACTCAGAGAGCAACCGTTTCGTGGGTTCTCGAATGACCTCGCTCGCGCTCAGAGCGAAACCGTTTTTTTTCTATTCCGTTTTGTTTCGGTTGTTCCAAGACCGTTTTGTCGTATTCAGTGAAAATAAAAGTCTTTTGCGAATGTATTGGTATACATTCACACGCATAGGCAAGCAAATCGTTAAACGTTTAATTGCGATCGTGAATTGAGTGTGTGAAGTTGCGAAATAATATTTATATATATGTATATATATATTTATTTATATATTATAAATACATAATATTTATAAAATCTATGCAGACGTGTCTTAATTGAAAATGAAAAAAACATACCATCGCTCGACGTTGCTACAAGGTGGAATTCAACGTATTAAATGCTAAAGAAATTATTGGACTTAAAGGATTTCCTGGCAACGCAGTCTAATATTTGTGTAGAGGCCGATTGGGATTGGATCGAGACGTACATTGACGCTTTCAGTGACACATACCAGGCAACTTTAAAGCTACAAGACAAAGATTTAGTTTATAGTGAGTTCTTCGTAGTATGGATGGAACTTAAATTGAAATGCGAGAATAGCTACAATTTAATTTAAAAAAAAAACTATCGGCACAGATAAAAATAAGAGAGACAAAATTGTTAGAAAATGATGCATTGTTGGCAGCGATTTACATGGATCCTCGGGAAATTGTATGTTGTCGAACTATCAGAAATCGTTAGCAAAGGCAAATTTGAAAAAACAGCTTTTCGTTTATATGAGTTGAAAGAAGTAAGCTGTATGTCGTTGTTTATGTTGTAGTTTTGAGAAACTAATAAAAATTGTCTTCGTCAAAAACTAATACTTGTACTAAACTAAAATTCAAAAAACATTTTATACTTATTATCGCTTTATTATTTAAGGCACAAACACGAAATGTTCCAGCGCTCGAGACTCCTGTGCATGAAGAGATGTTTGCTTCCCCCGTCTCGTCAGTGCTTTCAACCGCATCCTCATCTGAAGAGAAGTCGCTGTTCTCGGCATTTTTGGACGATTTGCAGACAGTTTCAGAAAGCAAAAAAAGATCCTTTTTCTACAAAACTTGCCAAAATTTATGCTGACATCGAAAACTTCGACGTAACATTTGGTCGCTTGCCATTAAATTCAAATATATTGGGTTTTAATGATTTGCAACTTAAGATTCCGCATATAAGTGCACTAGCGCAGGTTGTGCTGACTACACCTGCAACGCAAGTGTCCGTCGAACGGGCATTCTCAGCCCTACACTTTATATTAAGTGAACGAAGAAGTTCGATTAGTGCAGAAAATCTAAACTCCTTACTAGTTGTAAAGCTTAATACATATGTTACAAAAAATATATATATAATATACGAGGGTTGCTATTTAAGTTTCTGGCCTAGGTCACTTTTAGCCATATCAGGACCAATTGGCTTTTCCCAAAAAGTTTGACTTTTATCGATAAAAGCTCCATACAACTTTTTCATGTGCGACCACGTTTGATATCGATAAACGATTAATCAAAAACTTACCTCGGCAGAAAAATCGAATTAACTCGTGAACACATTCTAGCAATAATTTTTCACAACTTTCGACTTGGATTATTACGACAAGAGTGCACCGATGAACTTAAATCTTTATAACGCGATGAAGTGCCATCCTATAGCCCTGTGAAATACTGGTTTAATGGATTCTATCGTGGCCGATGCTCGCTGGAAGACGAAGGTTGTGAGGGTCGTCAAAAAACAGAAGTTGTGCCAGAAAACATTGATGCCGTGCGTGAACTGATAATGCTAGATCGTCATGTGACATATCGTGAGATAGAGGCATCCTTTGACATTTCTTCCACCAGAATACATTCGATATTGCATAAACACCTGGTCGTAAAAAGGATTGTTCTCGTTGATCCCGCACAATTTGACAATTGCTCAAAAAGGCTTGTGTGGATTGGTTCAAAGAAATTTTGGAAAAATACATTCCCTGTGCTTCAAAAGACATTTATAAGATAGTAACATGTGATGAATCATGGATCTATGGTTATGAGCCCAAAACAAAACAGCAATCGACCGTGTGGATCTTTGAAGACGAGCCAAATCCAACGAACCTTGTTCGTGGAGGAAGCACTATTCAGCAAATGGTCGCCTGTTTCTTCGGTAAAACTGGTCATGTGGCGTCTATTTCGCTTGAGCAATGTAGGACGGTCAATTCTGAGTGGTACACCATAATTTGTAAGCCTGAAGTCCTTGTAGAAATTCGAAAAACGAACAAGAAAAGATGGATCATTCCGCACCATGACAACGCGAACTCTAACACACCAGCTCAAACCCGCGCCTTTTTTTGTGGTCAAAACGTGGAATTCATGGGTCATCCGCCGTACAGCCCTGACTTGGCACCCAATGACTTCTTTTTATACCCGCACATCATCGAAAAAAGGCGTGGTCATCGATTTTCGATGTCAGAAGATGCTGTTAAAGCGTTCAAAAACCATGTTTTGGAGGTGCCTCAATCAGAGTGAAAAAAGTGCTTCGACAATTGATTTGACGGCATTCAAAAGTATATAAATCTTGCTGGAGAATACTGTGACAAACAATAAATCCATTTTTTTTTATAAATATTCGCATTTTCATTATTAGGCCAGAAATATAAATAGCAACCCTCGTATAATATATAAAAATACAAAAAAAAATTTAAAAACAACATTGTCTGAAATTTTTTTTTCTTTTTAATAGCATTTTGTTATATGGAATATGGAATCTAAATGAAACTTGTTAACAAAAATATTTGAAAATAAAATTAAATTGTTCTATTAATCAAATTGTATTATTTCTTTGCATATGTATTGGTATACATTCACAAGCGTTCGTTTTGCATACGAAATATATTAATTGCAACAACAACGTAAGTAAATGTGAAGACCGTTTGCGTTGAGTTTTTCGGTCAATCGGTCTTTTGCTGACTCTCTTTGTGCGAGCGTTTCTCGTTCCGCTCTTTACGCACTGCTCATTGAACGACCGAAATAAAAAGAGCTCAACGAAAAGCGCTCAACAGAAAACAGAAATGAAGACAGCAAAACTCTCTTGCTCAGAGCGAAAGAGTATGAACTTTTTTCGGTTGTGCTCGCAACGAGAGCACAAGAAAAATAACGGTCGACAGTTATTTGCAAGCTATGGATACGGTAAATTTTCTACTCATGCCTTCACCACATTTGCCAAATTCGTTTTACACAATGCACATTGGGATGAAATGCCTTTATTTTGGCCATAACCGTAATTTTAAAGCTAGAAAGTTGAAACTTGGAGAATTTACTGCTTATATTATTTGTGAATTTCGGATTTTTTAATTTTTTTATTTTTTTTTTTTTTTTTTTTTTTTTTTTGCTTTTTCTAAATCGTTTTCCGGAAAATCATTTGGAATAATTTAGTCAAAAGAGCCCTTGCAACCATGAAGAAGTCAAACTGTTTAAAAATATGACAACGCCAAAATTAAGAAACTTGACTAGTCAGCAAGCTTGCACGCACCACGTGGCAAGAACAGCTGACTTTAAACAGCTGGTGCAAGTCGAGGGCTGCGCAATAAAATTCAAATTAAATATTTTCGATGTCTAGGGACATTTCTAAGCTTGAAATAATTGCAACATTATTGATATATTAACAAGAACTTTTTAGGTTTTTTGCCAAAATAAAGGCTTTTCATCCCAATGTGCAATGTCTCACTCAGTCAGTCAGAACTTTGAGTGAGAGTACCAAATGCTGTTTTGCTGTCAGTCATGACTGTCATGCAGACCTCTAGTGCATACATACGATCATAAGACGCAATATAATTATGTATATATTCCCGCCGCTGCCGCTGCGATTTATAGCCTCTTTCCACCGCACGGTTTTCTTTGGTTTTTTCACGTTCAGGCCGAATGTTACGTTCGCCCCATGTAAAAACCCATAAGAAAAAAAGTCGGTTTTCTACGTTCGCGAGCTACGTAGAAATAGCGAACGCACTTTTGGGTAATTATGCGATATTTTGATCGATATGACAACGAAAAAGAGCTCACCACTAACAAAACAGCTGACATTAAAGTGCGCCAAGGTATGAAAATAGAAAAATAAAAATTTGATTTTGCTTTTAAAGCAAATTGTTTATATTTTAGATGAGCCAAAAAACTCGCAAGCCGTCAATATCGTGGAGTGGCATCCACGAGGCTATGTTGTTCGAGTTGTGGGAGGAGAATTTGACGGCATTGAGGTCTGCGCAAAAAAACACGCACATATTCAAACGTATGTGTGAGAAGTTATTGGCGGCAGGCTTCAATGTAGAGTGGAAGGATGTAAGGACCAAGATAGACAATTTGACCAAAAAAATATAAGTAAGTTGTATAAATCATATATATTGAGTTGAGTAATAACGGATGTATATTTATAAAAAAGAAATGAAATTAAGAAGCGAGGTCCAACTGGCGGTGCGCCATCGCAGTGGCAACATTTTGCCAAGGTCCACAGAATCTTGTCAGCGGTGAAGTCAATAAATTTTGAAGAATGCATCCTCGATAGCTTGGGTAAGCTATGATTTCAAAGCCCTCAACCATCAATAGTAAGTGTCAAATTGTTATTTTTAGATCCCGATGAAGGAAAGTGGGATAGATTCATGTCGTCTATTTCAAATCGTTGGCGCAGGCAGTCCAGTCCTGCGCTAGCTGAACCGTGTGACTCGAATGATTTATACTCGGGTGATTCTAACATCATCCTTTTTGGAGTTGATGATGTAGGTAGTACTGTGCTAAGTCAGCCACTACCGCAAAATACTGTGCTTGAAGCACCGACCGACGCAAATAGCGTAATATTTGAAGAAAGCTCATCTGGCACATTACTACCTTCATCAAGTCAAAAAAAGGATGATGTTAAAAGACGAATAGGCCGACCAATGAGTCAGTTCGAGCGTCTGATGGTCGAGGACGCAAACAGGCGGACCGATATTCTTGAGCGCGGTATCAACGCTCGAAAACAATTAATGGAGCGATTTGTCGTAGCAGTGGAGAGGAAAAAGCTCTATTTAACAGAGTGAATAGATTAATATTGCAAATTACATTTTTTGACTTTTTGAAATTAGCAATGAAGTGCGGCAATTTTTGTTTGTGTGAAGCACTATTATTATTTTGTTAAATACTTTTATATTTTGATATTATTATTTTGTTAAATATTTTTATGTTGTTATTATGATTATGTTAATATTATTTTGTTTAATATGCTTTTGTAAATACTATACTGAAATACTAAAAATTTGAAATAAATGCGTTACATACAAATTCTTTATATTTCAGTTATTTATTGTTTATAATGTATGATGAAATTGCTGAACGAATTAGTTCAGCGTCGCTATCGAAATCAATTGTTTCGTAGTCGTCTTCGGGCTGATGTGGTTCTTCGGGACTAGGTTCCAAAATTTCCGGAATATCGATGTTTTCACGTTTCGTGAAATTATGCAAGATGCAACATGCTGTAATAACAACAGCCGTTTTATTGATATGGTTATCGAGGCCTTTTCCAACTCGCCGAAATCGTGCTTTTAAATGGCCGAAAGCATTTTCGACCACCCTGCGTGATTTGGCCAAAGTATAATTAAAAGCCTTCAAAGATTCATTTTCAGTATTTGAAAAAGCATATGGCTTCATCACTTGAGTGGAAAATTTAAAAGCCGAATCACCAATCACCACAACAGGCACATCAACTCCCGAAATATTGCGCGAGTTATTCTTTAATAGTGTCGACTCATCTAATAATTGACGTAGCCTACTTCGCTCAAAAATTTGGGAGTCATGACAGCGTCCTGGGCCTCCAACGTTTATATAAAGAAATCTGTGTCTAAAATTACATTTAACATGAATATACAAATGCAAAAATTAATATCACACAATAATTGCATATTTACCGAGCATCAACCATTGCAAACAATATAGTTGAGTACCAGCCTTTGTAATTGAAATAGTCAGCTGCATCAGCTGCACATGGATGAATTTTAATATGACAGCCATCTAAAAAATTCTTTCTTTAATAAAATTCCATGAAAACTATAATTATACTCACCAATCGCGCCTCACCAATCGCGCCTAAGCACTGCCTAATTCTTCGAAGCCTTTGACACATTCCTCCAATTTGGATTGCGTGAGGAAGTTATGCGGGAGGTAGTCGGTTGACAGAAATCTACATGTCTCATGGCAAAATTCTAAGAATATTTTGCAGACCATTGCTGTAGACACACCAAACAACGTGCCCACTGTCCGATACTCCGCAGACGATCCCAAAGTGTATAATGCGATTGCAATCCGCTTATCAAGAGGAATGGCCCTTCGAAATTCTGTGTCTTTTTTGGCCAATCCACAAAGGCGCTCTACAAGGATGCCAAACTCCTCCCTATTCATTCGGAAATGTTCTATAAAAAACGATTCGCTGCTTCCAAGAACATCGCGCTCCCAAAAACACCCATGCCGTTCCTAAAAAATAAAAATATTTATGTAAATATTACATTGCTGCCAGCAATTCTACTTACATAGGCCCAAACTGATGGCGATTTCTTTAATAGTGGCAATGGCCTATACTCGGTTAATTTATCAACCAATTCGTCAAAATCCACATAAAAATCTTGCAATTTAAGAAAATTTTCCATTTTAAAATCCGCGTGCTGATTTTTGAATTGGTCGCCAACTCGTGTTTACATTTGAACAGCTGACATTTTAGAGCGGCCATATTGAGAATTTTACCGTTGCCCATATTTCTCGGTTCGTGCAGATAGAAACCCCGAAACGGGACTTTAAAAAACGTAGAAAAACTGAGTGAGGTGGAAAGAGGCTATTATTCGCTGTGGTGTGAGAGATGATTAAATCTCTTAAGCTACAACGCCGCTGCGATTAATTCACGCTGTTCCCTTTGCGATTTATTCGCGCCGCTGCCGCTATGTCTTTTGCCATTCACACGTTCACTAATGTAAACAAGGGCAAAAGTGGAGCTGCATATTGAATGCGTAAAAAAACAATTTTCGGACAAAACAGCAACAATGTCGTAAGTGGAGCGACTCATCGAATTAGTCGAAAAAAATAAAATTTTATATGATTCTGCGGACGCGGACTATAAAAACGTAACAAAAAGGAACAAGATATGGGACGAAATTGGATTGGAGCTGGAAGAAAGTTGTAATTATATTGTTTTATCAAATTAAGTTCAGTTTATGTACAATGAAACAGTTGTGTAGTGTTCATACATATATTTTATGGCTGTGTCCAATTGTACTAAAACTGTCTCCAGTTCCAAGGAATCTGTGAAATGAAAATTAATTATTTTTTTATATTTTTAGGAAATGAAATAAAAAAAAGTGGGAGAATTTGAGGGACACTTTCGCTAAATCTTTGAAGACCAGTTCAGGGCACGCTGGTAAAACGTGGATTTGGGCGAATGAAATGGAGTGGTTTCGTCCATATATTTGTTCAACAAATTTAAGTGAAGAAAGAGAAGAATGCGAACCACCAGAAACTGGAGCAGTTTCGTTGGCGTTAACGGACGAGAGCATCGATGGGTTTACCCCAAGGGCTACGTCCTCCGTAAAGGATATAACACAATATCTAAAGTCGCAGGGGCCAGACGACATAGATATGTTGTTTTTGGAAGAGATGGCGATTCTCGAAGAAAATAGAGATGGAAAAAACATCGATGTTATCGATGTTGCCAAAAATATTTTTAACATCGATTGTTTTCTGGAAACATCGATTATCGTTACTTGCAACCGAGAAACAGAAAGCGTGGTAAGCAGAGAACAAATTTTTGTGCAATTTTTACAAAAACTAATCTATTTTACTTGAATTTATAGTGAACTATATTGGTGGTGTTGGTGGCTAACATCTTGGAGCCTTTTGAGCACGCTACTCGGTCTATTTCCCAAGAAAAAAACGCTTCAATATCGATATTAATTCCTCTCATATGTGAATTAAACAAAAAGATGGTTGATATTAAGCCAAAAATTAAGACTACAGAGGGGAATTCAATTTTCGATTTTCTAACGGCTCGTTTCGCCCATTATGAGGTTAGAACAGTCCCAAGAGTGGCAACTATTCTGGATTCAAGGTTCAAAAAAGATGGTTTTCTCTCTCAGTCAAATTCAGACCAAGCTGCTAAGGCTTTAGAGAATGAATTGTACAACACATTGTCCAAAACACAGCACGATACGCCAACACCACCAAATTCAAAACCGGAAAAGAAGAAATTTACGTTCCTACAGCAAAAAGTCGCTGTTAAATCTAAGTCGACCAATACAGACGCTATTATAGCTCTAAGGCAATATTTGGAGGCTCCAAATTCCCCGGAGAACGTCGCCTTGTAGAGAGGTTTGAAATTGTTCAATATATCCTTTTAAATCTAATGGTTATTTTTTATAGATATGCTCAGATTCCATGAAAGCTTAGAAAAGCATTGCAAAACAATACTATTGCGTTCCAGCATCTTTCACGGCGTCCCACAGTGGACGATTTGGTCCCGCTAGCGGCATTTAATTCAAATTTTCAAATTGAAAAATCCGTTAATATTTTTTCACATATCGATAGCAGATGCTTTGATTAGATTTTTAAAAGCTTTTGAAAGCTCTACGATCTGCTGATCATCAGCTGTGATCGGTCAAACACACCATATGATTTCGCAAAGAGCTTTACACAATTTTTTCTCTTTGCGCGCATGGAATTTGAGTTCCTCGGAAATTTAAAATTTTTGGTGAATTTGTTAGAAGTTTGGTTTTTTATTATATTCAAGGTATGTATTTTCAAAAAAATCAATGTTTGTGACCGGTCTATAAATGTGTAGCTCATAAAACGTAGTGGTAATTCAGTGTATTAACAACTAGCCCGGATTAGCGTACACCTGTCTTTCGTGGAGTAGAACTTAATTTGTTCAACTAAGTCCAGTCTAACTCCTTTATTAGCCGAAAGTGTGAATCAGTGGCGTCCAAAATGTGAATTTATCAACTGCTATTATCTGCTAGCCTTGAAACTATGGTACTTTTTAGATACAGTGTTAGTACCAAAAGGGATCTTTTTTTAGTATTGCACTCAGAAGTCATCCCATTTTTTTCCATCATCCCATCATTTTTTAGATAAAGTTTATATATGAAATATGTTAATTGAAGTTCAAATAAAATAAAAATAAAACAAAATTTTAAATTTAAAAAAAAATTTTTTTTAAATTAAAAAAAAATTTTAAAAAATTAAAAAAATTTTTTAACTTAAAAATTCTATGATTTTTTTCTGATCAGTGAAAAAAACCGACTGAAGATATCTATTTTAGTTTAGAAGTTATTAATTAAATGCCGCTAGCGGGACCAAATCGCCCACTGTGGCGTCCGAGAGGATTTTCAGCAAAGCTGGCCAAGTCATTAGTGAGCGCAGGAGCTTTCTCAAACCAAAAATAGTTAATATGTTGTTATTTTTGAACAAAAACAGCTTCCTTTATGATCTCAATTAAATAAGTTAAATTTAAACGGCGATAATCGATTATAATCGATGTTTTCATACCAAAACATCGACAACATCGATTGTGGCCAACATCGATGTTTTTCCAGCTCTAACGACTGGTCCGCTAAAAGCGGACCCAGAACCTGAGGCATCACCCCCATTTGATCTGCGACTGAACTCAACGCTGCGCGCTGTGTTAGAACTTCGAATTTTCGAATGAGCCGAAGAGGCTTGGTGTTCGAATCGCAGCGCACAGCCCGACTGGGGCTGCAATAATACTGTTTTTAATGATACCTTTTGGATGTATGACTTGACGCAGCTATGTATTGTAAATGTACCACAAATTTTTTTTTATTTTTTTTTTTATTTTCGGTATTTTTTAATACTATATTTTCTTAACGTTTTTTTTTAAATTATCTTTTATAATTTCATATTTCATTTTTTTAGTATAGTATTTACTATTTAAAAAAAAACAAAAACAGAACTTTTATTTAATCAATTATACTTTTCAAACAGAAAGAAAACAAAAACAGAACTTTCACTTGAATAATATTAAATAAAATTTTAAACTATCTTAGTTAATTTTAAAAAATGAACAGTCTTTTGTAGACCAAACATAGTGAAGGTCTTTACAATAAATCAATTCCATGAAATACATAATGTTATTAAGTGTCTTAAATTCTAATTGATTTGGTAATTTAGTTTTCAATAACGAAATTTCAAAAAACTTTCGCTCTGCAGCACCAGCGCTGTGTGGCAACGAAATCAAGTTGTTTATTAATTTTATTAAGCTCCTGAACAACGGTTCGTCAACACCGTTTTTTTAATTTTAATGTCTGTCCAAAATTTACGAATATCTTTTTCTTTTCCTGATTAAAAGAAAGTCGGAGTTGGTTCCATTGGGATATTATATCATCAGGATTACCATTATATAAATTTTCAAAGGTTTTCACTATGGAAAGATCTTTTTCGCTTAGAAATTCGGCTGAATCATAAATTGTGATTCACAATATATAACTGTTTACGTTGTGATGGGCCTTACATTGGCGCATATATATTTTCTCAATTGATGTGTGGTGGAACAGAGCCATTTGTAAAAAAAATATGTGTGAACATAAAATTTTATGAAAAATTTAAATACTAGACTAGGCATATTGAAAATGTACCAATATGAAAAAAAATGATCCAATGTACCAACGCATAAAAAAATTACCAGTTTTGGTACATTTGTACCAAAAGTGGCAACCGTGGTTATGTGTGATCGGTTGTGAAAAAAGTCATTAACATTGTCAGTCTTAAAACGTGATTTTTATTACAAATAAATAAATTAAACAATTTCTTACGTGTTGTGTGTTGTGAACAATTTGCAAGTGAAAGTTTTGTGAAAAGAAGTCAAAAAACTATTAATATAAACAGTCCTAAAAGTGATTTTCATTGTGGATAATAAATAATTGGTTTACTTGTTTTGAGCAATTTGTCGTTCTTCAATTAAAAAAAAACTATGGCGGAAACATTCGAGTGCATGAAAAACAAAGTTGACAGTGGAGCATACCATCTTTCTAATATACACAAGGGAAAAAGTTTAATTTGGAGCATTTTACGGAAATTTTAAAAGACGGTGAAACCGTAGTCGATGGATGGGTTTTCTGTGAAAAGTGTCGTAGTGTTCTTAGGTATAAGAAGAATCAGACATCAAACTTGTCTCGGCATAAATGCTGTATTGCATTAAAACAACCAAAGGATGGTGCAAAGTTGTCAGACCACGATAAGAAGGAAGCGTTGGAGAAATGCACTGAATGGGTTGTGAGAGATTGCCAACCATTTTCAGCAATTAATGAAACTGGTTTTAAGACGATGGTCCAATATTTTATAAAGATTGGTGCTATGTTTGGGGAAAACGTCGATGTCGATGATTTACTTCCCAGTCCATCTACGCTATGCCGGAAAGCGCAAAAAGATGCGGAGGATAAGAGGAAGGATATTGCAGTGGAAATAAAAGAAGCAAGGAAAAACGAAGGAGTAGCTGCTACTGTGGACATGTGGACAGACCAGTACGTTCAAAGAAATTTTCTGGGCGTCACTCTTCACTATTATAATAAAAGCCGTCTATGCGATATTATTTTGGTCCTCAAATCGATGGATTTTCAAAAGTCAACGGGGTCCAATATTTTGGACAAAATAAAAAGTTTATTCCTTGACGTTGAGTTGGAAACCATTGACAATATAAAATTTGTCACGGATAGAGGCTCCAATATAAAAAAAGGCATTGGAAAATAATATCCGATTAAATTGCCCACTTGCCAATGTGTTGGAGAAATCTTTTGACGAAGCAACGGAGCTGGAGCAGGCAAATTTGCAACACAAACTCCACACAACCTTAAAATCTGCTTGTCCAACTATGTAGGTGGAACTCCAATTATACCATGCTGAAGTCCATTCTCGATAATTGGGTGTCTGTGAATACAATTTTGAGCGAGACGCATGTGGCCGATAGATTGATGGATGTCAGCAAGCCAATACTTACAACGCTGGTCGGGCTGCTTGAGGACTTTGAAAGAATTTTAAAAGAGTTACAAACCTCATGCTCGCCATCATTGAGTTTCGTGCTGCCGTCGATAACCAAAATCTTTGAGCTATGCGAGCCTGACCTGATGGATATGCAGCCAATATTATTATTGAAAGAGAGAAACACCATAAATATACGAACAATATGGGAACAAAATTTAACTACATATATGTCACAAGGTGGCGTTTTTCCTGTTTCCGAGAGCAGTAAATGTGCTGGAAAATGAAATTATTGATATACAGTTGTTCTGCGTATCTGAGAAAGAACAATTTTATACATTTTCAGATCATGCTACGGAGTATGCGTCGAGTCCATCCACTTCAAGCCAGGAGCGCGCCATTGTAGCACCACCAAGCCAGACTGTGTCAAAAACAGCATTTTTCTTTTCAAAATTGGTTGCTACTCCAAATCGCAGTGCCGTAGAAACTCCCTTTGATGAAATTCTACGGTATTGCAAAGAAAGAGTAGCGTTAACTGAAGATTTTGATGTGATACAATGGTGGAAGGGGAATGAAGATCGTTACACAAACCTTTCGAAGCTGGCATTTCATATTTTATCAAAACCTGCCAGCAGTGCTGCATCTGAAAGTCTTTTCTTTAGCTGAAATGTCATTACAGAAAAGCGTAATAGATTGGGACCTGAATCTGTAGATAGTCTAGTTTTTTTACATTCTTATTATAAGCATAAAAATAAAACTGATTAGGTATGTTTTGACTTGAACTTTAAAAAAGAGTTATGTTTTTACTTGTTTTTGTATGTAATTTTTATTAATTATATAAGTCATCAAATAAATACACTAGAAAAAGCAAAAAAAAAATATAGTTTTATAATTTAAATTTTTAAGAAATGAAAAGATGGCAAGAGCGTACCAGCAATAACAAGAACAACTCACTAAGCTGACGGCATTTCTTGCATTTCAATATACATACATACAAACAAACATATGTATGTATATGTGTATGTTTGATTAATTATACTTTTTTTATGTATTATGTATACGTCATTTTCATGTTAAAATAGATTTTGTTATTTGTTATCTGTGTATTTGTCACTATTTAAAGGTAATAAAAACGTTACGCTGATACTTGCAGATTTATGTGTAATCATTAATAAACTCAAGCTAACTTACTGTTATCAAATTAAACTTTGCGACGCAATCTGCAGCTTATCCTTTGGTTTTGTGATGTTTCTTTTGTGTTTGTGGAAAATTTAACATATTCTTTTTTTTGGCTAATTTAAATACTTATATAGTATATCTTGGATGCTAATATGCAATTTTAGCACTGTAACTCCACCGGAAGAATTTTGGCGCACTATAGGCATTTAAGCCATAATAAGGTTGTATTGTAGCTATAGGATATAGTCCTCCGATGTATTCAATTTTTTTTACTGTATATACAAAATATTTTTTTTTAATTTTTGGGGAAAATTTCATAATTTCAATGGGAAATATTTTTGGCCGCGGCTTCATACAAGCCCAACCACTGTGGAATGGCGCTCGACAACAAGGTGCCACACTACTCCTCGTGGCTCGACAACGACCCATTCTTCGCATCCAGCCAGCCCAGGGTGTATAACCCCGTTAGCGAGGAAGAATCGGAGGAGGAAGAGACCTACGAGGCGGAAGAGGCCCACGAGGAGGAAGAAAGCAGCGAGGCAGAGTAGACCTCATTTCGGCTTCCACGCTGCGCCTGGTCACCCCGGCCTGGACAACGTCGCGATCCACGGCAAGGACGCGGAGTTTATGGCCGGCCTACGTCTCCGACCGAGCCGGAACGCTACCAACCCGCTCCCACCGAGGTCAGCGACACGAACGAACCATTCTACGTCCACCAAGTGGGTCGTTCCGTGCCGTACGAGCCGGCCATACAACCGTGGGGGAAGCGGGTAACGCGCGTTGACCGGGCCGTGGTCGACGTGATCCTCCCTCCAGGGGAAAACCCCACCACCTATTTCGACCAGCCAGAAAAATGGAATTACCATGGACCAGCCATTGTCGACCGCCCAGTCCCACCACCCTAATTCCCACCTGCATTTGTCCGCCCCAGAACTCCCACCATACGCTTACTCCATTCAATAGATCTCCCGGACCCCGATGAGGCCCCTCCTTCCATACGCCCCCACCAAAGCACGCCACTGACGCCAGCCGACCCACTCCAGGAAGGTCCACATTGGGAATCCGCGTCGTCGGACGACGAGCCGGACGGACCTCGTTTCCGCCGGCAGTACGCCAACATTCCAACTACAGACGAAGAGGCCGACCCCCCTCTCCGACCTGCTTGAAGTTCTGGGGCAAGATATGGTGTCGATGGAGGAGGACGCGGACAACAAAATGATGTTCGAGGTAGCCTGCGGAAGCGAGTTGGTCGAGGCTCCCACAAGCTGGACCGTGGAGACACCCCACCTTCAACTACCCCGGAGCCTGTATGAGGAGGTCCGTTTAAGCGAGGGAAGAGGCACACGAACCCGTTTCACTTACAATTATTTAGATACACAGGAGTTATAGTGGGCTATGTTTAATTTGTTGAAAGGGGCAAAGTTGCTGTTAGGTTTATGAAGATTAGTGAATGGTGTGTTTTTATTGTAATATTGTTAGTGGATGTATTAAACATTAAAGTCTATGTCTTTGGCGGGAGTAGTATTATTGTTTAATTTGTGGGGCTGCCGTGTTTTTTCACGCATAATTGTCATGAGAACAGAATAAACAGTCTTTGATAATTTGTTTACCTTTTCCTCCAGAAGCGTCGATATCTCGACCAATCTTTGGAGGGCCAGGAGTAGTTCGCCGTTGGATACTTCGTATGACTGCTTGATGCTTTGTTGCTGATGGGATGGCCTTTGGGTCTGCTCATCTGCCAGTTGACGTCGATGCTGATACTGCTGATGCTGCTGTAGTTCAAAGGGCTGCTGAGTTTTATTGGCTGGTTGTATCTTCACGTTACTGATTTTCTTTTTTTTTGCAGGTGGTGCTGAGCTGGCTGCTGGTGCTGTTGAGCCGACCAGGTACAGGAGCGTGGTCTCGAGCGCAGGGCTGCGGCGAATCTGGCTGTACGATGGCCTGTCGTTGGCTGCTGGGGCCGACGCAGTAGCATGCATCGAGCTTGTTGGCTGACCCCCCTGAGGCTGGAGGCGAAGGCATTTGGTGTCGGCACGCTGCCTGTTGGTGCTGATAGTGGTTATGGAGGTTGTCCGATTTGGCGTGGTGCATCTAGCGGGAGATAAGCAATTTGTTCCTGGCTTCCTTGAACGAAGGGCAGCCTTTGTAACTGCTGATGTGGTTGCCCTTGCAGTTAGCACACTTGGATGCTTCGTCTCTTCTCTTCTGGCACGTGGTAGTTGGATAGCAGCCAGCGCACTTCATGCATACAAAAGAGCGACGGATGTAGTTTTTGGTATGACCAAAAGCTTGGCATCGGTGGCATTGAGCAGGATCAGTTGGCTTTGCCTGCCTTTCAACTTTTACTAGCTGAAGACCCATTTCTTGAAGCTGCAGGATCTTAAGGTGGGAGCCATCTGATTTGGGCTCGATTTCAACTTCAAACAAGTTATATGGCAGCGACGGCAGCGAGCTTTACGGCGATTCATTCAGTGGGCGTGGTGTGGTTTAGATGCCTGATGACGACTCGCAGGCCCCTATCTTTCCTCATTTGGTGTGAGAAAATATGTATGCCTGCGTCATTTAGCATGTTGAGGATGGTGTTGTTTGTATTTAAACAGCTGCTTATGATGCGGACTCCGTTGGATGCGCACTTGATAACATAGCTGCCTATGCCTGGCGTATTTTGTAATTTTTCCAAGAGAGGAAGAATGGCGTCAACTTTTGGTATGAACAGTGGAGGTATTTCACCAACATTGCGATCAGAATTCCGTTTGTTATAGTTCGGGTGGTCAATGGATCTTTGTTGGAACTGTTGTATGTTTTGCTGGCTTTCGGTCAGTGTTTGGGAGTCTCTTTGGCTGTCACTTTTAAATGCTGGTGTTTTTATTAACTCAAACAGGCTAATTGGGTAATCGCTGGAGTTAAGATCGACGCGTTTGCGCTTGGATGGTGTCATGAGGTCAGAGGCAGTTTGTGGGTCGACGTTGCTTCTGCTGTCTAAGAGCCAGTCGTCAATCATAAGGATGACTTTAGTTGGCAATTTGGGAGCCATTGGTTCCGTCACTTGCATGTTTGCAATGGTATGCATTAAGCTGCGCTTCGGTGTATGTGTTTTTATAGTTGTGTTTTGGAAGTGGCTGCCTGATGGTTGTTTTTGTTCTTATCTGGCTTAATGTTGCCAACGGAGGTGTCGACTGGGGCCGCCATGTTGGTTAGTTTTTGTTGCTGCTTTTCTGTGTTGGCTGTCTGTTGGTTGTCTTTGTATGTTGCTAGTTGCTGTTGCTAACGGAGGAGTTGGCAACAGTGGCCATGTTTTGTTGCTGGACTGATTGAGCATTTGCATCAGGTTGTTGTTGGTGTTGAAGATCTTTAAAGATGGCACTTGTCGTTGAGTTGGATTTGGGTGGGAGATTTTCCGGTGTTTGGCGCTGGTTTCTGGACGATTGTGCTTCTCGGAGTAGGACGGTTTGATTTGGTGAGAGTATATCTAAAAAGTACTCGTCGTCAGAGCTGGGCACATCCATGTCAGGAGGGGAGTGGATCAGCGGGCAGGTGGTGCCATCGGAGTCATATAAAGACACAACACTCGCGTTGGACGGCATTAAGTCATGGTTCATGGTGTTGATGCCAGATGATGGCAGGTGTGACCACTCAAAACAGCTGACAGTGTGGTCGCGATCAAGTGATATCAATAGAGACAAAACTAGTATACTGTGCGTGTGACCTTGTCACACGCGCAGTCACACTGATCTAGTTTATCCTCATGTTGGTCACCCTGCCCTCTTTTAGTGCTTTTCTATAACGTTTGTTCCTACTATTCGCTGACCTGCACAACAAGTGTATATTTTCAAATGCAATAAAAGTAATTGTAAAGTTACAAATTCTACTAATTCAAAAGTTAAAGTGTTATTAATTATTCTGAAGACGCCCCCCTACACATTTTGGTCCTTCGAGCCGGATATTTGGATATCGCTCGACCCCAGCAAGCAATTGGTTGTCAAGATAAGTAATACACTTTTTTCTCCATATATTTTGTGCAAGTGTCGTGTTCGCGCCATATTCTTTTTCCTTGTACCTTATATATATGTGACACAGCATCTATATAAATACATAAGCGTTCTACCGGCTTTCTTTCCGCTATCTTTTCTACTCTGTGTATACTTTGCACAGTATATATATATATATTATATATCCTCATATGTATATATCGGAGAAAACTGATTTTGCACTGGAGTGATTGGCTCTTCATCTCCTTCCATGATTTGTTTATATGTAATGGCACTTCGCACAGCAAGTCGCTTGCAATGTTCTTCGTCTCGTAACTCGAAGCAGACTGACTCGCAAGCCATCTGTCTTTCTCCGCCAATTCTTCTATTTCACCACATCTATTTCATCATCCTTCTAACATTGTCTCTATTGCATCAGCCAAAGAACTGCAAGCGACATGCTCATTTGAGCTTGTATCAAATGATGCTCTGTCCATTTAACATTATGTTACCTAACATACTGTCCGTTAACTTTCAAACTAAACATATCTAGATCTGTAATTCTTCGATACGGCCATCCTGACCATTACGCGTCCTCGCGTATCATGCTTCTCAAAAAGATTCATCATAATAATAACTTTTATTCAATATTT
The DNA here is from genome assembly GCF_023558435.1 of Drosophila sulfurigaster albostrigata. Classification (NCBI taxonomy): domain Eukaryota; kingdom Metazoa; phylum Arthropoda; class Insecta; order Diptera; family Drosophilidae; genus Drosophila; species Drosophila sulfurigaster. The sequence continues at coordinate 692,472 of NW_026909668.1, read as the reverse complement.
CAATTTCATTCATTTCTTGTAACTTAAAATTCTATTTTACATTAATTTTCCGCTAATTTCTATCTTATAGCAATAAAAAAAAGTAAAAGTATTCTCCATTACAAAGTGAAAATTAAAATCAACAACCCAAATAGCACCCCGCCATGCAGTAAGTGCGCAGATTACTACATGACACGGCTATAGCCTTTGTAAATGATTTAATCTGAGCTTATGGTACCTACGAGTGCCTCAGTCGACGATCTCTCGCACTCATCTGCCTCTACTTCATTAGGCACGCAGTTGCTCGTGGGCATACTTATATGTTCGCTTGCTTGTAAGAGATTTCAACATAAAAAGGTCACCATCAAGCTTCTCTATTATGACAAACGGTCCTTTAAATTTTGGATCTAGCTTTGTTTGGTGCCGTTCTTCATTTTTGAGCAGGACATGGTCACCTACATTGTAACTTACAATCTTAGCCTTATTCTTGTCATAGCGTTGCTTCTAATATTCAGCACTATTCTTTATATTTTGCAAGGCCTTTGATCTAACATGTTCAATGTTGTTGTGGTGGCGCAGATAGGTTCCAGATTTCCCTTTCCCGAAATTAAATAAAAACACTCGCTTTTATATTTACTATTAATATATTTTGTAACGACGCCGTGCAGACTCCTTCAGCGCCCATGCGAGTGATGGAGAGGCCCAAGGCCCCTGGCAACGACTCGCTGATGCGGCTTACTGGACAACACGGATCTAAAAGCACTCGCGCTTCGAAAGCCGCCGTCCCCGTGTCTAGCCTGATCGCCGCGGTGGGGAGTATACTCACTCCTTTGCACTGGAAAGTGCCGTCAGTGTTTTGGCGGGGCTAGACACGGGCCTGGTGCGTGGGTGAGTGGGCCTGTGGATGTCGGCCTTTGAAACGTTGACATGGGACGTCCTTGGTGGTTTTCCTCTGGAGGGTGCTGGGTGGTCGCGTCGGCACCTGGGCTTGCGCGAGGTTGTGCCGGGAGGCACGGAAACCCAGCGCGGAGTGACCGGTGCTATAGGTGCAGAGGAAGAATTCGTCTCCGTCCGGGATCGTTGAGCTGAAAGAGGTTTCGAGTGGGGTCCTGTCACAGGAACAATGGCGAAGGTTCGTTCGACGGAAAGTCGAGCCGAAGGTGTCGAAACAGATTTTGAATTGGGGCCTAACAAAGGATTGCGTTTAGAGGTTCGTTCGACGGACAGTCGAACCGAAGAAGGATCAGAGTGGGGTCCCGTCACAGGACCATTCGAAGCTGAAATAGATGTAGGGGAGGGTCCTATCACAGGACCATTCTTAAGGGTTCGTTCGACGGACAGTCGAGCCGAAAAAACTGAAATAGATTTGGAGGGGGGTCCTGTCACAGGACCGATCGTAGGAGTTCGATCGACGGACAGTCGAGTCGAAAAGGACGAGATGGAGTTAGAAGTGGATCCCGACACTGGGCCGGTCAGGACCCAACCGAAAATGGTCTCTTGACCAATGAGGGTCCCACAAACGTTCGGACGAGAGCCGCCGAGAAGAACGGATGGGAGGATATCTGCGCCTAAAAGCACGTTTATCTGCGAACTCTCATAGAACTTGGGGTCTGCCAGCGGGATGGTAGGCAGATTGTCGAGGATGGTTTGTGGAACAGAGCATGGGGGCAGTTTTTCTGCTAATTGAGGAAGGACGAAAACCAACGTCTCAATCTGCAGATCTGGTGGCAACGGGGAGCCAATTAGGAATTGGCAATGCTTTCGGGGCTGGGCTGCTACAACTTGAGTCAGCCCAGAGACGTGGGCTTGAACGGAAGTGTATGGCATCCTCAAGCGCTTGAACAATCGTTCAGAAATTAAGGTGGCCTATGATCCAGAATCGATCAGAGCCCGAGCTGTGTGCCGAACGCCGTGATGGCAGATGTGTACAACAGCTGTACTCAGCAGAACACCTTGTGTGTTAACTGCCAGGAAAGATTGCACATTAGCTGACTGGGAAGGAGTGGACTGTATATTACGAATGGGATTAGTGACTGTCGGCATCGGGTTGACTCGATGCAAGAGTGTATGATGACGACCCTTGCACGTAAAACTTGGCCAGGACATGGGCTCGTGCGAAACAGTTCAAGCACAGCTTCTGTTGCTTGATATGGTTGACCCTTTCATTGACACCCATCTGAAGAAATCGAGGGCACAATCGAATCGGATGGTTCTCCCGGGAACAGAAATTGCAGGTCTGGTTCTTAATGATCACCCTACTCTTAAAAGAGTTGACCTGCCTGGAGACGGGGCCTTCTTGGGTGAAGCTCTTGGAACCGTCGGAGCGTTCGTGCTGGATGACACCTCCGCTATCGCTTCTAGGGTGCGATGCCGCTCTAGAAGAAAAGCGTTCATATCAACCCACGTTGGAATATCGCTCTTGTTTTGGATCGACTGTTCCCAAAGAGAAAGGGTCAACTTGGGGAGCCTCGAAGAACACAAGAAAACCAGGATGCAATCCCAATTCTCTGTGTCGATTTTCGAGTGCTCTAAGGCTGTCAGGCACCCTTGAATGGTGCTCTGCAACTCCTGAATAGCTTCACCCGACTCTTGCCCAATGGCGGGCAAATTGAACAAAATTCTCAGCTGACTGTATACGAGCAACCGTTTATTCTCGAAACGCTCAGTCAAGCTGGACCAAGCCGACTGAAACCCTTCATTTGTCAAAGGAGACTTTGAAACAATTGCATGGGTTTCACCGCTGGTCTTGGAGTTGAGATAGAAAAGTTTCTCGACTTCCGACAGTCTCGGGTTCTGTATATAGAGAGCCGTGAATAAATCCCGGAAGGTGGGCCAGCGAGTGTAATCGCCTCCGAAAACTTCGGTGTCGCACGGAGGTAATCGACACCCTGTGGGCATGAATTGCACAGCTTGTGGTTGTACGGGTGTACGGGGGGTGAGCGCCTGGGATGCGTTGGCTATTTGCTCACCTAACTGAGCTGCACACTGCTCGTAGACAGCATAGCAGTACTCGTATTTGGCCTAAACAGTAGGGAGCTCTTCTGTGGTCATCTCCTCAGACATGACGCAAGAGCAAGCTACTCATACTCATTCTCGACCTTTTCCCATAAGGAACGCATCTGGTCCCTTCGGGCCTGGCACGTATACAGGGATGGGCTATCAGCCAAAGGATTGTTGTCTCGCGCCGCAAAGTGACTGACAAGATCAATCGCGGCGATGAATTTCGTCAACGCTGTGTCTACTTTGTTTTGTGCCATCGGTTTTGTTTTGTGGATCGGGACGGAAGGAATGGATGTATACTAATTTTTCTCAGAAGCGAAAAATCAAGAAAATATACCAAAAAAATACCAAATAGAAATTGTAGCAAACAGACAATAAAAATACCGAAATACTGAAATTGCTGTGGTATTTTACACATAGATGCCGGATTGTGAAATCGACAGGTACGGAAGGATACGGAAAAAAAGTAGCAAACAACACAATAAAAATACCGAAAAAGACTGAAAAGATACCAAGGTGTATGCTGTGGTATTTTACACGTAGATTGCTGTACGGATTAAATAGCCGACACGTAGCAAACAGACAATAAAAATACGAAAGCAAAAATACGGTGCTGTGGTATTTTACACGTAGATGGGTAAATTTCCCAGCAACAACAAAAGGATGTTCGGGGAAATTTCGCAACAACAATGGATGTTCGTCGAAAAAAGAAACAACAACAAATAAACAATCGTACAAAAAATACCAGAGAGCAAGACGCTGGAAAAGACAACAAGGTGTATAAATGTATGGGTATTTAAGCGAGAATTGTTTGGATTGCTGTTGGATTGGAAAAACAAATAAAAATAAATTATATTATATAAAAGAGCGTAGCAAACAGACAATAAAAATACCGAAAAATACTGAAAAAATACCAAAGGCAATGCTGTGGTATTTTACACGTAGATGGGTACGGATTGTAGCCGACACAGACGACGAAAGCAAAAGGACGGTTCGGGGGAAATTTCCCGCAACAACAATGGATGTTCGTCGAAAAAAAAAGAAACAACAACAACAAATAAACAATCGTACAAAAAATACCAGAGAGCAAGACGCTGGAAAAGACAACAAGGTGTATAAATGTATGGGTATTTAAGCGAGAATTGTTTGGATTGCTGTTGGATTGGAAAAACAAATAAAATAAATTATATTATATAAAAGAGCGTAGCAAACAGACAATAAAAATACCGAAAAATACTGAAAAAATACCAAAGGCAATGCTGTGGTATTTTACACGTAGATGGGTACGGATTGTAGCCGACACAGACGACGAAAGCAAAAGGACGGTTCGGGGGAAATTTCCCGCAACAACAATGGATGTTCGTCGAAAAAAAACGAAACAACAACAAATAAACAATCGTACAAAAAATACCAGAGAGCAAGACGCTGGAAAAGACAACAAGGTGTATAAATGTATGGGTATTTAAGCGAGAATTGTTTGGATTGCTGTTGGATTGGAAAAACAAATAAAAATAAATTATATTATGTGTGTTTGTTTTGTTTTTTTTGTATGCACCACGGTAGGAAAATCTTCTGAAAGATCCCTTCTACTCCAGTAGAAGGGTATGTGCGATTCTTACGCACGAAAAACCTCCTCTGTCCTTTGTGTCGGCTCACCGGAACGTGTCAATAATGGTAGTACTTCGGTGAGCAGGATAAGTGCTCCTATGCACTCCTTCTATTGCAACGCTGTTTGCGGTTCCTCGGTTGTCTTTATGTGTGTATGTGTGTGTGTATGTCTGTGTATGTTTGAACACTGGCTGGAGAAAGCCCATACACAGACAATTGAGCTAAGAGTTGCTCTTATAGTACACACACAGAATAGATCACTTGGAAAAAATGAAAAGGGTAGGGTATGTCGAGTGCGACTACCGCTGCCCTGCCAATCTATTACTTCACTCACAGAAGTACTTGCATGTCTGCACTACGCTGTCAAACGTTTGAGCAGGCGAAGTGCACGTACATATGTTCGTATTCGGAGAGAGATGGAGCAAGCGTTGCTGCAAGCCGGTGCACTTGCCAACAAGAGCGAGTGCACAAAAGTACGTGTGTATGTGACGAGAGAGCGAGAGCAAGCGCGGCTGAAAGCCGGTGCGCTTGCGGACAAGAAAGAGAGCACAAAGTATGTGTGTATGTATGTATGTCGGCGATTATCGCGACATACAAAACATAAAACGGACAAGAATTAAAAGCAATACGAAATGCTTGTACACAGCTTGGATTTTAGTTTTTGTGTATGTTTATATATGTATGGAATAATAATAATATTTGCACTTTAGTAGCTCTCTTAATAATTTACACTTTTCACTAATATGCACTTGCACTTACAAAAAAATAAACACACATGCATACATACGTACGCGAGTGGCGGAATAAAATATAATAATATTTTATTATCAATATAGTAAATATCTTGGAGTAAAGATATTTAAGACAGCAATTGGAAAGTATGGAAACAGGTCGTCCGGAAAATATGAGTGAATTTCCAAATCTTATATTTGGTCACCATACGAAAAAGAATGTAGAACGTAAAGGGCGGACGACCGTGGGGAAGGAAAGAGTAAAGAAAAGAGAAATGATTTAAAACTTATGTGCGATATGCTTGCTGGAGAAGCAAACGAGGATGAGCAGATCCGGCTCGAAGGACCAAATGTTGTGGTGGCGCAGATAGGTTCCAGATTTCCCTTTCCCGAAATTAAATAAAAACACTCGCGTTTATATTTACTATTATATATATTGTAAACTTTCGGGTTATTAGTTACAAGACGCACAGAGAGGGGGTTATTAGGGGTGACCGCTATTGAACAAACGTAGATCAATACTAGAGAGGCAAAATGCCGACGGCATTTTGCAGATCTTGCGCCGAGCCCTTGCAAAGCTCGGCTCTGCGGTGGAGACTCTCTGGAGAATGACGGGGAGAACAACGATATTGAAAGTTTGTTAACGTGTTTAATATAATAAAAAACATGAAAATTACTTTAATTTGGTAGATATTATTGGATTTTAATATATAGCTTATTTTTTAGCATATTTTTCTGAATTTTAGCCTATTTTTAGCCTATTTTTACCCAAAATCTAGCCTATTTGCGAGCTCAATACCTGGCAACACTGGTGGAGAGTGGTGGGAGAGAGAGAAGTTGAGAGCACTTGATCTTGAGTGCTTTCTTACGCGTGAGCGCATTGCGGGTGAGCGAAAAGCATTGAGTGCTTTTTGGTCGGCGGAGCGGATAGTGTGCCACTCACCTACAATGCGCTCGCATCAACAAATGTCAATGTCCACTTCTTCTACCATTAGCATCATGCCCATTGGTCTTGCCTCTTTACCAATTAATAACTCCAATGGACTAAGCTTTGTGACTATTGGCCGTGCAATTCATGGCCAACTGCACTTCTTTTAAGGCATCCTGCCAAGATCGCTTGCTTGTCTCAACTGCCGTCAACATTGCTTTCATGGTACTCATAACGCGCTCAACCTGTCCATTCGCCCGGCTTGCACCGGTCGCTATCAGATGCAAGTCAATTTTTTGTGATAAGCAAAACTGCCTAAAATCACCACTCGCAAAACTGCGACCTTGATCGGCAATGATACGAGTGGGTACCCCAAACATACAGATAGTGGACTTCAATGCCTCTATGCATTAGTGTCGAGGCTAAGAGCGTGGTGTAGATGAACGTATTTAGTGAAAGCATCTATTTGCACTATCACGTATTCTTTGATGTCATTTTTTCCACTCAACTTGCCACTTATATCCATGTGCACGGTATGCCATGGTATGGAAACTTTGGGTATGGGGTGTAGTTCTATTTGGGCCTTTCCCGACGTTGACTTTGAAAGCTTGCAGGTGATGCAATTCTCAACAAATTTTCGCACATATTTGGACATATTTGGGAACCAATACTGCGTATATACCTTATCTAGTGTTTTCTCCCATCTCAAATGCATTATGGCCTCATGTACGTGATTAATCACGGACTACCTAAATGCTCGCGGTATTACCGGCAGACATCGACTTTGTCCGTTTCTCTGTATTACTCTATACAACATGCCTGACCGCATTTCGTACGTCTTTGCATCTTCATGTCTCAGTTCGTTATTCTGCAACTTTGCTATTAAGTCCGTAATCTCTATATCTCGCTGCTGTTCAGCAAGTAGCCAGTTATCTGTAATGTCTGCCATGCATATACGTACTTCCGTTATTTTGGTAGACTTAGTAACCTTGTCAATTGGTAGTGGATTGCGCGAAAGGAAATCTACATGTGCCATACTGTTTCCTTTTCTAAATTCTACCTCAAACTCAAAGGACTGCAGATATGCCCACCAGCGATGGACCCTTGGCGTTAATTCTATTTTATTGCGGCTGGCTTTGAGCGAATTACAATCCGTGAAAACGACAAATGGACGACCCTGCAAATAATGACGAAAATGTTTCACTGCGTTGTACACTGCCAGTGTCTCCACTTCATAGGAGTGGTATCTTGTTTCAGCCCCTGTTGCACACTTGCTATAATATTCTACGACTCTTGGTTTGCCGTTTATCTTGTGCATTAAGATAGCTCCATAGCCGTCTGCACTAGCGTCAGTATGGAGTTCAACCGGGTATTGTGGGTCATAGATGATAAGAACTGAGTCGCTAACCAATGCAGATATTATTTCTTGGCGTACCTGCTCATGCTTCTCATGCCACTCGAATTTGCTGTTTTTTGACGTTAACAAATATAAGGGCTTCATTAATTCAGAAAATCGAGGAACAAATTGAAGATAAGCCAATAAATTGTCTTAGTTGCGTAACTGTCTGTGGGGGTTGCAATGCAGCCAATGCCTGAATTTTTCGCGGGTGTGGTCTTATTTCGCCGTTTTCAATTTTATACCCCAAGTATTCACCACTTGGATGCAAGAAGGAACACTTATCAATATTGTAAGAGAAGCCTTTGCAATACCTCCTTAAGTCTATTAAAGGCATCCTCTTTTGTGCTAGAAACAATTAAGACATCATCAATGTAAACAATTGCATACGAATAGGCCACTTCACCCAAAGCACGCATTATGGCTCGCTGAAATACAGATGAAGCGTTCTTCAAGCCAAATGGCATTGCTATAAATTCATATTGGCCTTCTGTCGTAACAAATGCTGTGCGTTCTATTGACTCGGGATGTATTGGTATTTGGTAAAAGCCACTCGCCATGTCAGGACTTGTAAAATACTTGCTACCGCGCAGTCTATCAATTTGGTCCGATATTAATGGTAACGGATATTTATCGGAGACCGTATTGGCATTCAACTCACGATAATCGATACATAAACGATCACTGCCGTCCTTTTTCTTTACCATCAGCATTGGACTCGCGAAAGGGGAACAGCTTGGACGTATGACTTTTGCTGCCAGAAGTTCTTCTATTTTACCTCTCACTAATATCTTTCCTTCCACGCTTAATCTATACGGACGCCTCATTACCGTTTTATTGGCATCAATCAGACGGATCTCCAATTCACCCGTGTTGACTCGTCGGTTAGGTATACCCTTTATGAATGTTGATGCGTGAGGTTTTAATATTTCTGACAGTTCGGCTCGGTCAGACTGAGTTAGATTAACATCACTATTAATGGAGTCCATAAAATTCTACTCAACAGTGCTAGACAGGGTATTAACAGTATTAATTTTGTGTAAAATAAACTTATTGGCATCTATAGTTACGCCAAAGCCCTGACCTAAAATTTCACGGCCAATCAGTGCATCGTGCTTCAAATATTTGTCCATGACAACGTGAAACAGGATCTCTATCGAAAACTCACATATCTTAACAGTGGTCAGAATTTGCATTGAACATGTTACTGATCCTTCACCTATGCCGCTTATACGTACAGTGTTATTCATTCTCTTGCCCATGAACTTATTAGCTAATTTTTCTTTTAATAGGGAGCACTCTGCCCCTGAATCAAAAAAGTACGGAACGGGTTCACCATGTTGGTACATGATCCCCTTTGGGTCGACGACGGTGCACACATCCACTCGCTTCTCATAAGTGTTGCCCTTGCTTGAAGATGAAGAGGTCGGGCATATGGTTGCAATATGACCTAACTGGCCGCACTTGTAGCAAGTTAAAGTTGACATATCCCTCCTTGGTGTGGCATTGCCGCGAGTCGAGTTGAATTTTGTCTCACTTGCGTCTCCCGGTTTTCTGCTTCGACATTCTGCCATTTTATTGCCAGGTTTGCCACAAGAGTGGCACTTTCCTTGCCACGATGTTCTCCGCTTCTTTTGTTCAGGGACACTGGTATAGTCTGGTGTCTCGCAGTCATTGCGCTTGCCAAACGCATAGGCACGCAATTGTTGCTCCAGTTCGCTTCGTGTTTTGATGTTCGTTGTAAACAATAATCGCTGCAGTCGTTTATCTATTTGCGCAGCATGCGCTAACACGATCGATACGGCAATTTCTTCGCTGCTCACATTTTTCCACTTTGACAGTAAAGCCGTTACTTGTCTGCTGGCATACACAGACAAACACTCGCTTGGGCTTGGTTTACTGCTGAACATATTAAGCAATATGGCAGCTGACGTCTACACCTTCATATCTTTGGATAAACAGTTCTCGGAATTCCGGCCACTTTATTCCACTGTAACAGATTTGTGACAGCCACTGAGATGCTCCTCCTTCCAAAGAGTTGCTTAACGCCATGACGAGAGCGCTACCCTCCAACATGTTCTCTGCCATGATTATGTCAACAGTTTTACACCAAGCAGCAGCATCTGCGTTCGCAGTATCGGGACATAACTTTGGAAGCGTTACTTTTCTACTGGGTTGCGTCGCTGTTCTGGGAATCTGCATCGATTTAATTAATTCCCGAAAAGATTTGTTTTGCGCTTTCGAATAATGCACGCCATTGATCGTTCGATAAATTTTGGGACGAGACCGATCCCACTTCTGATATCGGAGAATACTGATTTTGCACTGGAGTGATTGGCTCTTCATCTCCTTCCATGATTTGTTTATATGTAATGGCACTTCGCACAGCAAGTCGCTTGCAATGTTCTTCATCTCGTAACTCGAAGCAGACTGACTCGCAAGCCATCTGTCTTTCTCCGCCAATTCTTCTATTTCACCACATCTATTTCATCATCCTTCTAACATTGTCTCTATTGCATCAGCCAAAGAACTGCAAGCGCCATGCTCATTTGAGCTTGTATCAAATGATGCTCTGTCCATTTAACATTATGTTACCTAACATACTGTCCGTTAACTTTCAAACTAAACATATCTAGATCTGTAATTCTTCGACATATATGTATGTGTAAGTATCTATACAGTTTAAAAGAGTTCGCTTATATTTTACGATTTGGCCGCTGTTGTATGTACTTTGTTACATTTCTGTCGTTTCGCGTTTGTCTGCTTTTTTGACACACTCCAGTGTATGCAACCTCTTCGTGTTATTTTACTCTAAATAACAAGGAAGTTGCACTCTATTAAAAACAAACGCGCGTAGATCCACTACACTCCATATATATATATATATACATATATATACGAATCATATACATCCACATACGACACACATACATACACTTAACCTTTCATACACGACACTTACACACATATACACTCCGTATATATTACATATACACTCCGTATATATTACATATACACTCCGTATATATTTCATATACACTCCATATATTCCATATACATTATATATGTATATGTATATCATATCCAAACTTTTTCCATATATGTATATGAACAGCAGAAACTTGTGATCCAACGAGTTTAATAAAGATTCACGCTGCTGTTTGTGTTTCATTTAACTTTTTGTTTTTGTTTCAACTCCGAAATAACAGCGATATTTCCGTCGGTTTTTTGTGTCGGCTTTGTTCACTATCCTGTGATAGCCGAAGTTCCTTTCCATTTTTTATGCTTGCTCTCGACTGCCGAAGCGTAGTATGTCCAAAAGCCAAAAGAGTGAAAAAGTCTCTAAACTTTCCTTAAAGCTTCCGACCACAGCTCGTCGCCTGTCGTCCTCTTCGCCCGCTCCTTCGGGATCCAAATCCTCCTGCCGCTCAACTCCGAGTCAAAGTTGATCGTCCGTCGCCGTCTGCTTATTTTGCAACTTTACGATCCGTCCAGGCTAAACTTAGCAACACCCGTGCGATGGCTCTCAGCAACTTCGTCGCCGTCTCTGCCAGACTGGTGCACTTTGAGAGTCGGGTCAGAGGGCCTGCAGCCAAAGACGACAATGTACATACGTACGAGAACCGTCGTGACCGCCTGCAAGCCCTCTGGGACAGTGTAGAGGCCGCTTATGCCACGTGCGCTGATGCACTGCATCGAGACGGCGACCACGAAGGCATACAGGCCATGGAGGCCAAATATGACCACTGCTATGCAGTGTATGAGCGGTGCCTCGCCCGTGTAAAGGGGCAAATTACCCAAGTTTCCGAATCAACCAGGTGTGAAGCATCCGCTCCTCCTGTGTACTTCAGTGGCTGCCGGCTCCCTCCAGTCGACAATGAAGTATTCCGTGGGGACTCCGGTTGAGAAACTATTCCATCTCAATTCAAAAACCGCAGATGAGGCCAATGAGATCGTAGCCAAATATCCGCTGACGAACGATGGTTTCGCGTCGGCTTGGAGTGCTCTCTGCGAGCGATTCGAAAACAAGCGCTTGTTAATAACGAGCCAGTTAAAATTCTCTTCAACCTGTCCACGGTTTCGCAAGAGTCTGGAGCAGCGATTAAGGAGCTGCATGGCACAATTCAGCGGTGCTTGACCGCTCTTGACCATTCAGACATTTCAGTCTCTAGTCCTTTCGCCGACTGCATCCTGGTTTTTCTTTGCTCATCCAAGCTCCCCAAACTTACACTCTCACTATGGGAGCAATCATTGGTGGACAAGTCCAAGATTCCCGCATGGCAGGACTTGAGCACGTTCCTCAACGAGCGTTATCGTACACTCGAGGTTGTTGATGACGTGAAGCAACCTTTCAACTCGCAGAACTCTATCGCTGGACCATCCCGTCCACAGCAGAGTTCAAAGCGAGTTAACTCTTTCAAGGCCCGAGTCACTCAGAGAGGAAAATCGTGTGACTTGTGCTCAAAAGAGAATCACCCTGTCCGGGTCTGTCCAAGCTTCCTTGAAATGTCGGTCAATGATCGGATGAGCTACATCAAACAGAAGAGCCTCTGCTTGAATTGTTTTGCAAGAGGTCACCAACTCCGAGAATGGCGGCACCGAGGGGCGGCACCACACTCTTCTCCATCGGGGCGACAGTGCCCACAATGGTGCCTCTTCCTCTTCCACTTCAGCCACTCAACAACATACAGTCCACTCCGAATCAATCGGCAACAAATGTGCAAAATTACCTTGCCATTAACGCTCAGAACATCCTTCTCGGCACGGCGGTTGTCAATGTATGCAATCTAGGTACTAACTACACCGCACGAGCACTAATCGACTCGGGGTCCGAAGCGACTTTCATTTCTGAGCGTTTATTCCAGCGCATGAAGTTGCCATTCCAATCCGTGCAAGCCCAAGTATCTGGGCTGAATCATGCAATTGCGGCGCAACCGCAGAAATTATGCAGCTTCAGCATTGGTTGTCCAACGAAGCCAAGGCTCCATATCGAGACCTCAGCGTTCGTTATTCCACAACTGGCAGACAAGCTGCCATCATTCCGTGTACCGAAAGGTTTCCTAAAGGATCTACCAGCGATTGAACTGGCAGATCCATACTTCTACAAAAGTGCTCAGATTGACATCTTAATTGGGGCGGATATCCTTCCGTCAGTCATCTTGAGCCGTGCCCGGCCAAACATTTGTGGCTCACTCCTGGGGCAAGAAACCGTGTTTGGTTGGATTCTCAATGGTCCTGTCTCCCAGAATGTGACGACAACTGTCTCTGCGTTTTCGACGAGAGTCGCTATCCAAGCAGACGATCAACACCACAGATTGAGCACCAAATTTTGGGAGGCGGAGGATATTCCGTCGAAGCTGGTTAGCTGCGAAGACACAACTTCACGCAGCAGATGTGGCAGATATCGGGCGACTCTTCCATTTCGGAAGTCAGACACCACTCCTAATTTTTATCTGCCTCATCATTCATTCAAACCAGATAGGCACCGACACAAAGACGAATAACCTCCTACTTCGTTTCTCTATTCGTCGTCCTGTGCCGTCCTATACTACATACTGTTCCATGTGTCATTGACAATGTAAAGAAGCTACTGAAATAATTATTTGTTCTTGTTTCATTCCATGTTGCATGCCCGTTCCCGTGTGGATGGGCGTCAAGTCTGCACCAGGCGGCCACAGCATCTTCTTTGCCCTGCTCAAGATGATTGCTGCCATTGGACCCAAGTACCAAAATTCATTTGGTGGAAGAAAAACCGGACCACCTTCCAAATGTTGCAATTCGTGGCCACCTTTACGCAACAATTCCAGTTGCTGTTCCGCAACCAGCACGGCCATGTTCCCGTTTGCCGTCCCCCCTCCGACCTGTCGATGGTGAAAACTTGGAGCAGTTCCGCAGCATTACGCTTACGGACGCTGGTTCCAGCCATCGATGGTGTCACTGGTGCTCGGCACTGATGTGTATCCTCACATCATTCAACCTGGCATCCTGCCGAGCATTAACGATTTGCCAATGGCCCAGAACTCCACATTGAGTTGGATTCTGTCCGGTCCATGTGGACAATAAATCCGTTTGCAACTCATTGTTGATGCCAGATGATGGCAGGCGTGACCACTCAAAACAGCTGACAGTGTGGTCGCGATCAATTGATATCGATAGTGACAAAGCTAGTATACTGTGCGTGTGACCTTGTCACACGCGCAGTCACACTGATCTAGTTTATCCTCATGTTGGTCACCCTGCCCTCTTTTAGTGATTTTCTATAACGTTTGTTCCTACTATTCGCTGACCTGCACAACAAGTGTATATTTTCAAGTGCAATAAAAGTAATTGCAAAGTTACAAATTCTACTAATTCAAAAGATAAAGTATTATTAATTATTCTGAAGACGCCCCCCTACACACATTGTATTGAGGGAGTTTTTCACTTTTGAAGGCACTGCTTTTTTTATATTTTTTTTTTATTAGTGAAACTGAGCATTTCTTTTTTTTCAGATGGTAATCCCGTTAAAACTGGTCTTTTTGAAGGCTAAATGCGGGAAAAATTTGTGAATTGCGGGAATTGTGAAAAGCGGGAATTCTTGCTTTTTTAGAAATTCTGTTGGATTTTCCCAACTTTTTTGTGTTGTTAACACAAAAGTACAAAAAGAACAAAATATGGAAAAGTGGCAGATTTACGATAGTCACTTATAAACAATCCAGAAAATGTGTTGGCGTATCGATTGTTTTCTCGAAATACGCTAATTTCATCACTCGCTTAGTGTTTCCATTTCAATTTAAGTGGGCCAACAACAGCAACACAAACAAATTTTGGTCTTTAAAGATTCTGGTGAAAACCGGAGATTTTTTGAGTTGGCAACTGTGGCCATCCAAATATTGTGTTTGTCCTGGTCATACGCGATTTCTGGCTATTTGCCAGGTTAACCAATTTAAGGAATGCATTCTAAGCATAACTTAAAGTATTAATTTCAAGCAAAAGATATACTCTATTCATTTTTATTGTAATATAGAGAATCGGATTGTGACGGATGGGAAAATGCTGCGTCGACTATGAAGTGCCTATAAAATATCTGCAGATGATAGGCACTAATATGTCATATGCAAATGAGACAGACTAAGGAGATAACGATAAAATAATGCAAATCTTTATATTTTAAACAAAAATGAACTTAATAAATTGTCATTTTTGAAGACATTTTTTCTCTTTTTTTTGATACATTTGTTTTTAGCTTTTTTTGGATTTTTTAATAATTTTTTTTAGCTTTTTCTCCATTCATTCCGTCAAAAACAGCTTTTTTGCTGATCAAAAGTTGGCAGCATTGCGCCAGTCAGAAGCAACTCAGTAGCCGATGTCCGTCGCTGGAGGGCGAGTCGTACCTCCTAAAAAAAAAGTCTTTAATTTTTTTTTTTTTTTTTCAAGTGAATTATAACAAATTTGGGCACTGAATAAAATTTCGGCCTACAACAAATGCAAATAAAAATCAACGCAATTTAAATAAACAAATCAAAGTGGAAAATAATGAAACGAAAAATAGAAAACATAAAATAAACTATGTATTTAAGTGGAAATAAAAAGAAAAAATCTAAGTGAATCCAATTTAGCAAATTAAATTGGAAAAATTAAAACAAAAGCAAAAACTCCAAAGGAAAAAAAAACGATCAAGTGAATTAATCATGTCATCCTCTGACAAGGAATGGGACTCCAGGATTGGCTATGATTTTCTCAAGGAGTTTAGCGATTTTATGGCTAAACAGAAGAAAGAGGAAAACGAATCTCCAGCCAATAAGGAAGTGGCCAGCGATGGAAACCATAATGGAAACCAGAACAGTAAGGTGCCATATCAGAAAAATCTGACAAAGGCGCCAAGTTGTGAGTACATTGCTTCCCTGTTATCTTAAGCCGACTCGAACATGTCCAATGTACCTTACGGAGGCTCACACATGAGCAGCGGCACCCCAGAGCCAGAGCCTCTTGATCCGCCTACAGAGCCAATACAAAGAAATACCATTTCCCCACTATACAGCTACACACACGCTCACACTCATGAAATAGCTGAAAAAAAAAGAAATATATTGAAAAAACAGCAACAGCGCTAACAGCTATCAATAACGCATACAGATCTTCACAAATTTCCCCTACATGCACACAAATACAGACACAAAACCTTTCTAAAAGAACAGTAGAAAGTATGACAGACTTAACAACAACTGTTAAGGCAAATACACACCAGACATCGTCACGGGTGGCAAATTTCGACACTCGACTCACACCCGTACTTTTAAGAGTGCGAGTGCTACTCGTGCACTCGCAAAACGAGTGAGAGATACACACTTATTCAAAATCATGCGAGTGCTGCGAGTATGAGTCATTGTCATACTCGAGCCTTTCTTGCACTCGGCTTGTACACACTTGTGTCTCGTGGGTGGTTGTTCTTCGTGCAACCGATCATTTTAGACACTCTTGACGAAATGCTCTGACACTCGCGAGTGTTTTGCTCAGACACTCGCGAGTGTTTTGCTCAGACACTCGCGAGTGTTTGATCAGACACTCGCGAGTGTCTGAGCAAATACTCGGGTGTTTTTCCCCCACCCCTATTGATGCTTGTGTGTCGCGGCTCGCGGGTAGATTTTATGACTTTTGACTTCTTTGAATGATTTTTGGGTGTTTTTTTACTTTGACAAATGGTCAAATAAAATATCAGGTGGTTTTTCCTGAAATTTATGGAAATTGCACGAATTTGCAAAATACCCTTTTGTAATTATATAGGCATTTACAATAGTGTTATAAACAGGTAATAACATTTCTGATTTTCCGGTTATTGATGAATGTAAAAAACCCAAAAACTCATAAAACAGGTAAAATTTAAATATAACTGATTAGTTGTATTTTTACATGTTTTGTTCCTTATCAATATATAAAAATTCTTTAAAATTAAAATTTAATTTTTATTTATTATATAAGACATCAAATAAATACACTACACAAAGCCAAAAATAGTTTTCGAATTTAAATTTTCAAGAAATAAAATGAGTGCAAGAACAGCGCACCAGCAATAACAAGAACAATACAAAAAGCCGACGGCATTTCTTGCATCTCAATATACATACATACACACAAACGTACATATGTATGTACATACATACAATCGTGCCGGTCCACTCATAATTTTTTACCCATAACCACCGGCACCGGCTTTACCCGAGTGCATAGAGTCACCGATCGCAAATTGCCGAGTATGCCTCGGCACTCGCACTGGCGAGTGTAAGGCTCGCGAGTGGCGAGTATGCCTCGGCACTCGCACTCGCGAGTGTAAGGCTCGCGAGTGGCGAGTATGCCTTGGCACTCGCACTCGCGAGTGTAAGGCTCGCGATACACTTATTGCTCATGAGTATAAGGCTCGCGAGTGTGTGTATTTTTGGCCACTCGCACTCGCGAGTGTAAGGCTACCGAAAAGGCACATGAGTAACGGGTGCACCCGTTGAGTGTGTATACCCGTGCCGTTCTCTGATACACACACACATGACAAGGAGAGAACGACGGCAGCACAAACAGTAACAGAAACTGTAGTTGTGCAGAACGCTAGGGAAATTCCCCTCCATACATACACTCACACGCTCATGGCAACAAGACAGTAGCTAAAACTGTCACAACAATATGAGCGCCAATTTCTCCCGCAAAATGCGAAGCGAAGGCGAAAGACAAGACAAAACCAAAACGGATGCTGAAATAACAACAACTACTACAACAAATAGGACAACTGTTAATGACCAAACCAACAAGAGCCAGAAACTGCAATCAACAGAGATACTGCACAAACGTTAACAGAAAATGTTAATACAAATGTTAACTGCGAATACGACAGCACAGACAAAAACCAAAATAAATCGAACATGATCAGATCTTGGCTAACCAAGGTCCCACCACTGTTGTCACACGAGCTGCCATCAACGTCAAACACAATTGTACGAAACCCAAATTCACATATAACGCCAATAAAAAGAAAATGCACCGACATGTATGCCCCTGACATAGACAAATCTCACTTAGCCTTCCCAACTCCAGTTTTTCAAAGCCATTTTGCTACACAATTGCATATGGAAAAACGAAAAAGAAAATTGCAATTCTTACCCCCTCAGCAGCAAGATAGTCCACCAAAATTGAACAATTCACCCAAACAAACAATAGCACAAAATCAACAGCAACATCAACATCAACAGCAACATTTAACTGACCTACCAAAACTTGCATCTCAACATCGACAACAAAACGCAAATGTTGCCAAGCAAATACGCCCAATAACAACAACAACAGCAACAGATGAAACGACAAACCAGGCAAACATACCCCATCTAATACTGCCTATGGTGCCGTCATTCATGCCACTACTAGACAATCTAATGAAAAACCCATGTGTTGGTAAATTCCGTGCCAAAACTATGCCTGGCGATGGTGTCCGCATATTATACGAGGACACCATCGCCATACAAAGTCATAATGACAATTCTAAATGACAACGATACGCAGCTATTTACTCATCAGAGACGCAACGAAAAAGGCTTTCGTATTGTTATCCGCCAATTGCACCATAGCACACCAAATGACTGGCAGGCAGCCAGGCTCATTGAGGTGGGCTATAAAGCCAGGTTACCAGACGGTTTCGGTGGAAAGACAATTTATATCATGACCCTGCCCAATGCCATAAATGCCATTCTTTGGGCACACTAAAACTATTGCAGACGCCCCTTTGTCTGCATGAAATGTGCAGGTAATCACCCTTCAACTACCTGCACAATGTATAGAAGCGAAAGACCAACTTGTCGTAATCGTAAAGGCGTGCACATTAGCAGTTATCAGGGTTGCCCATCTTTCAAAGCGGCACGCGCAATGTTATCAATCAACAGGGTCAAACCAAAAAGGCCACACAAACGTCCATCCAACGACCAGCAGTTGGCCAGCAGACAGCAAACAAATTTAGAAACATTTAAATCACAAATTGATTCAGCATACAGATAACGAAATGCCCACCAGCCGGCAGCAAATAATGACAGAATCCTTTCGTACAGCGCTGTTGTACGAAATGATCGCCAAATCCTCCCTCCTGTTAACGCAAACACCAACTCAAATCATGACCATGTAAGCAGTCAGCACATGATCGTTTGGGTAGCTACAGCAGCTACAGCATCAGCAAAAAGAGCAACATATGAATTCACCAAATCACATTTTTGACAAGATAATGACAGCAAACTTAACTATGTTCAAGAAAATGAACGACAGAATTGACTCACTGTTCAACGTGTTTAACGCATTTCTCCACATGCAAGGAAAGGACAAGATAAGAAACAGTATAAGCAAAACAAATTCAAACCATGTTTACAATGGTGACTCGCAAATAAACGACTTTAATATGGACGTTGAGTGCGCATCAGCAAATGAGTAGTTCTATAATGTTTAATGACATAAATGACGCTGCATTTTATCCAAATCTAGACTCTGGCCCAGGCCCAATTCCAAGAGTGCTGCCAGATCCAGACAGCCAAAACAGTACTCCCTCAAAATTGCCTTCTGGAATGTCTGAGGAGTTAAAAATAAAATGAACGAATTAGAATTATACATCAGACAAAACTCCATAGACATTATGATACTCACCGAAACGCGAGCGCCAGCTAATGACAGTGTGTTCGAACTGCCGGGATTTGTCACTTACTTTGCCGTCAATCCGAGCACACATCGCAAAGGAGGTGCTGCCACCATGATACGTTCTCGTATTAGCCACTCGGCACTGCAGCCAATTAACGAAGAAGCCATACAATGCGCACCCATTTTGCTGAAAACTGCAAGCAAAAAGGAGTCGTTAATAATAGCAGCAGCGTATTGCCCACGGGCGTTCAAATGGAATAAAGAGCACTTCACTAAATTACTAAAACATTCTGACAGCTTACCTGGCAATACAGCGGCCCGCTTCCTTCTGTGTGGCGACTGGAATGCGAAGCATGCGTGGTGGGGAAACCCACGTGCGTGTCAGAGGGGTAGGACATTGTACGAGGCTATCTATGGAAGCCACACACTATCCGCACGACAGAAGAAAGCGCCCGTCGGCCATTGACTTTGCCATCACCAGCGGCATTGATGGCAATTTCACACACATATCGTCCAGCGCTGAGCTTAGCTCTGACCATTTGCAGTTGAAAATCGAACTTTATGACAGCCTAAACGACAATTTGCGCTGTCACAGAGAAAATTCCAGGCTTCTGGCCAGAGGCGCTGATATCAGATGTTTCCAGTCTACGCTTGAGAACGTCATCCACTTGAACACTGAGATAAACGTGGCCATTGACATTGACGATGCTGTGAGTATATTATTGAAAAATATACAAGCAGCTGCAGATGCCGCATCTTCGAAAGTAAGACCACCGAATTTTGGCAACGGACAGCATAATCGCCAGAGGCAGAGACAAGAACATAACCTGGAATTGAATGACGAAATTAAAACACTGTTGAATGACAAAAAACGATGCAAACGGCACTTACTCTTGACCCACACTCCAGAGGCTAGACAATGCTATCGAGCTGCACAAAATCGACTGAAAAAGCGCTGGAAAAAGACGAAACAAGAACATTAATAAACTCTTTGAGAGCATAAACACGCAGGATCCATTTGCCATACAGAAGCTATGGAAACTGACCAATAAAATCAAAAAGCAGCCACAACCAAATCACCCACTGAAATTCTCAACAAGAACTATTGACGCGGCTGGCAATGCTACTTACAAAATCACTTGGACGAAAACGACAGATGAGAAAGTTGAGGTATTTGTCTCCCAGCTGGAAGACAGATTTACACCAGCTCTCTCAAATACGGATGAAGAACGCATGGCCATCAGAGTGGATTGGTGGAAGCGACAGCAGACGGATGCTCAAGTCACTGCACTCACCCAAAACGAAGGCCAAACAGACTTATTGCTGGCCGGCAACTCACGGCGAGGCCATCCTAGGAGACTCGTCGCATCCTGCACGACGACCACTGTGCCACTGAAAGAATCTAGGCACTCAACGCGGAACCACCACGATTGCGGCCATGGCCATTGCACCTGTTGCGCACCAGAGCGCGCAATTCAACCCACCATAGACGCGAGGCGGCCAACAGACGAGCACCTTAAGGCCAAATCCAGATGCACATACACACCACAGCCACTAAAAAATAAATGAAGACAATCAGAAAATTATATTGCGTAAAATATATGCACTGATTGGCATTTACCTCTGCAAACACAAATTTTTCCGATATAAATTGGTAGATGGAGTTTCCAACGAGGCGATGATCGCGTGGAGGCAACTATCCTAGATGCTCCTCGGCACCAGCTAAATTTTACCTGCAAAATTAGATTTTTGTAGATTAGATTGTAAAATAATTGAGTAAAATATTTGTACATTTCCGATTAATCGTTTGTAAGCCCGCGAAGGCAGCACTGTTTAAAAATATGTATTTGTGTTCCAACGTAAATGTAAATCAACAGTCCACTGTTAGCAAGTAAAATTTATATGTTGCTCTTAATAGTAATAGAAATTAAGTGGTCAGCACACGACCAAGGCGCCATTCTTGTGGTTCTCTCTCTCTCTCTCTTATTCTCCTCTCTGATGATCACTGTTGTAGTGGCGCTGAAAGTGCCGACAAAGTTTTTCCCGTTTGCAAAATAAAACACTCGCGTTTTATCACAAATAATTAATATATTTTATTCTTTCGGGTTATTGTAATGAAACACACAAAGTTGGGGCTAGATTAAATGACCGCTGTTCAAGAAACGAAATTTGACACTGACCTAGCAGAATGCTGACGGCATTTCGCTGATCTAGTGCCGAGCCGCGCTCAGCGGTGGAGAGTTGTGGGAGAGAGAGAGAAGTTGAGAGCACTAGAACTTGAGTGCTTTCTTACGCTCGTGCGCATTGTTGGAGAACGAAAAGCTTTGAGTGCTTTTCGGTCGGCGGAGCGGAGAGTGTCCCACTCACCTACAATGCGCTCTCCTCTCTTCCACGCGTCCACTCCTTCCCAGTCAGCTAACGTCCAGTCATTCCTGGCAGTTAACACACAAGGTGTTCTGCTGAGCACAGCTGTTATTCACGTCTGCCATCTCGGCGTCCGCTATACAGCTCGGGCTCCGATCGATTCCGGATCAGAACCACCTTCCATTCAGAGAGATTGTTCAAGCGCTTGAGGATGCCATATACATCCGTGCAAGCCCACGTCTCTGGGATGACTCAGGCTGTGGCAGCCCAACCCCGCAAGTATTGCCAATTCTTAATTGGCTTCCCTGTCAGACCAGACTTGCAGATTGAGGCGTCGGCGTACGTCCTTCCCCAGTTAACGGGGAATCTGCCCTCATGCACCATCCCACAAGCGATCCTCGATAATCTGCCAAGCATCCAGCTGGCAGACTCCAAGTTCTTTGATAGTTCGCAGATTGATGTGCTCCCGTTCATTCTGCTCGGCGGCTCTCATCCTAACGTTTGTGGGACCCTCCTTGGTCAAGAGACCATTTTCGGTTGGATCCTGACTGGCACTGTGTCGGGATCCACATCTAAGTCCATTTCGGCTCGGCTGTTCGTCGAGCGAACTTCGACATTAGTTCCTCTCCAAATTTTGGGAGGTGGGGCCTAATTTCAACTCCACGACCGTGCGAACCTCAACTGGTCGCTATAAGGTCACGTTCCCATTTCGCGATCCTGGTGACATTGATCTGGATCACTAGAGGACTACCGGTCTCGATCAGTTCCTGAGAAACGAGAACCGTTTAAAGAGAAACGACTCTCGGCAAATCAACTTGCGAGTGATGTTCGCGACCGGTACCCCCTAGCTAGTGACATCATCGCCAATTATATGTACGTTGATGACGACCTAGCAACTGCTATAGATGAGCTTCGAACAGCGCTCGAGAGTGCTGGGTTCCCTTTGCGTAAGTGGACCTCGAACTCAAAAGATGTGCTGCAGAGAATCCCTTAAGAACACTTGCTCTGTGCAGACTTCCTCGAGATCTACGAAGCTAGTGTCGCAAAGACTCTAAGTATTCGATGGCGGGCCACGTCCGACGAGTTATTTTTCGACACCGCCGAGATGGTGTCCAAACCATCTTTCACAAAAAGAGAAGTGCTGTCCGACCCAGCAGGTTGGCTTGCTCCTGTGGTCATTTGGGCCAAGATTTTCAGGGTGTTTGCGTATATGCGGAGGTTTCCAGAGATGCTCAGCTCTCAAGAGCTTGCAGAAGCTCAGGAGAAGCTGATAGTACAGGCTCAGAATCGGGTATACACGAAAGAGTGTGCTTCCCTCCGGTCCCATAATCGTTTAAACGGGTCAAGTGATATTCTGAGCTTGAATCCGTTCCTTGACAAGCAAGGGGTCCTGCGTTCCTGTGGACGCGTAAGAGCGTACACCTCCTTATCGTACGACGAACGGCATCCCGTAATACTCCGGTCAACTGCGCCATTTCGCGTCTCCTGGTCTCTTTCACTCATCAAGTGTCCCTCCATGGAGGCAACCAATTGGTGATGCGGCTGATCCGAACCAAGTACTGGATTCACAAGCTAAAGAGTATGGTGAAGATTGGAGCATGCAAGACCTGCGTGATACATCGCCGCAAGCTCCAGTCGCAGTTGATGGGCGATCTTCCAATTGCTCGGTCGACTTTCTCGCGACCATTTACTAAAACCGGAGTAGACTTCGCCGGTTTCTTCAACGCCAAGAGCTACGTCTGACGGAGCTACAAGATTACGAAGGGTTATATATGTGTCTTTGTGTGCTTCAGCATCAAGGCAATACATCTTGAAGCGACCACGGATCTGACAGCAGAGAAGTTCTTGGAAGCTTTTCCCGGTTCGTGGCACGGCGTGGGTGCCCTCTTCACATGTACTCTGACAACGGGAAAACGTTCGTCGGAGCCTCCTCAATTTTCTCCAAAGATCTTGCGGAGGGCACCCGCAATCTGATCCTCACCACTCACAGCCATCAAGGTCTTGCATGGCATTTCAACCCACCTGGTGCCCCTCACATGGGGGGTCTCTGGGAAGCAGGCGTCAAGAGTTTCAAGACGCATTTCTACAAAATGGTTTCCTCCGTTAAATATATGTACGTACGAGGAACTCTCAACCCTCCTGGCGAAGGGCAGGCAGCGTGCCTCAATTGGCGGCCTCTGTCTCCCATGTCAGAGGATGTAAGCGACTTGGTGGCCCTTAGTCCCGGTCATTTCCTGATCGGGGGTCCGCTACTCTCCATGGCGGAGCCAGAATCCAGGGAGGATGTGGAGTCCATCCGCAATCGCTGGCATCGGCTCAAGGCTCTCCATCAGCATTTCTGTGTGCGATGGAAGAATGAGTATTTGAAGGAGTTGCATAAGCGGAATAAGTGGCAGTCACCCTCACGCGACCTCCAAATCGGTGACATGGTGATCATCAGAGAGGAGAATATCCCACCACAAGAATGGCGCTTTGGTCGTGTGCTGACCAATTGCCCGGGCGCAAACGAAAGGGTCCGCGTGGTGGACATATAGTGTCGTGGTGTTTTTCGTCGACCAGTTGTAAAGCTGATCCTCCTTCCAACGGGACCCACGCTCAGAACCTCCCACTCTTCTCTCTACTGCCATCCACTATCCTATGGTTTCTCATCCGGCTTATGCAACTCATACCGCGCCATTTTCATTTCATTTCCACTGTTTTTTTTATTTTTATTTTTTTTTTTTAAATTATCTCAAGGGTGAGATAATAAGAGTTTTACAATAAATGAGTATAAGTTTGATTAACTTTGATATTTTCTTAATGTTAATAAAAAGTTATTAAGATAATGGATTAGAAAAGTGTTGATTCAAAGTTTAAAAATAAATGTGAGAATTAAGATAATAATTGAAATTAATTAATAATACAAAATTTAACTATGTTACTTTAGTGCTTAATAATTTATAAGAATTTTTATTTTGGCATATGAATTTATTATAATAAGTAATAAGTAATTCATATATGGCTTAAACTGAACGTCAATGACACTGCCTTAAACGAGTTGTGAACTGGTTTCAACCAAGCTGAACCGCAAACATCATTCATACTTCAGTTCTACCAAATACTCACCCCCTCGTATAACAAAAAAAAACACCAACAAAAAGATGTATGTATGAGCATTTTTAAATTAAAGAATGTTTACAGTTTGCGATAAAATTCTCAACGTCAGCTTTGTGGTCAAATACATATTGAATGTGGTGGCGCTAAAAATCCCGACATTGGAGTGGTGCCGTCAACGTCATGGCGGGGCTAGGCACGGGCCTGTTGACCTGGGTCGAGATTGGTGGTCTTTGGGAGGGTGGCATTTGGTCGCGTCGGCCCCTGGGTTGGCGCGCCATCCGCCACTTGGAACGCGGCTCCGGCATGTGCAGCATGGTGTGATGGTCCTCGCCACAATACCTCCACCACCTGTCTACCGCTGCGGCAAGTGCCCCGGAGTGCTGATGAGCCAAGCAGTTGGGACAGTACTTATTGACAAGTACTGCCCGGAGCCGCTTCTCTGGCGTCAGCTGGGCAAAACGTGGACACTTGCGCAGTGCGTGGACACCGCGGACACCCTACAGCGGAACGAGTTTGTACCGGGAGGCACATTCCCACCCCGATGGGATTTGACCCGGAGAGGCACGTAAACCCCACGCGGAGTAACCGGTGTCACCGGTACAGGAGAGGGCTCCGTCTCCATCGGTGCGACTTGTCTCGGCGGAGAGACGGCTGTAGGAGGCGAAATGGGGCGCGCTGGTGAGAAAAGACTTCTCAAGCACCATTGTGAACTGTAATGGGATGAAAAAGAAGAATAAGAGAAGAGAATAAAAAGGAAAAACAAAAGGAAGAGCTTTGGTCACACTCTTCATGTTCAATTCGAAACCCGAAAGTTGAGAAAAATGAGCTCCGCGAAATCTTATTATGAATTAAATGAAAAACCGGAAAGTACACTTTTATGTTCTAAAATTATTCAAACTAGTGGAAATAGTTCAAATTTATTGTCGCACCTGAAAAATAAGCACCAGGATGCATACACAAAATATACATATAAGCAAGGTTGTTTGATTTTCCATTTTAAAATATACATACACACACTCACAGTGATGTTGTGTTTTGGCGCTAACGCCAATGCTAACATACATATGTACGAACTTGGCTCAATTTTTTAGAAGCTGTGTTTTTTATGTATCTAATATATAAAATTATTTTATTAGAGCTGCTCAAAAACAGAAGAAGATTTGATGCAACCAACTAATTTTAAATCGTTAATGAATGCTGTAAATTTCAAGGGTGTGATATTTGTTATTCGTCAATGCAATGGTTAGTTAATTGTTGCTACATGTTCAGACAAAGTTACTGAATCTTTGATATATAACATATGATTTGCAAATATAATTTGCCTGTGCGTTGCTCACAATCCCAAAGCTCGGACAGCCTCTCTGAAAACCAGTTCCACTTCCACACATTTCAAAGTTGGCACTACGCTACCTGATAACACTAGGTAGCTCAGTATCCTCAGAAAGAATGGATTTGGCTATAAAATGTGTAGTGTGTGACTCACGCAGCCGTATGACTGATTGACACGTAACCAACGTATCTTTTTAAAGTCACTGGCCAAACAATACTGGAAATAAATTGAACTTTATCCAACGTAAACTTACATATTACAAATTAAATTTGTTCCATTGCTTTACTTACTCGATGTATCGATATTTTTTCTTGATATTTAAAAAAATTATTTTGATATTTTTCAAAAATGAAAACATTGATACAATATTTTTTTATCATGCAACCCTAATAATCTTTGTATTACATTCTAGAACCACTTGACAATTGCCATAAGCAAATTGGAAAAGTTTGATGTTTAGGCATTTCATTTATGTAAACAAACTTACAATTATGCCACACAAATTTGTCATTGAAGTATGAAAGAAAATTTAGGACTGATCATGAAAAGACCTAAAAAGAAAGAGCGATCATACTTTTATTATTATTAAATGGGGAACATTTTTTTAAATCATTAAGTTTAAAACTTCCTAATGAAGCGTTAGCTCTTCTTATGGATCAAACGAAATTTCACTCTATCGAAAGGGGATCTGTGCTTGCGGGGCGGTACGCTTCCCTGTAGTACGGAGCACTTGTTCGTATGTGATGAAATAAGTACTTACCAGCAGTCCACCCTGAGATGTCTGCAAATGAACACGAAACAATATTGGGCCAGCTGAGGACCAGTTGAGAAAAGCCTTGCAGCTAAAAAAAAACGATATTTTAAAAACTCAAGCTGTCTTCAAGTAATAAAGAATCTGACTTATTAGAATAAAGAAAATTTGATTAAATAACTCTAATTGTAATTGTACATGTTTTTTAATTTATAATGGCCGACCCTTCCATGGTCCATGGTTCCATGGTCTCCCATGTAAGTACCTTCTTTAACGGCCGTTCCGTGGCGTCCCTTGAAAGAACTCACCTTACCGGCCGTTCAATGGGGTCCAATGGTATGTACAATAATAACAACATCAGTTGTGATTCCTGATGACACCTGCTCGTGTCTTAGATGTTTACAGTTAAATAGCGGCTTCATAATGACTGCGATGACTCTGCTGGTAGTGTGCAGGCCGATCATGTTGTGGTGTGTGGGTTCAAGTCCCGGTCGGTAATACATTCATATGTACTGTTAAAAAATATCAATGTACGCATATAAGTATAGATAAGTATCGATAACTAATATTAGCAGTACATTAACATTAAAATCTGAGCTGCACACAATTATGAAAACTAACATTTATTCATAGTCGCGAATAAATAGTCAAGTTAGTAATAATAGTGAAGTAATTATATCCTTTAAATATGGGATTGCGACTGCTTTACAAATCAACTGATTTAATTTAAAAGTGTCTTCAGAAGATAAAGGTTCGGCATCTACTAGGTAAATACCCATGCAGTCTAGTGGAATTTGGAAAACCATTTTTACATTTACGATTTCAAGGGGTGTCATTTTTGTCAAATACTGTTTAATATTTCCTATTTTTGAAGTCCTCGTCGGCAATTAAGTCTTTACTCTTTGTTTTGTATTTTAAAAAAAGGACCGACATCTAAACTAAACTTTTTTAGTATTCGAACTAAATCAATTGCACGTGTTGGCCTATGCTTTAGAAATCATTTTTTTAGATCGTCATTTAAATTATTGTTAATGTCCATTCTTTTCGTATTTAGTTCATTGTCAATATTGTCTTCATAAATTATTTCCTCCAAAAAATTCGCTTCACTGTCATTATTTCCATAATGTAAATTTTCTCTAATAATTTCCACTTCTTTAGGCACATTTTCGTTCTCCACTGTGGAACTTAACTTTTCTTTATATTTTTCTTTTTGCTGGTGCTTTAGCCTTCTTATATATCGTTCACTATACATTATTTTAACAGCTTGTCGTACTTTTATTGTTTATTTAATATTTACACATTAGTACACATATAATTCAAACATATATTATTTTTTAAGTCACTCACCCAATAATCGATTGACCCGCTTTGCACTTCTCAACTCAAATGCTTGCAACAATTTCATCAGCCAGCAAACACAGCTGCGTTTAAGCAAAAGAGTAGCACAAAATAAAACAAGAAAGTTACAGTCGAGTGTGCTCGACTGTGAGATACCCGCTACCCATTTTGAATAAAGGGAAAATATTGCGGTATCATTTTCAAAATATACCGAAAATACTAAAAATATACCAAATGATATGTTTGGTATATCGATATAGTACACCATTCAAAATATACCATAGACGGCACAATGTACCAGATTGTCGGCCAAAGCAACTCAGACCCATAGTAAGTAGACGTTTTTGCCCATTCAAAAGTATTTCTTTAATAACTTCCACAATTTTTATCCGATCGCAACCAAATTTTCAGGAATCATAAAAAAAATTTGAAACAAACTTTATCTGCGTGCAAGCATAACAAATGCTGTCGAAAATTATAGCTCTATCTCTTATAGTCTCTGAGATCTAGGTGTTTATACGGACGGACGGACAGACACACAGACACACAGACGGACATGGCTATATCGTCTCGGCTGTTGACGCTGATCAAGAATATATATACTTTATAGGGTCGGAGATGCCTCCTTCTACCTGTTACATACATTTCCTGCCGGCACAAAGTTATAATATCCTTCTACCCTATGGGTAGCGGGTATAACAAACGGTTCTTTCTGGAAAATTGTTTTTGTAGGCGGTGCACCGAAGACGCGTAAACAAACAGCGATGTAAAGCATAATCGAAGTTTTGTCTTTAATCTTGTGTATGCTCTTTCCACAAAATAACAAACGCCGTTCGTTTACTATAGGGTCAATCTAGTAAGTACCCATGCACAGTGGGCGATTTGGTCTCGCTAGCGGCATTTAATTAAAATTTTCAAATTTAAAAAACCGTTAATATTTTTTCACATATCGATAGCAGATGCTTTGATTAGATTTTTAAAAGCTCTACGATCAACTGATCATCAGCTTTGAACGGTCAAACACACGATATGATTTTGCAAAGAGCTCTAGAAAATTCTTTCTTTTTTCGCGCATTGATTTTGAGTTCCTCGGAAATTTACAATTTTTAGTGAATTTGTTAGAAGTTTGGTTTTTTATTATATTCAAGGTATGTATTTTCAAAAAAAATCAATGTTTGTGACCGGTCTATAAATGTGTAGCTCATAAAACGTAGTGGTAATTCAGTGTATTAACAACTAGCCCGGATTAGCATACACCTGTCTTTCGTAAAGTAGAACTTACCTGATTCAAGTGGATTCAGTCTAACTTTTTTATTAGCCGAAAGTGTGAATCAGTGGCGTCCAAAATGTGTAATATGAACTGCTATTACGTGCTAGCCTTCAAACTATGGTACTTTTAGACACAGTGTTAGTACCAAAAGGGATCTTTTTTTATTATTGCACTCAGAAGTCATCCCATTTTTTTCCATCATCCCATAATTTTTTAGATAAAGTTAATATATATGAAATATGTTAATTGAAGTTCAAATAAAATAAAAGTTGAAGTTCAAATAATATAAAAGTTAAACAAAATTTTAAATTTAAAATTTTTTTAAATTAAAAAATTCTATGATTTTTCTCTGATCAGTGAAAAAAAAACCGACTGAAGACATCTATTTTAGTTTAGAAGTTATTAATTAAATGCCGCTAGCGAGACCAAATCGCCCACTGTGCCATGTAGTGATCGGCGAGGTAAGCACTTACCTATGGCCAATCGGCAACTCAAGTCGACTAGGTGGTTCGACGTTCGTTTTCTATAAGGTCACTTTAGTAAGTACCCATGTAGTGATCGGCGAGGTAAGCACTTACCCATGGCCAATCGACACCTCCAGTTCTGCAGGGTATTGTTTGAGGGCAAGTGAAAACGGGGCAGAAACGTTGCGCATGTGAGCAAGATAATGCAAAGTATGTGTATGCTCTAAGCACAACGATTAAAGCAATGTTTAAAAAATGCAGCTAGTTTCATTTCATGTTTCTGCTTCTGAAAAAATCAGTAGTCGCAGTCGACTGCTTTGCTGCTTTCGCGAAGCAACGCAAGTCGAAGGAGCAGCAAATACTCGACTTATGCAAATCGCCAGCAGCAGTAGTCGCGGTTTGAAAATTATTGATTTTTTTTTGCTGCTGCCCCCTGTATTCTCAAAATCAAACAGTTTGACAATTTGTTTTTTTTTTAATTAATTTTTTTCATAAAATACAATATTATTCAAAATAAACTTCCAAAATCTTCGTCATCTTGAAAAAGAGATAAGTTGTCAATCGCTCCAAAATGCTTGGATTCAATTTGACCAGCAGTATATTCTCTAGTACTTCCTGACTTAGTCGATTTCGGTAGTCAGTAAGTACAAGTCTCAACGTCGAAAATGTTCGTTCAATCGTCACCTGTTAGAAAACATTTATATTTATAAATCTGTGAACATTAATTTATTAAAACATTTTTTATATGTATGTACCTGAGTTAGCGGTACAGCAAAGCAAACATTACTTAGTGCATATATGTAGTAGCTCTTGGTCAGTGCACTGATTTCCTTTCCAAAATGTGAGAACGTCTGCATCGATTCTTTGGAAAGGAAGTTGAAGATTCTCAATCTTTGAGTAGACGTCGAATGTACTACTGACTTCCGTTTGGATCCCATGCTCTAAGTAAGCGTTTAATAATTCATTTTCTTATAACATAACTGTTAAGTAGAATTTGTCATTTATTCTGTCCAATATCGATTTTAAATGATTCACTGCATCATTTTTTTTATTTTTTTTAATTTTTTTTATTGTGGTGTTAGTGTATGTTGGAAACGAGGATCCAAAAGTAAACACGAAATGAGATATTTATTATTTAATAATATTTTCGATCGCCTTTCTATAGAGCTCAACATTTTTTCGCCAATCGTTCTTGTCATATCGTGAGTTGCATCATTTACAATTTTTTCTGTGCAAATTTTTAATTTAAGCCATTGGGCGTAAAAATTCCCATAATGCAGTTGCTCTTCTTGAAATGTTTTTATTGTTTTCTGCAATGCACTATGGTCCGGATTCCCGATTTGGTGGCATTAAATCGAATATTGCATCTATCTAGCTGAAACTTGGCATTGTAATGTGCAACGATATATATACAACGATATGAAGTCCTCGTCGGTTACACTATTTATTTTTTTGCTGACCTGTATGCATTTTGAACATCCATGCGAAGATGTATGTCCGGGAGTCCCACTGATGTAAGCCCTAGCTGGGGCATCACAAACAATAGCCCTTAATTTTAATTGTATATTTCTTTATTCTATGTCGATTCCATTTTGAAGAAGATATTTTAGCTCACAAGTAAATTGGCTTAGAAATTCGTCAAGACTATTGGGCTTAGATTTTCCCAAAAATATTCCAACAGGGACAACAGAGAATTTTTAATATTTGTTACTTGTTAATTGGCCATAGTTGCGAATTTGAACTTTTAAATAGAGGAATTCCATCAATGTTTATGTCAATAGTTATGTCGTCAGTAAAATTAATTAAATTCAAAATGTTTGCAATCTGAGTTTTAATGCCAATGTGCAAATAACGGCCACCACTCATTTGCATTATTTTATTTGGAGCCCTGTATTTGTAAAATGGACCGACATCTAAACTATTTTTTTTTAGTATTCGAACTAAATCAATTGCACAGCCACGTGTTGGCCTATGCTTTAGTTATTGTTACCGTTGTTTCTTTTCGTCTTTAGTTCATTGTCAATATTGTCTTCATAAATTATTTCCTCCAAAAAATTCACTTCACTGTCATTATTTCCATAATGTAGATTTTCTGTCATAATTTCTATTTTTTCTTCAGGCACATTTTCGTTTTCCACTGTAGAACTTAATTTTTCTTTATATTTTTGCTGCTGCTTTAGCCTTCTTAAATGGCGTTCACTATACATTAAGCACTGCTAACTGCTTGCCGTACTTTTATTAACTGCTTATTTAATATTTACAATTAAAACGTATAACACACATAACATTTTTTAAGTCACTCACCTATTAGAGTTGCTATTGCTCCGATTTCCACTTCTCAACTGAAATGCTTGCAAAAATTTTTTCAACCAGCAAACACAGCTGTGTTTGAACAAAAGAGCAGCACAAAATAAAACAAATGGTTCTTTCGGGACAATTGCTTTTGTAAGCAGTGCGTGGTAAGCACTTACTCATGGCCAGGGTTTAGTTTCCGGTACTAGCTCGTCAGCTTTGGGGGTGGTGCTCTTGCTTGCACAGATTCCGAATATCGCCGCTCATTATTATTGCTTGGGCGCGTTGCGTTACAAATGCTAGATATCTAACCGAAAGAGATAGTCATCCAAGTTTGGTTCAAATAGATCAAAAGAGAAGACGATGAGAAAGGAAATTTAAGGAGAGCGGGAAATATGAAAAAAGAGACAACGAAAGTCTTGGATAAGCTACCACTGATGGCTCGTGGTAGTGAATTCCCCGCCTTATCGTTGATCACAGCAACAGAATCCCTGGTGATCCCTTCTCACACAAAAAAAAGAATTATATATAATAC
This sequence comes from Drosophila sulfurigaster albostrigata, assembly GCF_023558435.1. Taxonomy (NCBI): domain Eukaryota; kingdom Metazoa; phylum Arthropoda; class Insecta; order Diptera; family Drosophilidae; genus Drosophila; species Drosophila sulfurigaster. The sequence continues at coordinate 659,756 of NW_026909668.1, read as the reverse complement.
AATTTAATTAATAGGCTAAGGCATGAGGAAATAATTAATAAAGAAGACTAAATAGTTATTGGAAATAATTTTTTTTATTTGTTTTTGTTATTGTGTTTCTTTTATCTACTTTTCCTTTTTCTTGGTTTACTTTTTTTTAATAACAATCTTTAACTTATTATTTTTTATAGCCGCTACCCATAGGGTAGAAGGGTATTATAACTTTGTGCCGGCAGGAAATGTATGTAACAGGTAGAACGAGGCATCTCCGACCATATAAAGTATATATATTCTTGATCAGCGTCAACGGCCGAGACGATCTAGCCATGTCCGTTAGTCCGTCTGTCCGTCCGTCCGTATGAAACACTGGATCTCAGAGACTATAAGAGATAGAGCTAGAGATATTTTCGATAGCATTTGTTATGTTTGCACGCAGATCAAGTTTGTTTCAAATTTTTGCCACGCCAACTTCCACCCTCGCAAATCAAAAAAAACGAATAACAAGCGTAATTTTAAAGCTAGAGTTTTGGTATGTACAATAACTATTATAGTAATTATGATTCCTGAAAATTTGGTTGCGATCAGATAAAAATTGTGGAAGTTATTAAAGAAATACTTTTGTATGGGAAAAAACGCCTGCTTACTAGGGCTAGTTGCTTTGGCCGACAATCTGGTATATTGTGCCGTCCATGGTATATTTTGAATGTATACAAGGTGCGTTCCAAAGTAAACAGGACTTTTTGAATCTAGCGCCCTCTGGTGGCGCCATATTTATGTCAACTGGTGCGTTAGAATGTGCTATCCTTTATCGACTTCCAGTAAAAATTTCATGATATTTCATCTATTGGAAGTGAAGTTATTGCGTTTTAAGTGTCAGTATGTTTTTGTCATCGGTGTGAAAATGAGCTTCGAACAAAAAGCCAACATTAAATTTTGTTTTAAAACTTTTACCGAAACGTTTCAATGGATGAAAAAAGTTTATGGCGATGGTTGCCTATCCCGTAGCAGAGTGCACGAGTGGTTTCAACGTTTTCAAAGTGATCGTGAGGACATAAATGACGATGAACATGTGGGCCAACCAAAATCCTTGATCACAGAAAATTCCATCGAAACTCTGCGTGAATTCATAAAAAATCAGCGGAAATCATCATTGAAATTAATGGAAATAGAATTTAACATCTCCAAAACATCGATTTATCGCATTTTGACCGAACATTTGGGTGTGTGCACGGTTTGTTCCGCACAAATTGACTGACGTCCAAAAATTGCTCAGAATTAAACATTCGAAGGACCGACTATTTGACCAAAAATCACATTTTAACCATCAACCACTCCCCGTATTCACCTGATATTGCACCGTGCGACTTCTACCTTTTCGGAAAAATGCATTTGCCGATGAAAGGAAAGCGTTATGCAGACGTCGAGGCCATTCAAATAGCTTGCACCGGCATACTGGAGGCCATACCGGGCAACGAGCTAAAACACTCATTCGACTTGCTTTTGGACCGTGCAAAAAGCAGTATTAAAGCAGAAGGAGACTATTTTGAATAATATAAATTGATTTTGCCGAAAAAACTATACTTTTTGGTTTCTGAGGGTACATCAACGACAGGAAGACTGAGCTTTCGGCTATTGGTCATAATGTAGCATTTGTACTTAACTAAATTTGATGTTCTTTCTTCACGTGAAGCAGTAGGCTTAAGCTCACCAGCTAATAATTTCGATTTTATTGTGGCTGTGTAGGGGGGCGTCTTCCAGATAATAATAACACAATCACTTTTGAAATCTATGTTTTGTATAAACTTTTACAATACTTTTATTGCACTTGAAAATATACTTGTTGTGTCGGTCAGAATAGTAGAACATATGTTATTAGGAAAAAGCACTAAAAGTGTGCAGGGTGACCAACATGAGGATAAACTAGATCAGTGTGACTGCGCGTGTGACACGCACAGTATACTAACTTTGTCACTATCGATATCAATCGATCGCTACCACACTGTCAGCTGTTTGAGTGGTCACACCTGTCATCATCTGGCATTGTTAATGCCTCCCTTCCCCCCCTTGCAATGAGTTGCAAACGGATTTATTGTCCACATGGACCGGACAGAATCCAACTCAATGTGGAATTCTTGGCCATTGGCAAATCGTTGGTGCTCGGCAGGATGCCATGTTGAATGATGTGAGAATACACATCAGTGGCGAGCACCAGGGACACCATCGATAGCTGAAACCAACGTCGGCAAGCGTAATGCTACGAAACTGCACCAAGTTTTCACCATCGACAGGTCGGAGGGGGCAAGGATGTGAGCGAAGTTGGAAACGCCCCAGAGGTGAGGCCTGCTCATGGGGGACGGCGAGAGGGAACGTGGCCGTGCTGGAGTTCAAGATCGAGTCGTCGCGTCGTCACTGACGACTGGGCACTCACGTATTTGGCTGGTTCCACCAAATAAATTTCTGGTACTTGGGTCCAATGGCAGCAATCATGTGTACGAGCGAGTTGAGGCCCATCCACACGGAGAAGAGCATGCAACATGGAATGAAACAAGAACAAATGATTATTTCAGTAGCTTCTTTACATTGTCAATGACACATGGAACAGGAGAGTATAGGACAGCACAAACGAAACGAAGTAGGATGCTATTCGTCTTTGTATCGGTGCCTATCTGGTTTGAATGAATGATGAGGCAGATAAAAATTAGGAGTGGTGACGGGCTCCCGGAATGGAAGAGTCACCCGATATCTGCCACATCTGCTGCGTGAAGTTGTGTTTTCACAGCTAACCAGCTTCGACGGAATATCCTACGCCTCCCAAAATTTGGAGCTTATTCTGTCGTGTTGATCGTCTGCTTGATAGCGACTCTCGTCGAAAACGCAGAGATAGTTGTCGACACATTCTGGGAGACGGGGCCGGTGAGAATCCAACCAAACACGGTTTCTTGCCCCAGGAGTGAGCCACAAATGTTTGGCCGGGAACGACTCAAGATGACTGACGGAAGGATATCCGCGCCAATTAAGATGTCAATCTGAGCACTTTTGTAGAAGTATGGATCTGCCAGTTCAATCGCTGGTAGATTCTTTAGGAAACCTTTCGGCACACGGAATGATGGCAGCTTGTCTGCCAGTTGTGGAATTACGAACGCTGAGGTCTCGATATTGAGGCTTGGCTTCGTTGGACAACCAATGCTGAAGTTGCATAACTTCTGAGGTTGGGCCGCAATTGCATGATTCAGCCCAGATACTTGGGCTTGCACGGATTGAAATGGCAACTTTATGCGCTGGAATAAACGCTCAGAAATGAAAGTCGCTTCGGACCCCGAGTAGATTAGTGCTCGTGCGGTGTAGTTAGTACCTAGATGGCATACATTGACAACCGCCGTGCCGAGAAGGATGTTCTGAGCGTTAATGGCAAAGTAATTTTGCACAATTGTTGCCGAAGAGGAAGAGGCACCATTGTGGGCACTGTCGCCCCGACGGAGAAGAGTGTGGTGCCGCCTCTTGCATGTGAAGCAATTGTGCGCACTCGTACATTCTCGGAGTTGGTGACCTCTTGCAAAACAATTCAAACAGAGGCTCTTCTGTTTGATGTAGCTCATCCGATCATTGACCGACATTTCAAGGAAGCTTGGACAGACCCGGACAGGGTGATTCACTTTTGAGCACAAGGCACGCGATTTGCCTCTCTGAGTGACTCGGGCCTTGAAAGAGTTAACTCGTTTTGAACTATGCTGTGGACGGGATGGTCCAGCGGTAGAGTTCTGCGAGTTGAAAGGTTGCTTCAAGTCCTCAACAGCCTCGAGTGTACGATAACGCTCGTTGAGGAACGTGCTCATGTCCTGCCATGCGGGAATCTTGGGCTTGTCCACCAATGATTGCTCCCATAGTGGGAGTGTAAGTTTGGGGAGCTTGGATGAGCAAAGAAAAACCAGGATGCAGTCGGCGAAAGGACTAGAGACTGAAATGTCTGAATGGTCAAGAGCGGTCAAGCACCGCTGAATTGTGCCATGCAGCTCCTTAATCGCTGCTCCAGACTCTTGCGAAACCGTGGACAGGTTGAAGAGAATTTTTAACTGGCTCGTTATTAACAAGCGCTTGTTTTCGAATCGCTCGCAGAGAGCACTCCAAGCCGACGCGAAACCATCGTTCGTCAGCGGATATTTGGCTACGATCTCATTGGCCTCATCTGCGGTTTTTGAATTGAGATGGAATAGTTTCTCAACCGGAGTCCCCACGGAATACTTCATTGTCGACTGGAGGGAGCCGGCAGCCACTGAAGTACACAGGAGGAGCGGATGCTTCACACCTGGTTGATTCGGAAACTTGGGTAATTTGCCCCTTTACACGGGCGAGGCACCGCTCATACACTGCATAGCAGTGGTCATATTTGGCCTCCATGGCCTGTATGCCTTCGTGGTCGCCGTCTCGATGCAGTGCATCAGCGCACGTGGCATAAGCGGCCTCTACACTGTCCCAGAGGGCTTGCAGGCGGTCACGACGGTTCTCGTACGTGTGTACATTGTCGTCTTTGGCTGCAGGCCCTCTGACCCGACTCTCAAAGTGCACCAGTCTGGCAGAGACGGCGACGAAGTTGCTGAGAGCCATCGCACGGGTGTTGCTAAGTTTAGCCTGGACGGATCGTAAAGTTGCAAAATAAGCAGACGGCGACGGACGATCAACTTTGACTCGGAGTTGAGCGGCAGGAGGATTTGGATCCCGAAGGAGCGGGCGAAGAGGACGACAGGCGACGAGCTGTGGTCGGAAGCTTTAAGGAAAGTTTAGAGACTTTTTCACTCTTTTGGCTTTTGGACATACTACGCTTCGGCAGCCGAGAGCAAGCATAAAAAATGGAAAGGAACTTCGGCTATCACAGGATTGTGAACAAAGCCGACACAAAAAACCGACGGAAATATCGCTGTTATTTCGGAGTTGAAACAAAAAGTTAAATGAAACACAAACAGCAGCGTGAATCTTTATTAAACTCGTTGGATCACAAGTTTCTGCTGTTCATATACATATATGGAAAAAGTTTGGATATGATATACATATACATATATAATGTATATGGAATATATGGACTATATACAGAGTGTATATGTAATATATACGGAGTGTATATGTAATATATACGGAGTGTATATGTGTGTAAGTGTCGTGTATGAAAGGTTAAGTGTATGTATGTGTGTCGTATGTGGATGTATATGATTCGTATATATATGTATATATATATATATACATGGAGTGTAGTGGATCTACGCGCGTTTGTTTTTAATAGAGTGCAACTTCCTTGTTATTTAGAGTAAAATAACACGAAGAGGTTGCATACACTGGAGTGTGTCAAAAAAGCAGACAAACGCGAAACGACAGAAATGTAACAAAGTACATACAACAGCAGCCAAATCGTAAAATATAAGCGAACTCTTTTAAACGGTATACATACTTACACATACATATACATATAAGGATATATATATATATATATATATACTGTGCAAAGTATACACAAAGTAGAAAATATAGCGGAAAAAAAGCCGGTAGAACGCTTATGTACTTATATATATGCTGGGTCACATACATATATATAAGGTACAAGGAAAAAGAATATGGCGCGAAAACGACACTTGCACAAAATGTATGGAGAAAAAAGTGTATTACTTATCTTGACAACCAATTGCTTGCTGGGGTCGAGCGATATCCAAATATCTCCGGCTCGAAGGACCAAAATGTGTGGGGGGCGTCTTCCAGATAATAATAACACAATCACTTTTGAAATCTATATTTTGTATAAACTTTTACAATACTTTTATTGCACTTGTAAATACACTTGTTGTGCCGGAGAATAGTAGAACATATGTTATTAGGAAAAAGCACTAAAAGTGGGCAGGGTGACCAACATGAGGATAAACTAGATCAGTGTGACTGCGCGTGTGACAAGCCATTGTGCTTGACGGTTTGTCGCACATTCCTTGGTGTAACGTGCAACGAGAAGAAGCACAAGGCGACAGGGCTATCGGTATTTGCGGGGCACACTTTAGAGTCCGGCTCTAGCTCGTCGGCTTTGGGGGTGGTGGTCTTGCTTATACCAATAGCCCTTTCTTCGCTGCTCATTATTATTAATTTTAGATCAGAAATTGAGCGTGCTCCGACGAAGAAAGGATTGATAGAAAACTAGCCGGAAAGAGGAAGAAAAAATCCAAAAATGTCTCGAAAATAAAAAGAGAGAGAAACAAAGAGAGAGTGAGAGAGAAAGTGAGAGAGAATAAGAGAGAGAGAGAGAGAGCGGGAATTAGGGTAGGTCATCACAGCTGTTAAGTGATGAATGTCCCCTCCCAACCTAAGATCACTGCATCAGAGCATGGCTCTGGTGATCCCTTTTAACCCTACGACAGTGGTGTCGTTGGCTTATTTCGGCTAAATAAAAATTAAATTATTTCATGGTTAATAAAATTTAATTAATGATTAACGATAACCAATAATGCATTATAAACGACAAAATAAATCGTACAAAATTATTAATAATAATACTATAAGAGAATAGTGGCAATAGTATAATAGTTTTTTTTTTTAAATCTATAAAGGTATTCTTATTTCAGTGCTTTGTATTATTTTTTTTTTTCCTACGGTACGTTTTATATTTATATCATGCCTAATGAATTGTCAATACGAGATACAAATGTTTTTTAATAAAAAAAACTTACATACAGAACTCCCGCGGCGGCGATCGATCTCCGGCGAAGTACCGGAACATTGCTCTATAAGAAACGAATGAAATTTCCACTAACACAATCTCATATGGCAATCGCGACAAAAAAAAATTTTTAAATATGTATATACATAACTTTTAGATAATTTGACTTGCACTGACTTTCGTTACTTATTCGTTTAATTTAATTTAATATAATAATTTTTGTTTAGCCATTTAGCCTGAGAATCTTTTAAATTTCTTGTAACTTGTGCACAACACCTTCAACAATGGTTTTCATATTCGATTTTCGAATTTTCATGGCTCTACAATTTTTTTATTTCATTTCAATTATTTCATTGGTATTTGTACATTTTTTGTTGTTTAATTTTTGTAGCGCTTCACTTTTTTAATTCCTTGTTGTACAATATTTTAGCGCTTTTATTTTCAATTGGATGTGGCACAGTACATATTTTAAATTGAATTTTATTTATTTTTTTGTCAACAAAACAGCTGCGCTAATTTTTTTGATTTTTAATCATTTTATTAGCGTGCACTGGCGCTTCGCTGGTTGCTAGCGCGGTAGCAAAGATGGCGCGCACTGGCGCTTTTGCTTTGCCGCCAGCGCGGTAGCAAAGATGGCGCTCAGTAGCGCTCCGCCGGCCGCTAGTGCAGGCACTGTCACGCTCAAAAAGAGCCAAACCACAAGGCCAAAAAATATCGATAACGACCTGCGAAATCAACAACAATGAGTAAAGAACACATACCAGAATCTATTGCTATCAATTCTTACCAAGTACAAACGCACAAAGAGAATTCTAACCTCTTGTGTCTTGATGCACAAATTTTCCACACAATCCAATATGCGTCTAGGCACGCTGCCGGTCACCAGAAAAGTGCTTTGACCGGAACCAGCCCATCTTAAGCTGGCTGAGCATGCGCGGTGCAACGAGCGAAACGTCAAAGCAGAGCTTTTTAGTGCAGCTGACGAAACGTCAAAGCTGAGCTTTTCAGTGCAGCTGATGCACAACTGCTGTGGGCGTGGCAAAAATTATAACTCTATCTCTTATAGTCTCTGAGATCCGGTGTTTCATACGGACAGACACACAGACGGACAGACGGACATGGCTAGATCGTCTCGTCTATATACTTTATAGGGTCGGAGTTGTTATACCTGTTACATACATTTCCTGCCGGCACAAAGTTATAATACCCTTCTACCCTATGGGTAGCGGGTATAAAAAATACAGACTTTTGAAGTTGAAACAATGAACTCGTGTTACAGTCTATGTTTTTGCACTTATTTAAAAATACGGCACAGTTTTTCGCAGTCAACACACAAGCTGTAATAATCGATTAATGTAGCAGTTTTTGATTTTATTAAATGTGAATGAAATGCAATTGCTACCAAAATACACTACTTTATGAATTAAACAACATTTATATATATTTTATCTATGCAATACTGAACTAATAAATAATAATTTGGACAGACGCGAAGTAGTTAACCTATTTCTCTATTCTGTAACAATAGCACCCGTCTTATAAAGAAGACGCTCTGCCGAAATCGAAGTGCCAATAAGGAAGCAAAAGGCAAGCTATAATATATAGATTAGGATCACGGTTACCATTCCAAAAAAAATTTTTGTAACAAAATTTTAAAAAAATTTACCACTTTTAGCAAAAATATATCACAATTTTTTTCGGTATTTTTTTATACATACATTTTGTTAACGTTTTTTTTAAATTATCTTTTATTATTTCACATTTCATTTTTTCTTCAAATTTTATTGTAGTATATAGTATTTAAAAGAAAACAAAAACATAACTTTCGTTTAATCAATTATACTTTTCAAACATAAAGAAAACAAAAACAGAACTTTCACTTAAACAATAATAAATCAAATTTTAATCTGTCCTAGTTCATTTTTAAAAATGAGACCAAACATAGTGAAGGTCTTTACAATCAGTCAATTCTTTGAAATACATTATGTTATTTCGTGTCTTAAATTCTAATTTATTTCGTAATTTAGTTTACATAAACGAAATTTCAAAAAACTTTCGCTCTGCGGCAGCAGAGCTGTGTGGCAACGAAATCAAGTTGTTTATGAATTCTATTAAGCTCCTGAACAGCGGTTCGTCAAGACCATTTTTTTACTTTCAATGTCTGTCCAAAGTTTTCAAATATCTTTTTTTCTTCCCCAGATTTAAAAAAAAAGTCGGAGTTTTTGCACTTATTTAAAAATACGGCACAGTTTTTCGCAGTCAACACACAAGCTGTAATAATCGATTAATATAGCAGTTTTTGATTTTATTAAATGTGAATGAAATGCAATTGCTACCAAAATACACTACTTTATGAATTAAACAACATTTATATATATTTTATCTATTCAATACTGAACTAATAAATAATAATTTGGACAGACGCGAAGTAGTTAACCTATTTCTCTATTCTGTAACAATAGCACCCGTCTTATAAAGAAGACGCTCTGCCGAAATCGAAGTGCCAATAAGGAAGCAAAAGGCAAGCTATAATATATATTTTAGAATCACGGTTACCATTCCAAAAAAAATTTTTGTAACAAAATTTTGAAAAAATTTACCACTTTTAGCAAAAATATATCACAATTTTTTTCGGTATTTTTTTATACATACATTTTGTTAACGTTTTTTTTAAATTATCTTTTATTATTTCACATTTCATTTTTTTCTTCAAATTTTATTGTAGTATATAGTATTTAAAAGAAAACAAAAACATAACTTTCGTTTAATCAATTATACTTTTCAAACATAAAGAAAACAAAAACAGAACTTTCACTTAAACAATAATAAATCAAATTTTAATCTGTCCTAGTTCATTTTTAAAAATGAGACCAAACATAGTGAAGGTCTTTACAATCAGTCAATTCTTTGAAATACATTATGTTATTTCGTGTCTTAAATTCTAATTTATTTCGTAATTTAGTTTACATAAACGAAATTTCAAAAAACTTTCGCTCTGCGGCAGCAGAGCTGTGTGGCAACGAAATCAAGTTGTTTATGAATTCTATTAAGCTCCTGAACAGCGGTTCGTCAAGACCGTTTTTTTACTTTCAATGTCTGTCCAAAGTTTTCAAATATCTTTTTTTCTTCCCCAGATTTAAAAAAAAGTCGGAGTTGGTTCCATTGGGATATTATATTATATATTTTGGAATCCGGGCAGCATACACAAGCAAGTTGAGGAGATAGTCCATAAGCGAAACTGGCAAGTTATGCATTACGACAAACATGATTAATGTGTAAATGGCATGCTGAACTTCATTATCAATTTTTTTTGACCGTGAGGCGAATTCATCAATTTTTATTTGGTTTTCCTTGCTTTTGACGTTGCGTTCATGTAGAGCCTGCTTGCTGTGCCGATCATTATGTGTAATGTGGTTGAAAGGAAATTTTTCACACGCCTTGCCAAATCTACAACGACCTTCGTTTTAAAGCCACGAAAGCTTGGTGAGCCACTCGCTGCGAAATATTCGATTCGCTTTGGGCGAATTGTTGCTATTAAAGAATGCAATATTAGGAAACTTATACATGCATACATATGTTATGTGTATAAAGTTTTAATAAGACTCGCTTTGGCTCATTATATAGTGTCAATTGCACAGCATTAGCTTCAGTTGCACCAGAAGCTGCCTTTTTTGTAATGAACCTATAAAATTTATAATATATATGTACATACTTTGTTGTTTCAGAAGGCACTAGCTTACCTATACATCACTATGAATAATCTTTAAAAACTGTTTAAACAATATATTTTTCAAATTGAGTTCACTGTTTGCGTAGGGGCGCTGAGAAGTTTCAAAGTTTCTTCTTCCCGAAATAAAAACACTCGCGTTTTATATTTTCTTAACTATATATTTAAACGTTCGGGTTGTTAACAATAAAACGTATAGAGTTGGGGTTGTTGGGGGTGACCGCTATGAAACAAACGTAGATCAGTATTGGAGAGGCAAAATGCCGACGACATTTTGCAGATCTAGCACCGAGTCCTTGCAAAGCTCGGCTCTGCGGTGGTGAGTTGTGGGAGAGAGAGATGTTGAGAGCACTGGAGCTTGAGTGCTTTCTTACGCATGAGCGCATTGTTGGTGAGAGAAAAAGCTTTGAGTGTTTTTCGGTCGGCGGAACGGAGGTGTGCCCCTCACCTACAATGCGCTCGCATCAACATTCTCCCCCCCCCTTGCAATATTGGGATTGCAAAGAACATTAGACTTGGGAGGATACCCGGCAGGACAATATCAGGATAGATAGAGTGGGTGTGTCTTGGAGCGCAACGACGCCGTGCAGACTCCTTCAGCGCCCATGCGAGTGATGGAGAGGCCCAAGGCCCCTGGCAACGACTCGCTCATGCGGCTCACTGGACAACACGGATCTTAAAGCACTCGCGCTTCGAAAGCCGCCGTCCCCGTGTCTAGCCTGATCGCCGCGGTGGGGAGTATACTCACTCCTTTGCACTGGAAAGTGCCGTCAGTGTTTTGGCGGGGCTAGGCACGGGCCTGGTGCGTGGGTGAGTGGGCCTGTGGATGCCGACCGGGGAAACGTTGACATGGGACGTCCTTGGTGGTTTTCTCTGGAGGGTGCCGGGTGGTCGCGTCGGCTCCTGGGCTGGCGCAAAGTGACCGGTGCCATCGGTGTAGAGGAAGACTTCGTCTCCGTCCGGGATCGTTCGACGGACCGTCGAGCTGAAAGTGTCGAAATAGACTTCAAGTTGGGTCCTATTATATAATCGATCACAGAGGTTCGTTCGACGGAGAGTCGAGCCGAAGGGGACGAAACGGATTTTGAGTGGGGGCCTAATGAAGGCTTGATCTTAGAGGTGCGCTCGACGGACAGTCGAGCCGAAGAGGCCGAAATAGACTTTAATTGGGGGCCTAACAAAGGATCGAGCTTAGAGGAACACTCGACGGACAGTCGAGCCGAAAAGAGTTTCGTGGGGTCCCGTCACAGGACCATTCGAAGCTGAAATAGATGTAGAGGGTCCTGTCACAGGACCATTCTTAGGGGTTCGTTTGACGGACAGTCGAGCCGAAAAAACTGAAATAGATTTGGAGGGGGGTCCTGTCACAGGACCGATCGTAGGAGTTCAATCGACGGACAGTAGAGTCGAAAAGGACGAGATGGAGTTAGAAGTTGATCCCGATACTGGGCCGGTCAGGATCCAACCGAAAATGGTCTCTTGACCAATGAGGGTCCCACAAACGTTCGGACGAGAGCCGCCGAGAAGAACGGATGGGAGGATATCTGCGCCTAAAAGCACGTCTATCTGCGAACTCTCATAGAACTTGGGGTCGGCCAGCGGGATGCTTGGCAGATTGTCGAGGATGGTTTGTGGGACAGCGCATGGGGGCAGTTTTCCTGCTAATTGAGGAAGGACGAAAGCCGACGCCTCAATCTGCAGATCTGGTCGCAACGGGGAGCCAATTAGGAATTGGCAATGCTTTCGGGGCTGGGCTGCTACAACTTGAGTCAGCCCAGAGACGTGGGCTTGATCGGATGTGTATGGCATCCTCAAGCGCTTGAACAATCGTTCAGAAATTAAGGTGGCCTCTGATCCAGTATCGATCAGAGCCCGAGCTGAGTGCCGAACGCCGTGATGGCAGATGTGTACAACAGCAGAACACCTTGTGTTAACTGCCAGGAAAGATTGCACATTAGCTGACTGGGAAGGAGTGGACTGTATATTAGAAGTGGGATTAGTGACTGTCGGCTTCGGGTTGACTCGATGCAAGAGTGTATGATGACGACCCTTGCACGTAAAACAGTTGTGCGCACTTGTGCACTTGGCCTGGACATGGCCTCGTGCGAAACAATTTAAGCACAGCTTCTGTTGCTTGATATGGTTGACCCTTTCATTGACACTCATCTGAAGAAATCGAGGGCACAATCGAATCGGATGGTTCTCCCGGGAACAGAAATTTCAGGTCTGGGTCTTAATGGTCACCCTACTCTCAAAAGAGTTGACCTGCCTGGTTGTTTTGGATTGACTGTTCCCAAAGAGAAAGGGTCAACTTGGGGAGTCTTGAAGAACACAAGAAAACCAGAATGCAATCCCAATTCTCTGTGTTGATTTTCGAGTGCTCTAAAACTGTCAGGCATCCTTGAATGGTGCTCTGCAACTCCTGAATAGCTGCACCCGACTCTTGCCCAATGGCGGGCAAATTGAACAAAATTCTCAGCTGACTGTTTACGAGCAACCGTTTGTTCTCGAAACGCTCAGTCAAGCTGGACCACGCCGACTGAAACCCTTAATTGGTCAAAGGAGACTTTGACACAATGGCATGGGCTTCATCGCTGGTCTTGGAGTGGAGATAGAAAAGTTTCTCAACTTCCGACAGTCTCGGGTTCTGTATATAGAGAGCCGTGAACAAATCCCGGAAGGTGGACCAGCGAGTGTAGCTCCAACCAGCTTGTGGTTGTACGGGTGTACGGGGGGTGAGCGCCTGGGAAGCGTTGGCTATTTGCTCACCTATCTGAGCTGCACACTGCTCGTTGACAGCATAGCAGTACTCGTATTTGGCCTGAACGGTAGGAAGCTCTTCTGTGGTCATCTCCTCAGACATAACGCAAGAGCAAGCCTCATACTGCTTCTCGACCTTCTCCCATAAGGAACGCATCTGGTCCCTTCGGACTTGGCACGTGTATAGGGACGGGCTATCAGCCGAAGGATTCTTGATTCTCGCCGCAAAGTGACTGATACGATCAGTCGCGGCGATGAATTTCGTCAACGCTGTGTCTACTATGTTTTGTGCCATCCTTCCCTGCGAGCGAGTGACAATTGGGAGTCGAGGGATTAGGAACCTTGGTCTTAGGATTGGACGAAGGCTGTGTGACCAAGATCAGCGGCTTGGATTTGACTGCAAGCCTGGTGCCAGAAGCGGGCGAAACGTTAGCTGACCGTGCGGGGACTTCCCTTTTCGATTGCGAATGAATCGGCGAAGTGCTGGATGCACGAAGAGCCGACTCCTTCTTGGATTTAGGTATCAGCCAAATAGAGGTTCTAGCGGCGCTAGTAGAGGGCACGGACAGTCGAGCTTTACTTTTATCGGGTTTGCCCGATGATATGCTACGCAAAGAGGATGAAAACTAACTGGGCGCTCTTAGAGTCCGACAAGGATACGGACTGTATACTAATTTTCTCAGATTTTCAAAAAATACAAAAATAAAATATACCGAAAAGGATACCAAAGGCAGTGCTGCCTGGACACAGACGAAGAACGCAAAAGGACGGGGCGGGGAAATTTCCCGCAACAACAAAAGATGTTCGTCGAAAAAAAAGAAACAACAACAAAAAAAACAATCGTACGAAAAAATACCAGAGAGCAAGAAGCTGGAAAAAAACAAAAAAGTTTATATATGTTGGTATTTTGAAACAAAAACGACAATTGTTTCTTAATTGGTGTTGGATTGGAAAAACAAAAAATAAAAATAAATTATATTATTATTATGTGTGTATTGAAGTATGATAATGTATGTGTGTGTGTATGTCTGTGTATGTTTGAGCACTGGCTGGAGTAAAGCCCATACACAGACAATTGAGCTGAGAGTTGCTCTTATAGTACACACACAGAATATTCACTTGGAAAAAAATGAATAGGGTAGGGTATGTCGAGTGCGACTACAGCTGCCCTGCCAATCTATTACTTCACTCGCAGAAGTACTTGCAGTATGTACGTATGTATGTCTGCACTGCGCTGTCAAACGTTTGAGCGGGCTAAGTGCAGTGTTGCTGCTGCAAGCCGGTGCGCTTGCGAATGAGAGCGAGTCAGTGTTGCCATATTAGCTATTTTATTGCTAGATCTAGCTATTTTGAAACTGCAAATGCTATAAGATTTTGTGAAATGCTATTAGCTAGATTTCTAGCATTTTTTTTTTTTATGATTCGGCTTCTTTTGGCACTTTTTAAAAAGTAGCGATAGCGCTTCTATCGATGGGAAGTATTTTGAGGTTCACTCAAAAAATTTGCATTATCGATTCCGTTTATAGTTCATGTGCGAACTTAGTTCGTTCACTCATGAGCTAGATACAAATTGTAAAATTGTGAAACGGTGAAGAAGCTGTTACGCGAAGTACTGTGACAAAGACAAGTTTGTAATGCCGAAAGTTATTTACAAACAACATTTTCGCGACACGTGGTTGCAGAATGTGGAGTTCAAAGATTGGATACGTAAAGATATAACTGAGACAACGAAGGCATGCTGCTACTGCAAGTGCAGTTTTGGCGCGAGGCTGCATGACATCAAGTCGCATGCCAATACAAAAAAACACTCTTCAATGAGCGGCAGCTTTCATCAAAAAAACAAGCTCCAGTTTACAGCGGTACCCACTAAAACATCGGAGCAGGAAGCAGCATTACCATTATATGTTGCGGAGCACGCATCTATAGCCCCAATAGATCACCTCAACCCAACTATGCGTGCAAAAGTTTAAGGAGTGCTCTGCAGCTGCTAATATTAAACTGGGCCGCACTAAATTCACTAGCATTATTTCAAATATTTTGGCAGTTCATTTCAATGAGGAGCTACGTAAGGAGATAGGCGATTCTTCATTCAGCCTGCTAATAGATGAGTCAACGGACATTAGCGTGACAAAACTAGTTGGTATGTAAATTATATTTTTAATTTTATTTCATGTGTTTATATTATTTTTGTGTTTGCGTTTATTTATATAGGACTTGCCGTACAATTTTTTTAATTAATGAGCTTTTGCGACATAATTTGAATATTCAAAAACTTATTGGCATAGGTTCCTATGCTATGACAATGCCAGCGTGATGACAGGGCCAAGGAATAGTGTCTATACAGAACTAAAAAATGATGTTCCGTCTATGGTTTTAATCAAGTGCGTCTGTCACTCTATTCAATTAGCAGTAGATCATGCGTTAGATTCAAATATTCCAGAATCTTTAGAATTTCTTGTTCACGATACATATTCGTGGTTCGCCAAAAGCTCTATTCGGCAAATGAATTACAAAAAAAATATATCAATGTCTGAATAATGACCAGGTACATATAATTTCAAAATGTGTACTTGTGATCGTCCCAACAAACGTACTAATATCCCACTGTGTTTTAGCTAACCCAAGTTTTAGATTTTGTTGTATGAAATATTTGTTAAAGCCCTGCTTGTTTTTTTCCTTTAAATTATAATTATAATTATATTTTATTTCCATAGGCTCCATTGAAGATTCCAAGAGTTTCTGATACCAGATGGCTGTCAATAGAAGCAGCTGTTACAAGGATTTAGGTCAGTGGACCGAGCTTAAATTACATTTTTCTCTACAAGCCACAAGTTGTTACAAGGCGAAACTTTTGCATGAATTGTATTGCAATGATGACAACTTTTTATATTTAATTTTTTTAAAACCTATGTTGATAGACATGCAAGCCCTAAATAAGTTGTTTCAGGGTAATAATGGTAATTCCACAAAATTGTTGGACAATTTAATACTTTGCATTAACTCCTTGAAGGCTAAAGTAATTCCACCTAATGTAGAAATAGATATTTTAGTAGATGATTTTGAAAGCTTTGTGGATCATGATTTAGTTTTAAGCTATGAGTTTGAGAAACAAATCAAAGAAGGTTTATTAATATCCAGTCAACAATCTATTCGCAGAAATTGCATAAATTTCGTCATTAAATTAATCACGCAGTTAAGAGAACGGTAAGAATAGAATATGGCTAATTTTTTATTTAAGACTAAACTTACTTTTGTGTGCTTTCAGATTGCCAGACAATTGTAATGTTTTAAATAAATTAAGCATTTTCTCTGTCGATAACATGCTGCGGACGAACAAACCAGACGTTATCGAGGTATTGGAATACTTCAATGAAAAAAATATTGAAGCAATTAGGTTGTGTTATGAGAAAATTCATTTTGTAAAATGGGAAAATACCAATGACACAATAAAGTTTTGGGCTGAAGTTTTGCAGTACAGAGATGCTGGTGGAGTCAACACATTCGCCACCTTAGCACACTTTGCAGTAAAAATAATGAGTCTGCCTTGGTCGAACGCAGAGGTGGAGCGAGTATTTAGCCAAGAGCAACTTGTCAAAACTAAAATGAGGAATAGAATGCATTTGGAAACTCGAAATGCTATTTTAGCCATAAGGTAGGCTACATTAATAACTACAATTCTAAGATTTACACTAATAAAAAAAATGTTTTTTACAGATATGGACTCAAAAGAAGTGGAATGTGTTGTTATAACTACATATTGCCAACCAAATATTTAAAAATGATATCTGAATCAGATAACCATGGATATTGACCAAATTTCTGTTTTATTTTAATAAAAACCATTTTAAATAAAATTAGAAATTTTTTTAGCAGTTTCATATTTTTTTTTTTAGCTATTTCTAGCATATTTTTTCTACCAATTTAGCTATTTCAGCTCATGAAATTCTGGCAACACTGGAGCGAGTGCACAAAAGTATGTATGTGTAACGAGAGAGCGAGAGCAACCGCGGCTGCAAGCCGGTGCGCTTGCGGACAAGAGATTTTGCACAGAGTATGTATGTGTGTACGTACATATGTATGTCGGCGATTATCGCGACATACAAAACATAAGACGGACAAGAATTAAAAACAATACGAAATGCTGGTACACACAGCTTGGATTTTAGTTATTATGTATGTTTATATATGTATGGAATATACAATATATAATATTTGCACTTTAGTAGCTCTCTTAATAATTTACACTTTTCACTAATATGCACTTGCACTTACAAAAAAAAACACACACATGCATACATACGTACGCGATTGGCGGATCGAAAATATAATATGTTATTATCAATAATAGTAAATATCTTGGAGTAAAGATATTTAAGACAGCAATTGGAAAATATGGAAATCGGTCGTCCGGAAAATATGAGTGAATTTCCAAATCTTATATTTGGTCACCATACGAAAATAATGTAGTACGCCGGACGACCGTGGGGAAAGAGAGAGTAAAGAAAGCAGAAATAACTTAAAACTTATCTGCGATATGCTGCTGGAGAAGCAAACGATGATGAGCAGATCCGGCTCGAAGGACCAAATGTTGTGGTGGGCAGATAATTTCCAGAGTTTCCCTTTCCCGTAATTATTTATTTATTTATATTTCATACATATATTTAAACTTTCGGGTTATTGGATAAATGCCGACGGCATTTTGCAGATCTAGCGCCGAGCCCTTGCAAAGCTCGGCTCTGCGGTGGAGAGTTGTGGGAGAGAGAGAAGTTGAGAGTGGATCTTGAGTGCTTTCTTACGCATGAGCGCATTGCGGGTGAGCGAAAAGCATTGAGTGCTTTTTGGTCGGCGGAACGGATTATCCATTGTGCCGTCTATGGTATATTTTGAATGGTGTACTATATCGATATACCAAACATACCATTTTGTTATTTTTTTAGTATTAAGTATTTTCGGTATATTTTGAAAATAATACCGCAATATTTTGCCTTTATTTAAAATGGGTAGCGGATATCTCACAGTCGAGCACACTCGACTGTAACTTTCTTACTTGTTAAAATTGAATACATCTAGATTAAATATAATTTTTCTATAACTAAACATCGAAATTTATATTTTTTTTATTCAATTTATTTAATTTCGTTTCACTTGTTCACTTTTGTTTTCAAACTCTATTAATTTCTTTTGTTCTTTTAGGGTAAGGTGCAATTATTTCAAAAGTACAGTTTAGATATTATTACTTAATTAGATTTTGCTTAAACATACGACAGCTCTTCTGCGCCGGTCGATCGATCTTTCGATCTCAAAAAGTCTTCTGATCTCATAAAAGCAGTGTTGCACAAAGTTTGTTGAGAAAAAATCTGTTTTTGACGGGAAGAATGTTGCAAAACAAGCCGATAAATTAGAATAAAGCCGGCTTTTCAATTCATTAGATTCTTAATATGTATTTTTTTGATAGGCACAGGGTGAGTGCAAAAATCAGTTCTATTAAAACATATATATAGAATTTGAAATTTACAAAATTTCATCAATACTGTCCTCATTCTCCTCATTTTTATTCTCATATTTTAATCCTGTTCCTATAATTTTTAGGATTTTATTAGACAGCTTATACGTATAGCAACATCTCTCAAGTCTGCGCAAACCATATCTGTAAATGCATAATTTAGAATAAAGTAAATTTTCATTTTAAGTAGAAAACAATTAAACCATGTAACGAACCGTCACAACGCACATTGGGATGAAAGGCCTTTATTTTGGCAAAAACCTATAAAGTTCATGTTAATATATCAATAATGTTGCAATTATTTCAAGCTTAGAAATGTCCCTAGACATCGAAAATATTTAATTTGAATTTTATTGCGCAGCCTTCGTCTTGCACCAGCTGTTTAAAGTCAGCTGTTCTTGCCACGTTGTGCGTGCAAGCTTGCTGACTAGTCAAATTTCTTAATTTTGGCGTTGTCGTATTTTTAAACAGTTTGACTTATTAAAATACCTTAAATTGGAAAATGTTCTTCATGGTATGTAGAAAATATTTGTATAAGTTTTTAATTATATTTGTTTTGTGTTGTCATGTTTTTAATGAAATACGTATGCATTAGATTTGTTGGTTCTAACCTTAAAATATTTGTGTTTCGTGGAGCATATCTAGCAAGATACAACAGAATTCAAATAACAACTTATGTGGTAGTATGAGTTAGTATGTGTATATTCAGGTAGCATTTAATTAATTTGCGGGAATTTGCGGGGGGTTAAATATTTCAATAGATACAAGCAAGGTTTCTCTTCGTCGGGTGACTAACTAAAAATTTGGCTGGATTCAAATCGCAATGTCAATTCCAAATGATTTTCCGTAAATCGATTTACAGGTGATTAAAACCAAAAAAAAATAAAAAATAAAAAATAAAAACTAAAAAAAAAAATATATAAAAAATTAAAAAAATCCGAAATTCACAAAAAATTAAAAAATTAAATTCCGCCTTTTATCATGCCACGCCTACTTTTATTTAGTTGCCTTTGAATGCCTTTGAATATATATTTGAATTTTCAGAACGATACCTTACCTCGTTAAAAAGTTGCAGACACATTGCTCCTACTTTCTTATATGAGCCTCAGTACATGTCTAGTTTGGCTCATTTTGTCGAATTAAAAAAAAAAAATATAAGTTTAATAAATTTAAAAAAAAAATTATAATATTTGTTGTAAAAAAATGAATCAGAATTGACTCCAACATAATTGGAAAATGCGTATTTTTTTTTAAATACATTAAAATGCCTTAAATACCTCGAAATACCTTATGTACCTCATAGTGCAATCTTTAAGCTTCACGGCGCGGACTTCACGGACTAGGAATTCATTTTAGACACATGGTTTCATGGTGAAATTTTCTTAGAATTCTTCGTAGATTCCGATTATGGGGGACGATTTTTGCGAAAAAAATTGACCCGCCCTATTGTACATACCGGTATTCTCAGCAACTAACAACCCATTTTTGGATATTTTCATTCCGTTTTTGTTAAATTCCATTGTCATCCCAGCCTCTTGGAGGCGCTTCACCGAAATTAAGTTGTCGGGAACTTCTAGGCAATAGAGGACATCTTCCAGTGTTATTTGTCGTCCATTATACAGACGCACTATTCCACGCCTTGTTGCATAAACAAATTCTCCTTGCTTTGCCACCGCAATCTTAATGGGAGGCTCCAATTGGATTGAATCCATGAAAAGGTTTTTGTCATTTACAATATGATCACTGGCACCAGAATCCAATATGAAGCTGACATTCTTATCGGAATTTGTCAGATTCTGATTTGCACGTTTAAGCATAAATGCAAAACCAGGCTGAGTTGTCGCGACTTTTGCTTGTTTTTCATTTTCTTTATTTTTATTTGAATTTATTCGTTTATAACTGTAGCAGTCCTTCTTAACGTGTCCCTCTTTTCCACAGTAGTGGCACTTAATATTTGTTTTCTTAAATTGTTTACGTCCAGTATTATTTATCCCTTTCTTGTAATTATTTTTAAACGGTCCACTTCTAACATTCTTTCCGTTAAAGGAACTAACCGTATTCATTATCTTTTTACTAGTATCATTAGAATCATTCTTAATTTTAATTTCATGATCTAACAATCTGTGTTTCACAAATGCTAATGTCAAATTTTCTACAGCCAATGTTTCAATGGCATTGATTACTCCGTTATATGATGATGGCAAAGTCAGCAATAAATGCGATACTTTACCCATTTCATCAATTCGAGATCCTGCGGCCATTAATTCATTGACAATTTCATCGAATATTATAAAGTGATCTGAAAGTGTCATCTCACTTTTAAGTTTAAGAGATAAAATTTTTTTTGAAGCGACAATTGCGATGCAAGACTTTTCCTCTCATAGGTATCATCCAAATTCTTAAATATTTCTCGCGCAGTTTTGTCGCTTGCCGCGAAATTCAAAAATATGTCACTTAAATGTTGAATTATTGTGCTTTTTGCACGTCTTTCTGCCTTTAACCAATCATCGTCAATTTCATGCGGTACTTCCCCATCTATAACTTTTAAGACCTCTAGCTCTTCCAGGAGTGCTCTTACTCGAAATTTCCATATCCCATACTTTTGCCCATCAAACGGTTTTACATTATTCTTTGTCTTTTTTTTTATTGAGGACTTTGCTTTTATTTATGGAATCTTCTCTAGATTTTGAGACTAACAATAAGTTTACGAATCTTAACATTAAAATTTAGCTAACAGTGTGTTAAAACTGCATTCTGTTTGCGCGTCCCTCAAATCGGTCGCTGGGTAGGTAAGTCATTACGACGAAGACGGGATTGGTTGCTCAACCTTGTTAGACCTCTCGCCAGGTGGTTAGGGTGCAAGAGTAGCTTGGTAAAGTACTTTTCCTTCTGTTCAGCGATCACTTCTTTGACTGGTAGGATGTTTAAGTCGCGTTGTATGTTTTCGCTGCGAACGTACCACGGTGCCCCGGTGATGGTTCTCAAGATCTTCGACTGAGCTCGCTGGACTATGTCAATATTACTATTGCTGGCATTCCCCCATAATTGGGAGCCGTACATCCATATAGGTTTTAGTACCGAGTTATACAGCAGGACTTTATATTCAAGGTAGATGTTGTTATTCGTGTGCTTGTCGGGATGTCTGCTGTATAGAGGACGTATAGTGTTGGCCCTAGCACACTACCTTGAGGAACTCCAGCTCCAACAGTGAAATCATCAGATATAGCAGAGTTGCATCTCACAACAAATTTTCTGTCGTAAAGGTAAGCCTCTAAAAGCTTATGGGTGTTGCTGGGGAGCATTGTCTTGATCTTGTACATTAGACCTTCTAGTCAGACTCTGTCAAATGCTTGAGAGACATCTAAAAATATGGCAGTACAGTACTCTCGTTTTTCGAACGCGTTCCGAATTTCTGATGTTATCCGGTTGACCTGCTCAATTGTTCCGTGCTTTTCACGAAACCCAAATTGATGTGACGGGATTCCTTCCTGGAGTCTTAGGTATGTGTTTATCCGAATCAAAACGCATTTTTCAAAGAGTTTAGATAAGCATGAAAGTAGGCTTATAGGTCTATACGACGTGGGGATTGTGTGGTCTTTTCCCGGCTTTGTTATCATTATTATAATTGACTTTTTTCATCTCACTGGATAGTAGCCAAGTTTTGCGATGGCATTGAAGAGCTGGGTGATAGCGCAAACGGCGCAATATGGGAGCTCGATTATCATTTTGGGAGTTATGAGGTCGCAGCCCGGGGATTTTTTCGGATTCAGTTGATTTTTGGTGATACTAACGATTTCATTTGGGCGAAATTCGATTGGCTCACGTTGAAGCTGAGGATCGTTTGGTAAAGTCGGCAGAGTAAACGCACTCGTGGCAGGATTTGGTTGGAATACATTTTTAAGGTGGTTGGCAAACGTGCTGGCTCTGTCTGCATCGCTACGCGCCCAGCCTCCTGTGGGATTTCTAATAGGTATCACGGTTTCTTTCGGTGAGCTCAGAGTAGGGTGAGCTCTCCATAGTGAGTTTTTCGTACTAGAAGTACACAATTGCTCTATGTAGTGGCGTTGGACATATTCTTCTTCTTGCTGTAGAGCTTTAGTAAGTTCACGTGAGGCATGTCTTAGACGTTGCTTAGCAGATGGCGATCTGTGGAATTGCCACTCTCGACGTAAGCGTCGCTTTTCGAGGACGAGCTGCTCGATTTGTAGATTTGTCTTCTTTCGATTGCTTTGAGTATTTGTGGTTTGAGGTGTTGAAGCTTGGGCTGCAGAGACAAGTACAGACTCCAATGAATTAACAAAGCTGTCTACGTCGGCTTCATTATTGAGAAGGGGACTTAGCTCAATGTGTGAGCTTATATACTTTCTGTACTTAATCCAATTAGTTTTCTGTGAGGTCAATTTTAGTGATTGTTCCAATGTTCCTGGATGCCGGAGTAGAATAAACAGTATAGGCGAGTGGTCAGATGAAAGATCCGAAAGGCATTCGGCGCTTATCAGATTTTTTTTTAATGTTTTTGGTAATCGCAAAGTCTATTAAATCGGGCAGTTTCTTTGGGTCTGCCGGCCAGTATGTTGGTGTGCCAGGAGAAACATAGTCGAGCTTGTTCTTGGCGTTGATAATGGCATTGTAGAGCTGCTTTCCTTTTGGAGTCACGAGACGAGATCCGCAGTGTATGCGCTTGGCATTGTAGTCTCCTGCTGCTATGAAGTGGTTTCCTAGTGAGTTGAAGAACTGCATAAACTCATCTTCAGCTATAGTGAAGCGAGGAGGGCAGTATACGGCGGCTAGTGTAAGTTCGTTGCCGGTATTTAGTTTTATATTTATAGATGTGGCCTGTAGGTAGTTTTTAGTAAATTTGTTATGACAGTAGTGCTTAATACGGCTTCTGATTAGAATTCCAGTCCCACCATGTGCTTTACCGTCTGGCTGCAGTCGAGAAGAAGACTTCAGGGTTTGATCTGGAGACTTTCAACGTTTTATTTTGGGTGCGGGCGGTAATTCCTTTTTTGATGGATGCGGCTTTTGAGATCCTTATAAACTGGGCAACCTCTATAGTTATCAGTGTGATAGCCACCGCAGTTGCCGCACTTTTTTCGGGTTGCAGTCATCTTTGCTCGCTGGGCAGTGTGCGGAGTCATGAAGCTCTCCACATACTACACACACCGGGCGCAGTTTACAGTATGACCTTGTATGACCATATTCTTGGCAGTTTGCACATTGTACCGGACCATTGCGTTTGTGCGGTTCCTCAACTGTAATTCGGCGGTGCAGCAGGAACTGAAGATTGTATATAGGGTGCACTTCGTATTTCTTCAGGGGCTTATTTTCTGGCTCGAGCTCAACCTTAAAGAGTGGCTGCGGCTTCCTATCCCTGTTAAGGATATTGAAGACTGTCTTTGCGCTAAATCCCTTCTCTTGTAGTGCCTTTGTTATCTCTGCAGGCGTTACTTCAGATTCTATACCCTTAAGCAAGCCTTTGTTGCTTTTAGGCTGATACGTATAAAAGTTCTTTTTATTATCGGTAAGATATTTCGATAATACTCTGTAATTGTCTTCAGACTTCATTTGAACTTTTGTTTCGTGAATGTTGCCCTTTACAAGGGGAATTATGTGGAAGTTATCCTTGCCAATAAGCTCAATAATTTTGTTAACGAGAACATTGGAACTTTTTTCTCGTATATAAATAGGCGGAGGCTTTGGCTTCCTTTTCTCGACTTCAGTAGATTCGGCCGCCTCAACCTCATAGGCGTCTGCCAAGATTTTGAATCGGTTCGAGTTCATGTCCGTTTCTATTGCAGCTAGGCTAGCATTGCCACGGGTTATTTTGCGTTGAGAATTTAGAGGGCTCATCTTTCTTTTAATTTGAATGTAGCGATCCATACCAGTCTGCACAGCCGGCTTAATAGGTTCATTGTTTTTGTTCTTTTTTTCGGGCAGCGCAGCGACAGACGTAGTAATGTTTGCGCTGCTAGCTGATGATGTCGTTAAACGCGCTGTCGATATAGTTGCGGTTGTTGTTGTTGTTACGGTTGACGTTGTCAGCGAAATTGCGGTGCTGGTTACTGCGCTCTTAGGCTGCAGAGACGTCGATGGAAGCGAGGGAGAGCATGAGCGCGCTCTATTGCTCTCTACGTTTAAGAGGTAGATCGAGTTGGGGGTAATTGACCGCACTTGATCAGAGCTTGCATTATTTTCGGTCGCTTTAAAAGAGAAGTACGCGTTGTTTCTTCGTTGTGAGAGCCGTCTCTCGTCTTGCTCACGGTGACGTTGTGCACGAGTGTCGTTTTGACTCATTGCAATCGAGATTGATTAGTTAGAGTTTTAATTGCTATGATTTATATTAATTAATTAATCAATCAATATAAACATTAGCGATTTCATCGCAAAGAGCGTCTTTTCGCGTTATTGTAGATTTTTTAAACCAGTCACTGCACTTATGTGATTTTATTGAATATTTTTCCCGGAGCACAATAAATACACGTCTGCATGCGACGACGGTTCTTTGTCTTATCCATATTTTCTTTTTAAATTTGTATGTATGAAAATGAAATATGTATTTGTGAATTTCATAAGAACCACTCTATTTCATCAGATTTCAAAGAACTTTAAAATGAAGTATGTATATGTGTGAATTTCACAAGACCGATTCTATTGCATCAGATTTAGAAGAACTGAAAAAACAAGTTACAGTCGAGTGTACTACTGTATACCCGTTTTGAATAAAAGCAATATATTTTGTATTATTCTCAAAATATACCAAATATGCTGAAAATTTCCGAATGGTATATGTGGTATATCATAAAGTACCGCATTCAAAATATACCATAGACGGCTCAATATACCAGATTGTCAGCCAAAGTAACTAAGACCCTAGTAAGTAGGCGTTTTGCCCATACAAAAGTATTTCTTTTATAACTTCGACAATTTTTATCTGATCGCAACCAAATTTTCAGGAATCATAACTACTATAGTTATTAGTATATATACCAAAATTGGCAACTCTAACTTTAAAATTACGCTTGTTATTCGATTTTTTTTGATTTGCGGGGGCGGAAGTGGGCGTGGCAAAAATTTGAAACAAACTTGATCTGCGTGCAAACATAACAAATGCTGTCGAAAAAAAATTATAGCTCTATCTCTCGTAGTCTCTGAGATCTAGGTGTTCATACGGACAGACGGACGGACACACAGACACACAGACACACAGACGGACAGACGGACATGGCTAGATCGTCTCGGCTGTTGACGCTGATCAAGAATATATATACTTTATAGGGTCGGAGATGCCTCCTTTTACCTGTTACATACATTTCCTGTCGGCACAAAGTTATAATACCCTTCTACCCTATGGGTAGCGGGTATAAAAATTAAGTATGTATATGTATGTGTCTGTGTGAATTTCACAAGACCGATTCTATTGCATCATATTTAGAAGAACTGAGAAAAAAAAAAAATTAAGTATGTATATGTATGTGTATGTGTGAATTTCACAAGAATCAAATTAATATATTAAGTTTTTTTATTTTCTCTTTAATAATATGTTTTAGTGAGGGCTGGGCCCATAACCTATTGTATTTTCCGTATTTAGTTCCCAAGTAAAAGTCAGTTTAAGTTGATTCACTTTGATTTATATTATTTGTATTTTATGCGCGCACAACCAGCCTTGTCAGTAGAAAGAAAAACAGTGAAGAGAGAACTTAATATCGATAACAATTCATAAAGTAGAGATCGGGCAGTGTGACCGCATTTGTGATGTTGGTTTTGATAACATATTCCAACACGCAGAAATACTGGAAATTTACAAAAGGATATTCTAGGTACATACAGGGATGCTCCGGTATTCACTTTCGAAGATGAACCGATGGAAATGCCTTTGGACGACGCGTTTGATATGCCTTTGGAAGAGTCGATGAAAGAACCGAAAGAAAAGTCGTTGAAAGAATCGGATGAGTCGTCAGAAGAGCCAAAGGATGTGCAGTTGGAAATGCTTTTGGAAGACCCTTTTGATATGCCTTTGGAAGAGTCGATGAAAGTGTGCTCAACTCTGAGACCCCCGCTACTCATTTTGAAGAAAGTCAAAATATAGCGGTATTCATTTTTAAATATACCAAAATAACCGCAGAAATACTGGAAATTTATAAAAGGATATTCTAGGTACATACAGGGATGCTCCGGTATTCACTTTTTGTTTTCGTTTTCGTTTTGAAAACGAGAACGAAAAACGTTACATCGTTAATTTGATATAGCGCAAGCGAATTTCACAATATTAGTGATGAAAGACGCTCCAATTTAGGTGTGAACTTTTGAGGGAAGTTGTTCGATACAAGTAAATATCGAAATTTTTTCGAGAGAAATACATTTTTAACATTATAGACGTTAAATTCAATTTAAACATCTCTAAAATTTGAAGAAACCGATGGAAATGCCTTTGGACGACGCGTTTGATATGCTTTTGGAAGAGTCTGAAAGAACCGAAACAAAAGTCGTTGAAAGAATCGGATGAGTCGTCAGAAGAGCCAAAGGATGTGCAGTTGGAAATGCTTTTGGAAGACCCTTTTGATATGCCTTTGGAAGAGTCGATGAAAGTGTGCTCAACTCTGAGACCCCGCTACTCATTTTGAAGAAAGTCAAAATATAGCGGTATTCATTTTAAATATACCAAAATAACCGCAGAAATAAAATTTAAAAAGGAAGGTACATACAGGGATGCTCCGGTATTCACTTTCGAAGATGAACCGATGGAAATGCCTTTGGACTTTTGGAAGAGTCGATGAAAGAACCGAAACAAAAGTCGTTGAAAGAATCGGATAAACTCCGGTAAAAATATAGCTTTTTTTAAATATACCAAAATAACCGCAGAAATACTGGAAATTTATAAAAGGATATTCTAGGTACATACAGGGATGCTCCGGTATTCACTTTTTGTTTTCGTTTTCGTTTTGAAAACGAGAACGAAAAACTTACATCGTTAATTTGATATAGCGCAAGCGAATTTCACAATATTAGTGATGAAAGACGCTCCAATTTAACTTTGCTCAAAAAGACAGAATTCCCGCTGCCCGCTGTTTTTTTTTATTTTTCCCGCAATCACGCTTCAAAAAAATCCAGATCTGACGGGAAAAAAACGGAAATGACACCACTGCTATGAATTGGACGACGGACAAGTGGTTGCGACGCCATCCCGTATTGAGAGTGATAATGTCCAGCTACCGTCCAGAACCACTTGAGAATTGCAACAAGCGAAAAAGTAAAATTTACTGTTTAGGTTTTTGATTTATGTAAACAAACCTGCAATTATGCCATACAAATTTGTAATTGGAAAACGAAATATTGCATACTCTTACGCTGATCATGCGAAGAACATAAAAAACAAGAAGGCTACATTTTGATATGCCTTTGGAAGAGTCGATGAAAGTGTGCTCAACTCTGAGACCCCCACTACTCATTTTGAAGAAAGTCAAAATATAGCGGTATTAATTTTTAAATATACCAAAATAACCGCAAAAATACTGGAAATTTACTCATTTTGAAGAAAGTCAAAATATAGCGGTATTAATTTTTAAATATACCAAAATAACCGCAGAAATTCTGGAAATTTACAAAAGGATATTCTAGGTACATACAGGGATGCTCCGGTATTCACTTTCGAAGATGAACCGATGGAAATGCCTTTGGACGACGCGTTTGATATGCTTTTGGAAGAGTCGATGAAAGAACCGAAACAAAAGTCGTTGAAAGAATCGGATGAGTCGTCAGAAGAGCCAAAGGATGTGCAGTTGGAAATGCTTTTGGAAGACTCTTTTGATATGCCTTTGGAAGAGTCGATGAAAGTGTGCTCAACTCTGAGACCCCCGCTACTCATTTTGAAGAAAGTCAAAATATAGCGGTATTAATTTTTAAATATACCAAAATAACCGCAGAAATACTGGAAATTTACAAAAGGATATTCTAGGTACATACAGGGATGCTCCGGTATTCACTTTTTGTTTTCGTTTTCGTTTTGAAAACGAGAACGAAAAACGTTACATTGTTAATTTGATATAGCGCAAGCGAATTTCACAATATTAGTGATGAAAGACGCTCCAATTTAGGTGTGAACTTTTGAGGGAAGTTGTTCGATACAAGTAAATATCGATATTTTTCGAGAGAAATACATTTTTAACATTACAGACGTTAAATTCAATTTAAACATCTCTAAAATTTGAAGAAACGAGCGAAAAAGTAAAATTTACTGTTTAGGTTTTTGATTTATGTAAACAAACCTGCAATTATGCCATACAAATTTGTAATTGGAGAACGAAATATTGCATACTCTTACGCTGATCATGCGAAGAACATAAAAAACAAGAAGGCTACATTTTGATATGCCTGTGGAAGAGTCGATGAAAGTGTGCTCAACTCTGAGACCCCCGCTACTCATTTTGAAGAAAGTCAAAATATAGCGGTATTAATTTTTAAATATACCAAAATAACCGCAGAAATACTGGAAATTTACTCATTTTGAAGAAAGTCAAAATATAGCGGTATTAATTTTTAAATATACCAAAATAACCGCAGAAATACTGGAAATTTACTCATTTTGAAGAAAGTCAAAATATAGCGGTATTAATTTTTAAATATACCAAAATAACCGCAGAAATTCTGGAAATTTACAAAAGGATATTCTAGGTACATACAGGGATGCTCCGGTATTCACTTTCGAAGATGAACCGATGGAAATGCCTTTGGACGACGCGGTTGATATGCCTTTGGAAGAGTCGATGAAACAACCGAAAGAAAAGTCGTTGAAAGAATCGGATGAGTCGTCAGAAGAGCCAAAGGATGTGCAGTTGGAAATGCTTTTGGAAGACCCTTTTGATATGCCTTTGGAAGAGTCGATGAAAGTGTGCTCAACTCTGAGACCCCCGCTACTCATTTTGAAGAAAGTCAAAATATAGCGGTATTAATTTTTAAATATACCAAAATAACCGCAGAAATACTGGAAATTTACTCATTTTGAAGAAAGTCAAAATATAGCGGTATTAATTGCTAAATATACCAAAATAACCGCAGAAATACTGGAAATTTACAAAAGGATATTCTAGGTACATACAGGGATGCTCCGGTATTCACTTTCGAAGATGAACCGATGGAAATGCCTTTGGACGACGCGTTTGATATGCCTTTGGAAGAGTCGATGAAAGAACCGAAAGAAAAGTCGTTGAAAGAATCGGATGAGTCGTCAGAAGAGCCAAAGGATGTGCAGTTGGAAATGCTTTTGGAAGACTCTTTTGATATGCCTTTGGAAGAGTCGATGAAAGTGTGCTCAACTCTGAGACCCCCGATACTCATTTTGAAGAAAGTCAAAATATAGCGGTATTAATTTTTAAATATACCAAAATAACCGCAGAAATACTGGAAATTTACAAAAGGATATTCTAGGTACATACAGGGATGCTCCGGTATTCACTTTTTGTTTTCGTTTTCGTTTTGAAAACGAGAACGAAAAACGTTACATCGTTAATTTGATATAGCGCAAGCGAATTTCACAATATTAGTGATGGAAGACGCTCCAATTTAGGTGTGAACTTTTGAGGGAAGTTGTTCGATACAAGTAAATATCGATATTTTTCGAGAGAAATACATTTTTAACATTACAGACGTTAAATTCAATTTAAACATCTCTAAAATTTGAAGAAACGAGCGAAAAAGTAAAATTTACTGTTTAGGTTTTTGATTTATGTAAACAAACCTGCAATTATGCCATACAAATTTGTAATTGGAGAACGAAATATTGCATACTCTTACGCTGATCATGCGAAGAACATAAAAAACAAGAAGGCTACATTTTGATATGCCTGTGGAAGAGTCGATGAAAGTGTGCTCAACTCTGAGACCCCGCTACTCATTTTGAAGAAAGTCAAAATATAGCGGTATTAATTTTAAATATACCAAAATAACCGCAGAAATACTGGAAATTTACTCATTTTGAAGAAAGTCAAAATATAGCGGTATTAATTTTTAAATATACCAAAATAACCGCAGAAATACTGGAAATTTTCAAAAGGATATTCTAGGTACATACAGGGATGCTCCGGTATTCACTTTCGAAGATGAACCGATGGAAATGCCTTTGGACGACGCGTTTGATATGCCTTTGGAAGAGTCGATGAAACAACCGAAAGAAAAGTCGTTGAAAGAATCGGATGAGTCGTCAGAAGAGCCAAAGGATGTGCAGTTGGAAATGCTTTTGGAAGACCCTTTTGATATGCCTTTGGAAGAGTCGATGAAAGTGTGCTCAACTCTGAGACCCCCGCTACTCATTTTGAAGAAAGTCAAAATATAGCGGTATTAATTTTTAAATATACCAAAATAACCGCAGAAATACTAGAAATTTACTCATTTTGAAGAAAGTCAAAATATAGCGGTATTAATTGCTAAATATACAATAACCGCAGAAATACTGGAAATTTACAAAAGGATATTCTAGGTACATACAGGGATGCTCCGGTATGCACTTTCGAAGATGAACCGATGGAAATGCCTTTGGACGACGCGTTTGATATGCCTTTGGAAGAGTCGATGAAAGAACCGAAAGAAAAGTCGTTGAAAGAATCGGATGAGTCGTCAGAAGAGCCAAAAGATGTGCAGTTGGAAATGCTTTTGGAAGACCCTTTTGATATGCCTTTGGAAGAGTCGATGAAAGTGTGCTCAACTCTGAGACCCCCGCTACTCATTTTGAAGAAAGTCAAAATATAGCGGTATTAATTTTTGTTGAATACCCCATATTCAAAAATAACATTTGAAATTTTCTTTATTAAGTATTTTGATATATGTAATTAGAATTAGGTCACATTGAAATGTAACTCGATCTCTTTTTCGTCTGCTGGCTGTGGAGTGTGGTTGTGTTGCGTGTTTGAAAGGAGCTTAAAGCCAATGAAATATAAAATAACATAAAAACTAAATCTGTGTTTAATTAATCAATCAGAGAAGTAAAATATATTTTTACCTCAAAATATCAACAGGTTATGGGCCCAGTCCATGCCTATTAAGTTATTTTTATAGTAGTGCAACAGATTGTGAAATAATTCATAGTTTTGTGTTTGTGTGAAAAATAAAATAAAAATGGAAAAAGAAAAGCGGAATATAAAGCCATTCGATGGTGAAAAATATCCAATTTGGAAGCATAGAATTCGAGCTTTACTAACTGAGCTACGCGTTATAAAAGTTATTGATGAAAATGTGCCAGATTCAATTGACGATGATTGGAAGAGGGCGGAGGAAAACGCAAAGGGGATATTAATCAAATACTTGAGCGACTCATTTCTGAATTTCACAATTGGTGACGCCACGTCGCGTCAGATTTTGAAAAACTTGGACGCCATCTATGAGCGCGAAAGTGTAGCTGCGGAATTAGCAACACGCAGGCGGCTATTCGATCTAAAGTTAAAATCCGATCAAACATTGTTAAGTCATTTCAACCTTTTTGACGGATTAATGAGTGATTTGGTGGCCTCAGGCGCGTCGATAAATGAGTTGAGCAAAGTTGCGCATTTGCTGTATTCATTGCTTTCGTCCTACAATGGAGTCATTACTGCCATTGAGAATATGTCAAAAGACGAATTAAATCTGGCTGTTGCGAAAGCACGACTGTTAGACTACGAGCTAAAAATTAATAAAGATATTAACGACACTAGCAGAAAAGCATTAACAGTAAACACACACCATAATAATTTTAAAAACAATAGAAATAATTCAAATAGAAATAGAGTAGTTAAGCCAAAGAACAGCTTTAAGGGCAAGCCAAAGTTTAGTGGAAAATGCCATTTTTGCGGCAAAGCAGGGCACATCAAAAAGGATTGCTTTAATTACAAAAGAATGATAAATGAAAAGGAAAATCAAAATAAACAAGCTCAATGCGCCGCAACACAGCACGGTTTCGCGTTTATGCTAAAAGCAAATAATAATACTACGAATAAGTGCGGTTTTATCCTTGACTCCGGTGCCACTGATCATTTCATTAATGATGAATCATTATACGCCGACTGTGTGAATCTGAAGAGTCCTCTAAAGATCGCTGTGGCAAAGCAAGGATCCTTCATCTACGCTACTAAGTGTGGTATTGTAAGGCTGCGCAACTGTAATGACATAACTCTGGAGGATGTCTTGTTCTGCAAGGAGGCGGCAGGAAATCTTATCTCGGTAAAGAGATTGCAAGAAGCAGGAATGTCCATAGAATTTGACAAAAGCGGAGTAACTATTTCCAAAAATGGAGTGGTAGTTGCCAAAAATACAGGTCAGTCAATTAATATACCTATTATTGAATTTCAAGCATATTCTTTAATTGCAAATAATAAAAATAATTTTCGATTATGGCATGAGAGATTTGGGCATGTTAGCAATAGCAAATTACTAGAAATAAAAAGAAAAAATTTGTTCACTGATAATAGTCTTCTTAACAATTTGAAATTGTCCGATGAAATATGTGAAGCTTGTTTAAATGGAAAACAAGCCAGGTTACCCTTTAAGCAATATAAAGATAAAAGCTACATAAAAAGACCATTGTTTGTAGTTCATTCTGATGTTTGTGGCCCTATTACACCCGGTACAATAGATAGTAAAAATTACTATGTAATTTTTGTAGACACATTACACATTACACATTATTGTGTAACCTACCTAATAAAGTTCAAGTCTAATGTATTTAACATGTTTAAAGGCTTTGTTGCGAAAAGCGAGGCGCATTTTAATTTAAAAATCGTTAATTTGTATATTGACAATGGAAGAAAATATCTTTCAAATGAGATGCGTGAGTTCTGTGTTCAGAAAGGCATCTCATATCATTTAACTGTGCCACACACACCTCAGTTAAATGGTGTCTCTGAGAGAATGATTAGAACATTAACTGAAAAAGCTAGTGCAATGGTTTGCGGTGCAAAATTAGATAAAAGCTTCTGGGGAGAAGCTGTGTTAACTGCAACATATTTAGTTAACAGAATTCCAAGTAGAGCACTTGGTGAGATTGCAAAGACGCCATACGAGATGTGGCATGATAGAAAGCCCAATCTAAACCATTTAAAAGTTTTCGGCTCAACTGTGTATGTACACAATAAAACCAGAAAAAGAAAATTTGATGATAAGTCGTACAAGACTATTCTGGTTGGTTATGAACCTAACGGTTTTAAATTATGGGATTCTATCAATGAAAAATTTGTTGTTGCAAGAGATGTGATTGTTGATGAAACCAATATGTTTCCCTCTAGAGCTGGAAAACATGATACAAAATTCCTGAATGATAGTAAGGATGTTAATCAAAGAGAATTCCTGAAAGATAGTAAGGAAAGTGATCATGGCAATTTTCCGAATGAAAGTAAGGAAAGAGATGAAATTGTAATCCTGAATGATAGTAAGGATGTTAATCAAAGAGAATTCCTGAAAGATAGTAAGGAAAGTAATCATAGAAATTTCCCGAATGAAAGTACGGAATGTATTGTAAGCAAACAGCCTAGACAAATTGAATGTGATGAAAATTCAATTGATTGCATTGACAACAACAATGATATTGAAATATTCACTAGACGAAGTGAAAGATTAAAAGGAAAGCAACAGATATCTTACAGTGAAGACAATACAAATTTTGATATGTTCGTTATGAATGCTCATACAATTTTTAATGACGTCCCAAATTCATATGAGGAAATCAATTGTAGAAATGACAAACTTCTTTGGGAGGAAGCCATTAAAGCTGAGCTGAAGTCTCATGAAGAAAATAATACTTGGACAATTGTTCAAAGGCCTGAAAACAAAAACATCGTTGATAGCAGATGGGTATTTTCTATTAAACATGACGAATTAGGAAATCCTATAAGGTATAAAGCAAGGCTAGTTGCTCGTGGGTTTACTCAACAGTTCCAAGTCGACTATAACGAAACTTTTGCACCAGTTGCTAGAATTTCAAGTTTTCGACTCATATTATCACTATCAGTTCAATACAATTTAAAAGTACATCAAATGGATGTAAAGACAGCATTTTTGAATGGAATACTGAATGAAGAAATATATATGCAACCTCCCCAAGGTATCCCATGTAATATTCAAAATGTGTGTAAGCTAAATAAGGCAATTTATGGACTCAAGCAAGCAGCTAGATGCTGGTTTGAAGTTTTTGAGCAAGTATTAAAAGATTGCGGATTTGTTAACTCTCCTGTCGATCGTTGCATATATATAAATGAAAAAGGCAATATCAAAGAAAACATATATGTTTTGTTATATGTTGATGATGTGGTAATAGCAACCGGAAATGTGGAAAGAATGAATAGCTTTAAAAACTATTTAATAAAAAAATTCAAAATGACTGACTTAAATGAAATAAGATATTTCATTGGGATAAGAGTAGAAACATTTGAAGATAGAATTTGCTTAAGCCAGTCTGCATATATTAAAAGGGTTTTAAATAAATTTAATATGGAAAACTGCAATCCAGTTAGTATCCCACTACCAAGCAAACTAAATTACGACCTACTTAATTTAGACACAGATTGTAATGCTCCATGCCGAAATCTTATAGGCTGCTTAATGTACTAATGCTTTGTACACGTCCCGACTTAGCCACTGCTGTAAATATTTTAAGCAGATATAATAGCAAAAATAATTTGGAGCTATGGCAATGCTTAAAAAGGGTACTTAGATATTTGAAAGGAAATATTAATAATGGGGCGGCAGTAATATTGATAGGAAAAGTACAACGGGATATTTATTTAAAATGTTCGATACGAATCTAATTTGCTGGAATACCAAAAGGCAAAATTCGGTAGCAGCTTCATCAACTGAAGCAGAATACATGGCTTTATTTGAAGCTGTAAGAGAAGCCTTATGGTTAAAATCTTTACTAGAGAGTGTTAATATAAAGCTTGAAAGACCTATTAAAATTAATGAAGACAACCAAGGTTGTATCTCTATTGCTAACAATCCCACTTGCATTAAAAGATCCAAACACATTGATATTAAATATCATTTTGCCAGAGACCAAGTGGAAAATAATGTTATTTGTATTGAGTATATATCCACAAAGAATCAACTTGCTGACATCTTTACCAAGCCGTTGCCAGCTGCAAGATTCAACGAACTACGTACCAAGATTGGAATGCAAGATGACTGAATGGAGAACACTGTTTTTAATTTAATTGAATTCACTATTTTTATTTGCATTATTTAGATAACGAAAACTAACTGAATTGTTTGTTTCATTGTTTTGTTTGATACTTTAAAAATATTTTTTTTTAACAAAATGAAGTATGAAATATTGTTATGTTAAGTTAAGAAGTGGTATGATCAGGTTTTTCTGGGTTTTCCCTGATCCACGTAGCGAATGCTAGATCACATTGTTTACCCCAGAACGCACACAAGCCACAGTAGACTAAGTTTATAATGAAACTAATTTTTAATTTTGTTTACTATTCTAAATGTTATTTTTGAGGGGGCGTGTTGAATATGCCATATTCAAAAATAACATTTGGTATTTTTCTTTATTAAGTATTTTGATATAATTAGAATTAGGTCACATTGAAATGTAACTCGATCTCTTTTGCGTCTGCTGGCTGTGGAGTGTGGTTGTGTTGCGTGCTTGAAAGGAGCTTAAAGCCAATGAAATATAAAATAACATAAAAACTAAATCTGTGTTTAATTAATCAATCAGAGTAGTAAAATATATTTTTACCTCAAAATATCAACAATTTTTAAATATACCAAAATAACCGCAGAAATACTGGAAATTTACAAAAGGATATTCTAGGTACATACAGGGATGCTCCGGTATTCACTTTTTGTTTTCGTTTTCGTTTTGAAAACGAGAACGAAAAACGTTACATTGTTAATTTGATATAGCGCAAGCGAATTTCACAATATTAGTGATGAAAGACGCTCCAATTTAGGTGTGAAATTTTGAGGGAAGTTGTTCGATACAAGTAAATATCGAAATTTTGTCGAGAGAAATACATTTTTAACATTACAGACGTTAAATTCAATTTAAACATCTCTAAAATTTGAAGAAAACTAAACTAAAAAAAGCTGCTTAACTTTGCTCAAAAAGCCAGAATTCCCGCTGCCCGCTGTTTTTTTTTATTTTTCCCGCAATCACGCTTCAAAAAAATCCAGAAATACTGGAAATTTACAAAAGGATATTCTAGGTACATACAGGGATGCTCCGGTATTCACTTTCGAAGATGAACCGATGGAAATGCTTTTGGACGACGCGTTTGATATGCCTTTGGAAGAGTCGATGAAAGAACCGAAAGAAAAGTCGTTGAAAGAATCAGATGAGTCGTCAGAAGAGCCAAAGGATGTGCAGTTGGAAATGCTTTTGGAAGACCTTTTTGGTATGCCTTTGGAAGAGTCGATGAAAGTGTGCTCAACTCTGAGACCCCCGCTACTCATTTTGAAGAAAGTCAAAATATAGCGGTATTAATTTTTAAATATACCAAAATAACCGCAGAAATACTGGAAATTTACTCATTTTGAAGAAAGTCAAAATATAGCGGTATTAATTATTAAATATACCAAAATAACCGCAGAAATACTGGAAATTTACAAAAGGATATTCTAGGTACATACAGGGATGCTCCGGTATTCACTTTCGAAGATGAACCGATGGAAATGCCTTTGGACGACGCGTTTGATATGCCTTTGGAAGAGTCGATGAAAGAACCGAAAGAAAAGTCGTTGAAAGAATCGGATGAGTCGTCAGAAGAGCCAAAGGATGTGCAGTTGGAAATGCTTTTGGAAGACCCTTTTGATATGCCTTTGGAAGAGTCGATGAAAGTGTGCTCAACTCTGAGACCCCCGCTACTCATTTTGAAGAAAGTCAAAATATAGCGGTATTAATTTTTAAATATATACCAAAATAACCGCAGAAATACTGGAAATTTACTCATTTTGAAGAAAGTCAAAATATAGCGGTATTAATTTTTAAATATACCAAAATAACCGCAGAAATACTGGAAATTTACAAAAGGATATTCTAGGTACATACAGGGATGCTCCGGTATTCACTTTCGAAGATGAACCGATGGAAATGCCTTTGGACGACGCGTTTGATATGCCTTTGGAAGAGTCGATGAAAGAACCGAAAGAAAAGTCGTTGAAAGAATCGGATGAGTCGTCAGAAGAGCCAAAAGGATGTGCAGTTGGAAATGCTTTTGGAAGACCCTTTTGATATGCCTTTGGAAGAGTCGATGAAAGTGTGCTCAACTCTGAGACCCCCGCTACTCATTTTGAAGAAAGTCAAAATATAGCGGTATTAATTTTAAATATACCAAAATAACCGCAGAAATACTGGAAATTTACAAAAGGATATTCTAGGTACATACAGGGATGCTCCGGTATTCACTTTTTGTTTTCGTTTTCGTTTTGAAAACGAGAACGAAAAAATTGGTGCTCCCGTTTTCACTTTCACAAGATTCTTTCGAATTGCAAAACGAAAAAATTTGTCTTGGCGTAATACAAAGTAAATACCTTTTTCTATATTAAATTTTTTGCTTTTGCTTTTTAGTTGTGTCCACAAACAAATAATTTGATTTCCTATTGATGGGAAAAGCATCGGACTCCGTTTGTCGATTGGCAGACAAATGTCAGATCAGAAACTACATACATACATGTCAATCGATAAAGTAACGACAAAAGGCACTCACAGAATAAAGCAACACCGAATTTTGTCATTTGGAGTCATTGCATTTCGAGGATATAAACGCCATTGGTTGTTGGAGAATAGACGCATCAACATGGCAGGTGAGTTTTGCTAGCTGTGTGAATATTTAAAAAAAGGAGTGTAATAAAATAAAAATGTTGTGCAAGCTGCGCAAGTTTACCGCGAGCACACATACATACATATTTGTATGCGCAAGGAAAAAGAGCAGTATGAGTGTGATTAATTTTTAATGATTTTCATGCATGTGTGCACAATCTAAGGTTAGGTTAGCCCCTAGTAGAGGCAAAGCATAGACCAGAGGATGTCCGTAGCTGTGCAAAATCTGAAAAAAAAGCAAAAAGTCGGACGCGAAAAGTGTGCACATTAAAATTGAGGTTAAATTTGATCTACTTGCTGTTGAAATTACTTGTAAAAAAATGAAGAAAACAAACACTGCAAAAATAGTATGAAATGTGAGGTTAAGTTCAGGCAGGCTTTGATGTTCTATTAATTTCAATTTAATTAATAAGATTATTATTATTATTATTAATTATTATTATTCTTAATTTTGCATCGCAGACAATAATGAGACAGTGTCGCTAACGCCACCGGATGCACGGCGAATATTTTTGAAAGAATTAAAACGTCGTATTATTAAAGCGCGCAGTGCCCAAACGGTTGGCTGGCTGGAGCAACACTTAGAGAATGCAACCGATTCAGTCTTGGCACAAATCGATGATAAATTGAACACGTTGAACACGTTCCTGCTAACAAGTAATAGCATAATAACAGCAGCAGGAAACCACCGTTGTATACGCGCTGACTGGAAATGAAGAGAACATCAAAAATATGATCGATAGAGATGCTGACGCAGCAACGCTGCGATCCGCAAAAATGGCAGGCAAAGCGAATGCAATTGCAGCTCCATTGACTTAAGATTCACCTCGCTGCTGTTTGAACTGGAACTGGAAGTGCTGCTGTACTTTTTGCTTAAAAGTTTCCTTTGGCATCGTTAATTTGATATAGCGCAAGCGAATTTCACAATATTAGTGATGGAAGACGCTTCAATTTAGGTGTGAGCTTTTGAGGGAAGTTATTCGATACAAGTAAATATCGATATTTTGTCGAGAGAAATACATTTTTAACATTTCAGCCGTTAAATTCAATTTAAACATATCTAAAATTTGAAGAAAACTAAACTAAAAAAAAAAGCTGCCTAACTTTGCTCAAAAAGCCAGAATTCCCGATGACCGCTGTTTTCATATTTTTCCCGCAATCACGCTTCAAAAAAATCCAGATCTGACGGGGAAAAAAGCGGAAATGACACCACTGCTGTGCAGCGAAACGAAGACAAATTATTAAAAAGACTTTTTCGGTGACTTTTTTAGTCAAATGGCCTTATAATAATCCTGCAGGACTGGACGAGGTGGCGAGGTGCTTACCTCGCCGATCACTATATGCGTACTTACTAGAGTGAGGTCGAACCACCTAGTTGATAAATGTATGCGCATTAAGTCATAAGTACAAAATAACTGCAAGCATCGCTTTTGTTCTTGTTATTTTGTGGAAGAGGCATACACAAAATTAAAGACAAAACTTCGGTTATGCTTTCCATCGCTATTTGTTTACGCGTCTTCGGTACACCGCTTACAAAACAATTGTCCCGAAAGAACCGTTTGTTTTATTTTGTGCTGCTCTTTTGTTCAAACGCAGCTGTGTTTGCTGGTTGACGAAATTTTTGCAAGCATTTCAGTTGAAAAGTGGAAAGCGGAGGAATAGCAACTCTAATAAGTTGGTGACTTAAAAAATATTATGTGTGTTATACGTTTTATGTGTAAATATTAAATAAACAGTTAATAAAAGTACGACAAGCAGTTAGCAGTGCATAATGTATGGTGAACGCTAAAGCAGCAGCAAAAATATAAAGAAAAACAAGTAAGAAAGCTACAGTCGAGTGTACTGGACTGTGAGATACCCGCTACCCATTTTGAATAAAAGAAAAATATTTCGCGGTATTTTTCTCAAAATATACCAAATAATATGCAAAATTACTAAAAATATACCGAATGGTATATTTGGTACATCGATATAGTACCTCATTCAAAATATACCATAGACGGCACAATATACCAGATTGTCAGCCAAAGCAACTAAGACCCCTTGTAAGTATGCGTTTTGCCCATACAAAAGTATTTCTTTAATAACTTCCACAATTTTTATCTGATCGCAACCAAATTTTCAGGAATCATAACTACTATAGCAATTATTGTATATACCATTCGCAACTCTATCTTTAAAATTACGCTTGTTATTCGATTTTTTTGACTTGCGGGGGCAGAAGTGGGCGGGGCAAAAATTTGAAACAAACTTGATCTGCGTGCAAAGATAACAAATGCTGTCGAAAAAAATTATAGCTCTATCTCTTATAATCTCTCTGAGATCCATACGGACAGACACACAGACGGACATGGATCGTCTCGGCTGTTGAGGCTGATCAAGAATATATATACCTTATAGGGTCGGAGATGCCTCGTTCTACCTGTTACTTACATTTCGTGCCGGCATAAAGTTATAATACCCTTCTACCCTATGGGTAGCGGATATAATAAGCTAAACTGGCAAGACTGCTCTCTTGTCGAGTTCTTGTTCTCCGGTTTGGACAGAGTGTAGTGTTAGTGTTGTTGTCGTAACGCTTGCGTTTTAAGTTTGCTAATAAAGGCGCAGTCAAATGGATTTAAACAGGCTAATGAACGTGTTCGAACAGCGTCCCGCTCTATGGGATGACAACCATCCGGAGCACGCTAAGGGCGAGGAGACAAGGAGTCGGCGTGGCCGAGGCAATGGATGCCAATGGTGAGTAAGCCCCAACAAAATCAAAATCAATCAAATCAACTGCCACATGGTAGGGTAGCGGGCACAGTGATTGCGGTGGCAGCGCCCAAAGCGATTGCGGAGGCAGCGGGCACAGCGAATGCGGAGGCAGCGGCATGCAGTTGTCAGTGTGCCAAGAACGTGAATGTGGGCGACGCTGACTACAATTTTGTTGTTAGTTTAGTCCCCATGATGAAGCAGATGACGGCACTTCAAAACGTCAGCATTCGCGCCAAAGTGAGCGAAGTATTGTTGCAAACGATGCAACAGCCGCCAATGCAACTGCAACAACATCCACAAGCGGAACAGGAGCAGATGGCCTTGGACAGGGCTGAACAAGGCGACTCCAGCTCTAGTTGTCACCACACAACAAACAGACATGACAGAATCCTTGTATTGTATATAACAGTAGGCCAGGTTTTAGGTTTACAGACCTTAAGGTTTAAATTATTGATGAAATCTCAATGGTTGGTGCCAAAATGTTATCTCACTTAGATGCTGGTCTTAAGCAAATTTTTGCTAACAGGGAAATCTCATTTGGAGGAATTTCAGTAATTGTTTTTGGCGATCTCAGACAACTACGACCCGTAGGAGATCGATGGTTTTTCCAATCCACTTCCTGGTCGCATGATCCA
This sequence comes from Drosophila sulfurigaster albostrigata, assembly GCF_023558435.1. NCBI lineage: Eukaryota > Metazoa > Arthropoda > Insecta > Diptera > Drosophilidae > Drosophila > Drosophila sulfurigaster. The sequence goes on along the minus strand of NW_026909668.1, from coordinate 617,933 downwards.
TACAGTGCTATATTTGGGTCTGCTTTGTGGGAGTCATGCACAAATTTATTGTTGGATTGATGACAAATAAGACTTACAAGACGACAAGAAATCTAATATATCTCAAAAATTAATTGACACGCCAAAAGAATTCGCAAGTAAGCCAAGGCCCTTAAGGAACGGAATTTACACAATTTTTACTGTATACGGGCATTTTCGTACTTAAAATGAATTATCTAACGACCAATATTATGTGTTTTTGTTATTGCATTGTGTGTATAGGATGCTTTGCTGCCCATATCAGCGAAATGTTAATTTGGAAACCTGTCAGTAAATGTTGAACCTATTTGTTTCAAATTTTCCCATTATATTTGGAGAAAATAGTGTTTCATATAATATACATACATAGTTTACTACAGTAAAAGAAGCGATGGAAACGGAGCACATTCACCGGAGAATTGACGAAGAACAGAATTTATGGAAGATAAATTTAGAGGAAGGCGGTTAAAGAATGTACGGAACTTTTATACTGAGCCTATAAGATCCTCTGACTTAGGTATTTACCTAGTAGATGTGGAGCCTTTATTTTCTGAAGAAATTTTTTAATTAAATCAGTTAATTTGTAAAGAAGTCGCAATCCCATATTTAAAGGATATAATTATAATGTAGTTACTTCATCATAATGATTATTGTGGATATTGGCGTACTTTTACCTGTTTAAACCTAAATTATGTCATATATATAAAAGACCCAAGAATCAACAATCGGGTTGTTTATAGGCGATGTCGGATAGCCCAGCCAGAAATATTCAGCGATTGGAGTGTCGTAACACCGGTAAGTTTAAAACAAATATTTAAGACAGCTGTAGCTGTCTGTTGTTTTTAGATAAGAGATCGTGCAAATGTGGATTATTTCGGATCTCACCGAACTAGTTAGTTCCTCACGAGGTGAGTGTCTAAGGTGAGGGCCTGCTGATCAGAGAGAGAACGACTCTGTGTGCGTTTTATAGCATTATAACTTTGTGCCGGCAGGAAATGTATGTAACAGGTAGAAGGAGGAATCTCCGACTCTATAAAGTATATATATTCTTAATCAACGTCAGTGCATATTGGATCCCTATTACCTGTTGCAATTATTTATATAAACAAATTTATTTCCGGCACTGAGATTTTTGCTCCGGAAGCTACTATAGCTACTATAGTCTAGTAATGCGCTTGTCTGAGACTAGCAACGCAGAAGTTTACATAAATACCTCACGACCAGAGCACAGAGTTCGAATGCTCAAATCTAGACATCAGCTCCAAAATATGAATGAATACTGATATTTATGTTTTGGGAATGCTGGATCATTATATTCAGCGGCCAGATCTCCTGTCGGTCAACATGTCAAGATGCAGATGATGGTGGTGATGGAGAAAACGAGATCCTAGGAAACTCAATTCAGGCTCTTCGCGATGGTAGTGGCTTCATTAGGAACGAACCAAACCAGCAATTATTAGGTTTAGGAAGTTCAATCTGAATGCCGACACAGAGAACTATTGTAGGGAACTTTTAATGTTGTATTTTCCGTGGAGGGATGAACAGGTAGATTTGCTTAGTGTTAATTGTGATAGTGTGTATGCAGCCAACTTAGAATTTATTGGATTTAGGTATAGCGAGTATATTTTAGAGGATTTGGAAGACGTGCTTAGAAGGGCCATAGAAGCTGAGGGAAATTTTGAAGAACTGGATCAGACAGATAGTTTAGATAATCATTTCAGGGCTTTCTCAACTGAATGTTTAAATGCCGTTACTGTTCCAGAAGATTCGGACAATGTCATCCGACTTATTAAGCTCCCGCCAATTATATCACCTGATAGCAAGCATAGTTAAATCTCTGAATCTTAAGCAAACAACTTATTTCACACATGTACTGCATAATCCTAAAAAAAGAAAATATTTTATGAGTTTGTAGGAGGCGGCAACAGTAGGCCAGGTTGAGACCCCTCTGCACTATGGGCAAAAAGTCCCAAAGTGCGGCATTTTTAAATTTTTCTTGTGTTCGGTATTATTAAATTGACTTTATTTTTTGAATTAGAAAACTTCAAGAATACTGAAACATATTTTAGACCTCGCTGGTATTTTGTTATTCGTCCATATTTAAAGACTATAATCTGGCCACTCTAAAAAAAGAATTTGGAGCGAGAGTGGGTGATTTTTTCTGTGAGTTTTATCTTCAAATTGTAAATACTGGAAATTTACTCATTTTCAAGAAAGTCAAAATATAGCGGTATTAATTTTTAAATATACCAAAATAACCGCAGAAATACTGGAAATTTACTCATTTTGAAGAAAGTCAAAATATAGCGGTATTAATTTTTAAATATACCAAAATAACCGCAGAAGTACTGGAAATTTACAAAAGGATATTCTAGGTACATACAGGGATGCTCCGGTATTCACTTTCGAAGATTAACCGATGGAAATGCCTTTGGACGACGCGTTTGATATGCCTTTGGAAGAGTCGATGAAAGTGTGCTCAACTCTGAGACCCCGCTACTCATTTTGAAGAAAGTCAAAATATAGCGGTATTAATTTTAAATATACCAAAATAACCGCAGAAATACTGGAAATTTACAAAAGGATATTCTAGGTACATACAGGGATGCTCCGGTATTCACTTTTTGTTTTCGTTTTCGTTTTGAAAACGAGAACGAAAAAATTGGTGCTCCCGTTTTCACTTTCTCAAGATTCTTTCGAATTGCAAAACGAAAAATTTGTCTTGGCGTAATACAAAGTAAATACCTTTTTCTATATTAAATTTTTTGCTTTTGCTTTTTAGTTGTGGCCACAAACAAAAAATTTGATTTCCTATTGATGGGAAAAGCATCGGACTCCGTTTGTCGATTGGCAGACAAATGTCAGACAGAAACTACATATGTACATACATGTCAATCGATAAAGTAACGACAAAAGGCACTCACAGAATAAAGCAACACCGAATTTTGTCATTTGGAGTCATTGCATTTCGAGGATATAAACGCCATTGGTGGTTGGAGAATAGACGCATCAACATGGCAGGTGAGTTTTGCTAGCTGTGTGAATATTTAAAAAAAGTTGTGTAATAAAATAAAAATTTTGTGCAAGCTGCGCAAGTTTACCGCGAGCACACATACATACATATTTGTATGCGCAAGGAAAAAGAGTAGGTCCGCTGTGTGAGTGAGCAGTATGAGTGTGATTAATTTTTAATGATTTTCACGCATGTGTGCACAATCTAAGGTTAGGTTAGCCCCTAGTAGAGGCAAAGCATAGACCAGTGGATATCCGTAGCTGTGCAAAATCTGAAAAAAAGCAAAAAGTCGGACGCGAAAAGTGTGCACATTAAAATTGAGGTTAAATTTGATCTACTTGCTGTTGAAATTACTTGTAAAAAATGAAGAAAACAAACACTGCAAAAATAGTATGAAATGTGAGGTTAAGTTCAGGCAGGCTTTGACGTTCTATTAATTTCAATTTAATTAATAAGATTATTATTATTATTATTAATTATTATTATTCTTAATTTTGCATCGCAGACAATAATGAGACAGTGTCGCTAACGCCACCGGATGCACGGCGAATATTTTTGAAAGAATTAAAACGTCGTATTATTAAAGCGCGCAGTGCCCAAACGGTTGGCTGGCTGGAGCAACACTTAGAGAATGCAACCGATTCAGTCTTGGCACAAATCGATGATAAATTGAACACGTTGAACACGTTCCTGCTAACAAGTAATAGCATAATAACAGCAGCAGGAAACCACCGTTGTATACGCGCTGACTGGAAATGAAGAGAACATCAAAAATATGATCGATAGAGATGCTGACGCAGCAACGCTGCGATCCGCAAAAATGGCAGGCAAAGCGAATGCAATTGCAGCTCCATTGACTTGAGATTCACCTCGCTGCTGTTTGAACTGAAACTGGAAGTGCTGCTGCACTTTTTGCTTAAAAGTTTCCTTTGGCATCGTTAATTTGATATAGCGCAAGCGAATTTCACAATATTAGTGATGGAAGACGCTTCAATTTAGGTGTGAGCTTTTGAGGGAAGTTATTCGATACAAGTAAATATCGATATTTTGTTGAGAGAAATACATTTTTAACATTTCAGCCGTTAAATTCAATTTAAACATATCTAAAATTTGAAGAAAACTAATCAAAAAAAAAGCTGCCTAACTTTGCTCAAAAGCCAGAATTCCCGATGACCGCTGTTTTCATATTTTTCCCGCAATCACGCTTGAAAAAAAATCCAAATCTGACGGGAAAAAAGCGGAAATGACACCACTGCTGTGCAGCGAAACGAAGACAAATTATTAAAAAGACTTTTTCGGTGACTTTTTTAGTCAAATGGCCTTATAATAATCCTGCAGGACTGGACGAGGTGGCGAGGTGCTTACCTCGCCGATCACTATATGCGTACTTACTAGAGTGAGGTCGAACCACCTAGTTGATAAATGTATGCGCATTAAGTCATAAGTACAAAATAACTGCAAGCATCGCTTTTGTTCTTGTTATTTTGTGGAAGGGGCATACACAAAATTAAAGACAAAACTTCGGTTATGCTTTCCATCGCTATTTGTTTACGCGTCTTCGGTACACCGCTTACAAAAACAATTGTCCCGAAAGAACCGTTTGTTTTATTTTGTGCTGCTCTTTTGTTCAAACGCAGCTGTGTTTGCTGGTTGACGAAATTTTTGCAAGCATTTCAGTTGAAAAGTGGAAAGCGGAGGAATAGCAACTCTAATAAGTTGGTGACTTAAAAAATATTATGTGTGTTATACGTTTTATGTGTAAATATTAAATAAACAGTTAATAAAAGTACGACAAGCAGTTAGCAGTGCATAATGTATGGTGAACGCTAAAGCAGCAGCAAAAATATAAAGAAAAACTAGTAAGAAAGCTACAGTCGAGTGTACTGGACTGTGAGATACCCGCTACCCATTTTGAATAAAAGAAAAATATTTCGCGGTATTTTTCTCAAAATATACCAAATAATATGCAAAATTACTAAAAATATACCGAATGGTATATTTGGTACATCGATATAGTACCTCATTCAAAATATACCATAGACGGCACAATATACCAGATTGTCAGCCAAAGCAACTAAGACCCCTTGTAAGTATGCGTTTTGCCCATACAAAAGTATTTCTTTAATAACTTCCACAATTTTTATCTGATCGCAACCAAATTTTCAGGAATCATAACTACTATAGCAATTATTGTATATACCATTCGCAACTCTATCTTTAAAATTACGCTTGTTATTCGATTTTTTTGACTTGCGGGGGCAGAAGTGGGCGGGGCAAAAATTTGAAACAAACTTGATCTGCGTGCAAAGATAACAAATGCTGTCGAAAAAAATTATAGCTCTATCTCTTATAATCTCTCTGAGATCCATACGGACAGACACACAGACGGACATGGATCGTCTCGGCTGTTGAGGCTGATCAAGAATATATATACCTTATAGGGTCGGAGATGCCTCGTTCTACCTGTTACTTACATTTCGTGCCGGCATAAAGTTATAATACCCTTCTACCCTATGGGTAGCGGATATAATAAGCTAAACTGGCAAGACTGCTCTCTTGTCGAGTTCTTATTCTCCGGTTTGGACAGAGTGTAGTGTTAGTGTTGTTGTCGTAACGCTTGCGTTTTAAGTTTGCTAATAAAGGCGCAGTCTAATGGATTTAAACAGGCTAATCAACGTGTTCGAGCAGCGTCCCGCTCTATGGGATGACAACCATCCGGAGCACGCTAAGGGCGAGGAGACAAGGAGTCGGCGTGGCCGAGGCAATGGATGCCAATGGTGAGTAAGCCCCAACAAAATCAAAATCAATCAAATCAACTGCCACATGGTAGGGTAGCGGGCACAGTGATTGCGGTGGCAGCGCCCAAAGCGATTGCGGAGGCAGCGGGCACAGCGAATGCGGAGGCAGCGGCATGCAGTTGTCAGTGTGCCAAGAACGTGGATGTGGGCGACGCTGACTACAATTTTGTTGTTAGTTTAGTCCCCATGATGAAGCAGATGACGGCACTTCAAAACGTCAGCATTCGCGCCAAAGTGAGCGAAGTATTGTTGCAAACGATGCAACAGCCGCCAATGCAACTGCAACAACATCCACAAGACATGACAGAATCCTTGTATTGTATATAACAGTAGGCCAGGTTTTAGGTTTACAGACCTTAAGGTTTAAATTATTGATGAAATCTCAATGGTTGGTGCCAAAATGTTATCTCACTTAGATGCTGGTCTTAAGCAAATTTTTGCTAACAGGGAAATCTCATTTGGAGGAATTTCAGTAATTGTTTTTGGCGATCTCAGACAACTACGACCCGTAGGAGATCGATGGTTTTTCCAATCCACTTCCTGGTCGCATGATCCATACAGTGCTATATTTGGGTCTGCTTTGTGGGAGTCATGCACAAATTTATTGTTGGATTGATGACAAATAAGACTTACAAGACGACAAGAAATCTAATATATCTCAAAAATTAATTGACACGCAAAAAGAATTCGCAAGTAAGCCAAGGCCCTTAAGGAACGGAATTTACACAATTTTTACTGTATACGGGCATTTTCGTACTAAAATGAATTATCTAACGACCAATATTATGTGTTTTTGTTATTGCATTGTGTGTTGCTTTGCTGCCCATATCAGCGAAATGTTAATTTGGAAACCTGTCAGTAAATGTTGAACCTATTTGTTTCAAATTTTCCCATTATATTTGGAGAAAATAGTGTTTCATATAATATACATACATAGTTTACTACAGTAAAAGAAGCGATGGAAACGGAGCACATTCACCGGAGAATTGACGAAGAACAGAATTTATGGAAGATAAATTTAGAGGAAGGCGGTTAAAGAATGTACGGAACTTTTATACTGAGCCTATAAGATCCTCTGACTTAGGTATTTACCTAGTAGATGAGGAGCCTTTATTTTCTGAAGAAATTTTTTAATTAAATCAGTTAATTTGTAAAGAAGTCGCAATCCCATATAAAAGACCCAAGAATCAACAATCGGGTTGTGTATAGGCGATGTCGGATAGCCCAGCCAGAAATATTCAGCGATTGGAGTTTCGTAACACCGGTAAGTTTAAAACAAATATTTAAGACAGCTGCAGCTGTCTGTTGTTTTTAGATAAGAGATCGTGCAAATGTGGATTATTTCGGATCTCACCGAACTCGTTAGTTCCTCACGAGGTGAGTGTCTAAGGTGAGGGCCTGCTGATCAGAGAGAGAACGACTCTGTGTGCGTTTTATAGCATTATAACTTTGTGCCGGCAGGAAATGTATGTAACAGGTAGAAGGAGGAATCTCCGACTCTATAAAGTATATATATTCTTAATCAACGTCAGTGCATATTGGATCCCTATTACCTGTTGCAATTATTTATATAAACAAATTTATTTCCGGCACTGAGATTTTTGCTCCGGAAGCTACTATAGCTACTATAGTCTAGTAATGCGCTTGTCTGAGACTAGCAACGCAGAAGTTTACATAAATACCTCACGACCAGAGCACAGAGTTCGAATGCTCAAATCTAGACATCAGCTCCAAAATATGAATGAATACTGATATTTATGTTTTGGGAATGCTGGATCATTATATTCAGCGGCCAGATCTCCTGTCGGTCAACATGTCAAGATGCAGATGACGGTGGTGATGGAGAAAACGAGATCCTAGGAAACTCAATTCAGGCTCTTCGCGATGGTAGTGGCTTCATTAGGGAACGAACCAAACCAGCAATTATTAGGTTTAGGAAGTTCAATCTGAATGCCGACACAGAGAACTATTGTAGGGAACTTTTAATGTTGTATTTTCCGTGGAGGGATGAACAGGTAGATTTGCTTAGTGTTAATTGTGATAGTGTGTATGCAGCCAACTTAGAATTTATTGGATTTAGGTATAGCGAGTATAATATTTTAGAGGATTTGGAAGACGTGCTTAGAAGGGCCATAGAAGCTGAGGGAAATTTTGAAGAACTGGATCAGACAGATAGTTTAGATAATCATTTCAGGGCTTTCTCAACTGAATGTTTAAATGCCGTTACTGTTCCAGAAGATTCGGACAATGTCATCCGACTTATTAAGCTCCCGCCAATTATATCACCTGATAGCAAGCATAGTTAAATCTCTGAATCTTAAGCAAACAACTTATTTCACACATGTACTGCATAATCCTAAAAAAAGAAAATATTTTATGAGTTTGTAGGAGGCGGCAACAGTAGGCCAGGTTGAGACCCCTCTGCACTATGGGCAAAAAGTCCCAAAGTGCGGCATTTTTAAATTTTTCTTGTGTTCGGTATTATTAAATTGACTTTATTTTTTGAATTAGAAAACTTCAAGAATACTGAAACATATTTTAGACCTCGCTGGTATTTTGTTATTCGTCCATATTTAAAGACTATAATCTGGCCACTCTAAAAAAAGAATTTGGAGCGAGAGTGGGTGATTTTTTCTGTGAGTTTTATCTTCAAATTGTAAATACTGGAAATTTACTCATTTTCAAGAAAGTCAAAATATAGCGGTATTAATTTTTAAATATACCAAAATAACCGCAGAAATACTGGAAATTTACTCATTTTGAAGAAAGTCAAAATATAGCGGTATTAATTTTTAAATATACCAAAATAACCGCAGAAGTACTGGAAATTTACAAAAGGATATTCTAGGTACATACAGGGATGCTCCGGTATTCACTTTCGAAGATTAACCGATGGAAATGCCTTTGGACGACGCGTTTGATATGCCTTTGGAAGAGTCGATGAAAGTGTGCTCAACTCTGAGACCCCCGCTACTCATTTTGAAGAAAGTCAAAATATAGCGGTATTAATTTTTAAATATACCAAAATAACCGCAGAAATACTGGAAATTTACAAAAGGATATTCTAGGTACATACAGGGATGCTCCGGTATTCACTTTTTGTTTTCGTTTTCGTTTTGAAAACGAGAACGAAAAAATTGGTGCTCCCGTTTTCACTTTCTCAAGATTCTTTCGAATTGCAAAACGAAAAAATTTGTCTTGGCGTAATACAAAGTAAATACCTTTTTCTATATTAAATTTTTTGCTTTTGCTTTTTAGTTGTGGCCACAAACAAAAAATTTGATTTCCTATTGATGGGAAAAGCATCGGACTCCGTTTGTCGATTGGCAGACAAATGTCAGACAGAAACTACATATGTACATACATGTCAATCGATAAAGTAACGACAAAAGGCACTCACAGAATAAAGCAACACCGAATTTTGTCATTTGGAGTCATTGCATTTCGAGGATATAAACGCCATTGGTGGTTGGAGAATAGACGCATCAACATGGCAGGTGAGTTTTGCTAGCTGTGTGAATATTTAAAAAAAGTTGTGTAATAAAATAAAAATTTTGTGCAAGCTGCGCAAGTTTACCGCGAGCACACATACATACATATTTGTATGCGCAAGGAAAAAGAGTAGGTCCGCTGTGTGAGTGAGCAGTATGAGTGTGATTAATTTTTAATGATTTTCACGCATGTGTGCACAATCTAAGGTTAGGTTAGCCCCTAGTAGAGGCAAAGCATAGACCAGTGGATATCCGTAGCTGTGCAAAATCTGAAAAAAAGCAAAAAGTCGGACGCGAAAAGTGTGCACATTAAAATTGAGGTTAAATTTGATCTACTTGCTGTTGAAATTACTTGTAAAAAAAATGAAGAAAACAAACACTGCAAAAATAGTATGAAATGTGAGGTTAAGTTCAGGCAGGCTTTGACGTTCTATTAATTTCAATTTAATTAATAAGATTATTATTATTATTATTAATTATTATTATTCTTAATTTTGCATCGCAGACAATAATGAGACAGTGTCGCTAACGCCACCGGATGCACGGCGAATATTTTTGAAAGAATTAAAACGTCGTATTATTAAAGCGCGCAGTGCCCAAACGGTTGGCTGGCTGGAGCAACACTTAGAGAATGCAACCGATTCAGTCTTGGCACAAATCGATGATAAATTGAACACGTTGAACACGTTCCTGCTAACAAGTAATAGCATAATAACAGCAGCAGGAAACCACCGTTGTATACGCGCTGGACTGGAAATGAAGAGAACATCAAAAATATGATCGATAGAGATGCTGACGCAGCAACGCTGCGATCCGCAAAAATGGCAGGCAAAGCGAATGCAATTGCAGCTCCATTGACTTGAGATTCACCTCGCTGCTGTTTGAACTGAAACTGGAAGTGCTGCTGCACTTTTTGCTTAAAAGTTTCCTTTGGCATCGTTAATTTGATATAGCGCAAGCGAATTTCACAATATTAGTGATGGAAGACGCTTCAATTTAGGTGTGAGCTTTTGAGGAAGTTATTCGATACAAGTAAATATCGATATTTTGTTGAGAGAAATACATTTTTAACATTTCAGCCGTTAAATTCAATTTAAACATATCTAAAATTTGAAGAAAACTAATCAAAAAAAAAAAGCTGCCTAACTTTGCTCAAAAAGCCAGAATTCCCGATGACCGCTGTTTTCATATTTTTCCCGCAATCACGCTTGAAAAAAAATCCAAATCTGACGGGAAAAAAGCGGAAATGACACCACTGCTGTGCAGCGAAACGAAGACAAATTATTAAAAAGACTTTTTCGGTGACTTTTTTAGTCAAATGGCCTTATAATAATCCTGCAGGACTGGACGAGGTGGCGAGGTGCTTACCTCGCCGATCACTATATGCGTACTTACTAGAGTGAGGTCGAACCACCTAGTTGATAAATGTATGCGCATTAAGTCATAAGTACAAAATAACTGCAAGCATCGCTTTTGTTCTTGTTATTTTGTGGAAGGGGCATACACAAAATTAAAGACAAAACTTCGGTTATGCTTTCCATCGCTATTTGTTTACGCGTCTTCGGTACACCGCTTACAAAAACAATTGTCCCGAAAGAACCGTTTGTTTTATTTTGTGCTGCTCTTTTGTTCAAACGCAGCTGTGTTTGCTGGTTGACGAAATTTTTGCAAGCATTTCAGTTGAAAAGTGGAAAGCGGAGGAATAGCAACTCTAATAAGTTGGTGACTTAAAAAATATTATGTGTGTTATACGTTTTATGTGTAAATATTAAATAAACAGTTAATAAAAGTACGACAAGCAGTTAGCAGTGCATAATGTATGGTGAACGCTAAAGCAGCAGCAAAAATATAAAGAAAAACTAGTAAGAAAGCTACAGTCGAGTGTACTGGACTGTGAGATACCCGCTACCCATTTTGAATAAAAGAAAAATATTTCGCGGTATTTTTCTCAAAATATACCAAATAATATGCAAAATTACTAAAAATATACCGAATGGTATATTTGGTACATCGATATAGTACCTCATTCAAAATATACCATAGACGGCACAATATACCAGATTGTCAGCCAAAGCAACTAAGACCCCTTGTAAGTATGCGTTTTGCCCATACAAAAGTATTTCTTTAATAACTTCCACAATTTTATCTGATCGCAACCAAATTTTCAGGAATCATAACTACTATAGCAATTATTGTATATACCATTCGCAACTCTATCTTTAAAATTACGCTTGTTATTCGATTTTTTGACTTGCGGGGCAGAAGTGGGCGGGGCAAAAATTTGAAACAAACTTGATCTGCGTGCAAAGATAACAAATGCTGTCGAAAAAAATTATAGCTCTATCTCTTATAATCTCTCTGAGATCCATACGGACAGACACACAGACGGACATGGATCGTCTCGGCTGTTGAGGCTGATCAAGAATATATATACCTTATAGGGTCGGAGATGCCTCGTTCTACCTGTTACTTACATTTCGTGCCGGCATAAAGTTATAATACCCTTCTACCCTATGGGTAGCGGATATAATAAGCTAAACTGGCAAGACTGCTCTCTTGTCGAGTTCTTATTCTCCGGTTTGGACAGAGTGTAGTGTTAGTGTTGTTGTCGTAACGCTTGCGTTTTAAGTTTGCTAATAAAGGCGCAGTCTAATGGATTTAAACAGGCTAATCAACGTGTTCGAGCAGCGTCCCGCTCTATGGGATGACAACCATCCGGAGCACGCTAAGGGCGAGGAGACAAGGAGTCGGCGTGGCCGAGGCAATGGATGCCAATGGTGAGTAAGCCCCAACAAAATCAAAATCAATCAAATCAACTGCCACATGGTAGGGTAGCGGGCACAGTGATTGCGGTGGCAGCGCCCAAAGCGATTGCGGAGGCAGCGGGCACAGCGAATGCGGAGGCAGCGGCATGCAGTTGTCAGTGTGCCAAGAACGTGGATGTGGGCGACGCTGACTACAATTTTGTTGTTAGTTTAGTCCCCATGATGAAGCAGATGACGGCACTTCAAAACGTCAGCATTCGCGCCAAAGTGAGCGAAGTATTGTTGCAAACGATGCAACAGCCACCAATGCAACTGCAACAACATCCACAAGACATGACAGAATCCTTGTATTGTATATAACAGTAGGCCAGGTTTTAGGTTTACAGACCTTAAGATTTAAATTATTGATGAAATCTCAATGGTTGGTGCCAAAATGTTATCTCACTTAGATGCTGGTCTTAAGCAAATTTTTGCTAACAGGGAAATCTCATTTGGAGGAATTTCAGTAATTGTTTTTGGCGATCTCAGACAACTACGACCCGTAGGAGATCGATGGTTTTTCCAATCCACTTCCTGGTCGCATGATCCATACAGTGCTATATTTGGGTCTGCTTTGTGGGAGTCATGCACAAATTTATTGTTGGATTGATGACAAATAAGACTTACAAGACGACAAGAAATCTAATATATCTCAAAAATTAATTGACACGCAAAAAGAATTCGCAAGTAAGCCAAGGCCCTTAAGGAACGGAATTTACACAATTTTTACTGTATACGGGCATTTTCGTACTAAAAATGAATTATCTAACGACCAATATTATGTGTTTTTGTTATTGCATTGTGTGTTGCTTTGCTGCCCATATCAGCGAAATGTTAATTTGGAAACCTGTCAGTAAATGTTGAACCTATTTGTTTCAAATTTTCCCATTATATTTGGAGAAAATAGTGTTTCATATAATATACATACATAGTTTACTACAGTAAAAGAAGCGATGGAAACGGAGCACATTCACCGGAGAATTGACGAAGAACAGAATTTATGGAAGATAAATTTAGAGGAAGGCGGTTAAAGAATGTACGGAACTTTTATACTGAGCCTATAAGATCCTCTGACTTAGGTATTTACCTAGTAGATGAGGAGCCTTTATTTTCTGAAGAAATTTTTTAATTAAATCAGTTAATTTGTAAAGAAGTCGCAATCCCATATAAAAGACCCAAGAATCAACAATCGGGTTGTGTATAGGCGATGTCGGATAGCCCAGCCAGAAATATTCAGCGATTGGAGTTTCGTAACACCGGTAAGTTTAAAACAAATATTTAAGACAGCTGCAGCTGTCTGTTGTTTTTAGATAAGAGATCGTGCAAATGTGGATTATTTCGGATCTCACCGAACTCGTTAGTTCCTCACGAGGTGAGTGTCTAAGGTGAGGGCCTGCTGATCAGAGAGAGAACGACTCTGTATGCGTTTTATAGCATTATAACTTTGTGCCGGCAGGAAATGTATGTAACAGGTAGAAGGAGGAATCTCCGACTCTATAAAGTATATATATTCTTAATCAACGTCAGTGCATATTGGATCCCTATTACCTGTTGCAATTATTTATATAAACAAATTTATTTCCGGCACTGAGATTTTTGCTCCGAAGCTACTATAGCTACTATAGTCTAGTAATGCGCTTGTCTGAGACTAGCAACGCAGAAGTTTACATAAATACCTCACGACCAGAGCACAGAGTTCGAATGCTCAAATCTAGACATCAGCTCCAAAATATGAATGAATACTGATATTTATGTTTTGGGAATGCTGGATCATTATATTCAGCGGCCAGATCTCCTGTCGGTCAACATGTCAAGATGCAGATGACGGTGGTGATGGAGAAAACGAGATCCTAGGAAACTCAATTCAGGCTCTTCGCGATGGTAGTGGCTTCATTAGGAACGAACCAAACCAGCAATTATTAGGTTTAGGAAGTTCAATCTGAATGCCGACACAGAGAACTATTGTAGGGAACTTTTAATGTTGTATTTTCCGTGGAGGGATGAACAGGTAGATTTGCTTAGTGTTAATTGTGATAGTGTGTATGCAGCCAACTTAGAATTTATTGGATTTAGGTATAGCGAGTATAATATTTTAGAGGATTTGGAAGACGTGCTTAGAAGGGCCATAGAAGCTGAGGGAAATTTTGAAGAACTGGATCAGACAGATAGTTTAGATAATCATTTCAGGGCTTTCTCAACTAAATGTTTAAATGCCGTTACTGTTCCAGAAGATTCGGACAATGTCATCCGACTTATTAAGCTCCCGCCAATTATATCACCTGATAGCAAGCATAGTTAAATCTCTGAATCTTAAGCAAACAACTTATTTCACACATGTACTGCATAATCCTAAAAAAAGAAAATATTTTATGAGTTTGTAGGAGGCGGCAACAGTAGGCCAGGTTGAGACCCCTCTGCACTATGGGCAAAAAGTCCCAAAGTGCGGCATTTTTAAATTTTTCTTGTGTTCGGTATTATTAAATTGACTTTATTTTTTGAATTAGAAAACTTCAAGAATACTGAAACATATTTTAAAAATTTTAGACGTCGCTGGTATTTTGTTATTCGTCCATATTTAAAGACTATAATCTGGCCACTCTAAAAAAAGAATTTGGAGCGAGAGTGGGTGATTTTTTCTGTGAGTTTTATCTTCAAATTGTAAATACTGGAAATTTACTCATTTTCAAGAAAGTCAAAATATAGCGGTATTAATTTTTAAATATACCAAAATAACCGCAGAAATACTGGAAATTTACAAAAGGATATTCTAGGTACATACAGGGATGCTCCGGTATTCACTTTCGAAGATGAACCGATGGAAATGCCTTTGGACGACGCGTTTGATATGCCTTTGGAAGAGCCGATGAAAGAACCGAAAGAAAAGTCGTTGAAAGAATCGGATGAGTCGTCAGAAGAGCCAAAGGATGTGCAGTTTGAAATGCTTTTGGAAGACCCTTTTGATATGCCTTTGGAAGAGTCGATGAAAGTGTGCTCAACTCTGAGACCCCCGCTACTCATTTTGAAGAAAGTCAAAATATAGCGGTATTAATTAGCGGTATTACTGGAAATTTACAAAAGGATATTCTAGGTACATACAGGGATGCTCCGGTATTCACTTTTTGTTTTCGTTTTGAAAACGAGAACGAAAAAATTGGTGCTCCCGTTTTCACTTTCACAAGATTCTTTCGAATTGCAAAACGAAAAAATTTGTCTTGGCGTAATACAAAGTAAATACCTTTTTCTATATTAAATTTTTGCTTTTGCTTTTAGTTGTGGCCACAAACAAAAAATTTGATTTCCTATTGATGGGAAAAGCATCGGACTCCGTTTGTCGATTGGCAGACAAATGTCAGATCAGAAACTACATACATACATGTCAATCGATAAAGTAACGACAAAAGGCACTCACAGAATAAAGCAACACCGAATTTTGTCATTTGGAGTCATTGCATTTCGAGGATATAAACGCCATTGGTGGTTGGAGAATAGACGCATCAACATGGCAGGTGAGTTTTGCTAGCTGTGTGAATATTTAAAAAAAGTTGTGTAATAAAATAAAAATTTTGTGCAAGCTGCGCAAGTTTACCGCGAGCACACATACATATATATTTGTATGCGCAAGGAAAAAGAGTAGGTCCGCTGTGTGAGTGAGCAGTATGAGTGTGATTAATTTTTAATGATTTTCACGCATGTGTGCACAATCTAAGGTTAGGTTAGCCCCTAGTAGAGGCAAAGCATAGACCAGTGGATATCCGTAGCTGTGCAAAATCTGAAAAAAAGCAAAAAGTCGGACGCGAAAAGTGTGCACATTAAAATTGAGGTTAAATTTGATCTACTTGCTGTTGAAATTACTTGTAAAAAAATGAAGAAAACTAACACTGCAAAAATAGTATGAAATGTGAGGTTAAGTTCAGGCAGGCTTTGATGTTCTATTAATTTCAATTTAATTAATAAGATTATTATTATTATTATTAATTATTATTATTCTTAATTTTGCATCGCAGACAATAATGAGACAATGTCGCTAACGCCACCGGATGCACGGCGAATATTTTTGGCTGGAGCAACACTTAGAGAATGCAACCGATTCAGTCTTGGCACAAATCGATAAATTGAACACGTTGAACACGTTCCTGCTAACAAGTAATAGCATAATAGCAGCAGCAGGAAACCACCGTTGTATACGCGCTGACTGGAAATGAAGAGAACATCAAAAATATGATCGATAGAGATGCTGACGCAGCAACGCTGCGATCCGCAAAAATGGCAGGCAAAGCGAATGCAATTGCAGCTCCATTGACTTGAGATTCACCTCGCTGCTGTTTGAACTGAAACTGGAAGTGCTGCTGCACTTTTTGCTTAAAAGTTTCCTTTGGCATCGTTAATTTGATATAGCGCAAGCGAATTTCACAATATTAGTGATGGAAGACGCTTCAATTTAGGTGTGAGCTTTTGAGGGAAGTTATTCGATACAAGTAAATATCGATATTTTGTTGAGAGAAATACATTTTTAACATTTCAGCCGTTAAATTCAATTTAAACATATCTAAAATTTGAAGAAAACTAAACTAAAAAAAAAAGCTGCCTAACTTTGCTCAAAAAGCCAGAATTCTCGATGCCCGCTGTTTTCATATTTTTCCCGCAATCACGGGCTGCACAGTGTGCAGCGAAACGAAGACAAATTATTAAAAACACTTTTTCGGTGACTTTTTAGTCAAATGGCCTTATAATAATCCTGCAGGACTGGACGAGGTGGCGAGGTGCTTACCTCGCCGATCACTATATGCGTACTTACTAGAGTGAGGTCGAACCACCTAGTTGATAAATGTATGCGCATTAAGTCATAAGTACAAAATAACTGCAAGCATCGCTTTTGTTCTTGTTATTTTGTGGAAGGGGCATACACAAAATTAAAGACAAAACTTCGGTTATGCTTTCCATCGCTATTTGTTTACGCGTCTTCGGTACACCGCTTACAAAAACAATTGTCCCGAAAGAACCGTTTGTTTTATTTTGTGCTGCTCTTTTGTTCAAACACAGCTGTGTTTGCTGGTTGACGAAATTTTTTCAAGCATTTCAGTTGAAAAGTGGAAAGCGGAGGAATAGCAACTCTAATAAGTTGGTGACTTAAAAATATTATGTGTGTTATACGTTTTATGTGTAAATATTAAATAAACAGTTAATAAAAGTACGACAAGCAGTTAGCAGTGCATAATGTATGGTGAACGCTAAAGCAGCAGCAAAAATATAAAGAAAAACAAGTAAGAAAGCTACAGTCGAGTGTACTGGACTGTGAGATACCCGCTACCCATTTTGAATAAAAGAAAAATATTTCGCGGTATTTTTCTCAAAATATATCAAATAATATGCAAAATTACTAAAAATATACCGAATGGTATATTTGGTACATCGATATAGTACCTCATTCAAAATATACCATAGACGGCACAATATACCAGATTGTCAGCCAAAGCAACTAAGACCCCTTGTAAGTATGTGTTTTGCCCATACAAAAGTATTTCTTTAATAACTTCCACAATTTTTATCTGATCGCAACCAAATTTTCAGGAATCATAACTACTATAGCAATTATTGTATATACCATTCGCAACTCTATCTTTAAAATTACGCTTGTTATTCGATTTTTTTTGACTTGCGGGGGCAGAAGTGGGCGGGGCAAAAATTTGAAACAAACTTGATCTGCGTGCAAAGATAACAAATGCTGTCGAAAAAAAATTATAGCTCTATCTCTTATAATCTCTCTGAGATCCATACGGACAGACACACAGACGGACATGGCTAGATCGTCTCGGCTGTTGAGGCTGATCAAGAATATATATACCTTATAGGGTCGGAGATGCCTCGTTCTACCTGTTACTTACATTTGGTGCCGGCATAAAGTTATAATACCCTTCTACCCTATGGGTAGCGGATATAATAAGCTAAACTGGCAAGACTGCTCTCTTGTCGAGTTCTTATTCTCCGGTTTGGACAGAGTGTAGTGTTAGTGTTGTTGTAGTTACGCTTGCGTTTTAAGTTTGCTAATAAAGGCGCAGTCTAATGGATTTAAACAGGCTAATCAACGTGTTCGAGCAGCGTCCCGCTCTATGGGATGACAACCATCCGGAGCACGCTAAGGGCGAGGAGACAAGGAGTCGGCGTGGCCGAGGCAATGGATGCCAATGGTGAGTAAGCCCCAACAAAATCAAAATCAATCAAATCAACTGCCACATGGTAGGGTAGCGGGCACAGTGATTGCGGTGGCAGCGCCCAAAGCGATTGCGGAGGCAGCGGGCACAGCGAATGCGGAGGCAGCGGCATGCAGTTGTCAGTGTGCCAAGAACGTGGATGTGGGCGACGCTGACTACAATTTTGTTGTTAGTTTAGTCCCCATGATGAAGCAGATGACGGCACTTCAAAACGTCAGCATTCGCGCCAAAGTGAGCGAAGTATTGTTGCAAACGATGCAACAGCCGCCAATGCAACTGCAACAACATCCACAAGCGGAACAGGAGCAGATGGCCTTGGACAGGGCTGAACAAGGCGACTCCAGCTCTAGTTGTCACACAACAAACAGACATGACAGAATCCTTGTATTGTATATAACAGTAGGACAGGTTTTAGGTTTACAGACCTTAAGGTTTAAATTATTGATGAAATCTCAATGGTTGGTGCCAAAATGTTATCTCACTTAGATGCTGGTCTTAAGCAAATTTTTGCTAACAGGGAAATCTCATTTGGAGGAATTTCAGTAATTGTTTTTGGCGATCTCAGACAACTACGACCCGTAGGAGATCGATGGATTTTCCAATCCACTTCCTGGTCGCATGATCCATACAGTGCTATATTTGGGTCTGCTTTGTGGGAGTCATGCACAAATTTATTGTTGGATTGATGACAAATAAGACTTACAAGACGACAAGAAATCTAATATATCTCAAAAATTAATTGACACGCAAAAAGAATTCGCAAGTAAGCCAAGGCCCTTAAGGAACGAAATTTACACAATTTTTACTGTATACGGGCATTTTCGTACTCAAAAATGAATTATCTAACGACCAATATTATGTGTTTTTGTTATTGCATTGTGTGTATAGGATGCTTTGCTGCCCATATCAGCGAAACGTTAATTTGGAAACCTGTCAGTAAATGTTGAATCTATTTGTTTCAAATTTTCCCATTATATTTGGAGAAAATAGTGTTTCATATAATATACATACATAGTTTACTACAGTAAAAGAAACGGTGGAAACGGAGCACATTCACCGGAGAATTGACGAAGAACAGAATTTATGGAAGATAAATTTAGAGGAAGGCGGTTAAAGAATGTACGGAACTTTTATACTGAGCCTATAAGATCCTCTGACTTAGGTATTTATCTAGTAGATGAGGAGCCTTTATTTTCTGAAGAAATTTTTTAATTAAATCAGTTAATTTGTAAAGAAGTCGCAATCCCATATTTAAAGGATATAATTATAATGCCGTTACTTCATCATAATGATTATTGTGGATATTGTCGTACTTTTACCTGTTTAAACCTAAATTATGTCATATATATAAAAGACCCAAGAATCAATAATCGGGTTGTGTATAGGCGATGTCGGATAGCCCAGCCAGAAATATTCAGCGATTGGAGTTTCGTAACACCGGTAAGTTTAAAACAAATATTTAAGACAGCTGTAGCTGTCTGTTGTTTTTAGATAAGAGATCGTGCAAATGTGGATTATTTCGGATCTCACCGAACTAGTTAGTTCCTCACGAGGTGAGTGTCTAAGGTGAGGGCCTGCTGATCAGAGAGAGAACGGCTCTGTGTGCGTTTTATAGCATTAAAACTTTGTGCCGGCAGGAAATGTATGTAACAGGTAGAAGGAGGAATCTCCGACTCTATAAAGTATATATATTCTTAATCAGCGTCAGTGCATATTGGATCCCTATTACCTGTTGCAATTATTTATATAAACATAGCAACGCAGAAGTTTACATAAATACCTCACGACCAGAGCACAGAGTTCGAATGCTCAAATCTAGACATCAGCTCCAAAATATGAATGAATACTGATATTTATGTTTTGGGAATGCTGGATCATTATATTCAGCTGCCAGATCTCCTGTCGGTGAACATGTCAAGATGCAGATGACGGTGGTGATGGAGAAAACGAGTGGCCTCATTAGGGAACGAACCAAACCAGCAATTATTAGGTTTAGGAAGTTCAATCTGAATGCCGACACAGAGAACTATTGTAGGGAACTTTTAATGTTGTATTTTCCGTGGAGGGATGAACAGGTAGATTTGCTTAGTGTTAATTGTGATAGTGTGTATGCAGCCAACTTAGAATTTATTGGATTTAGGTATAGCAAGTATAATATTTTAGAGGATTTGGAAGACGTGCTTAGAAGGGCCATAGAAGCTGAGGGAAATTTTGAAGAACTGGATCAGACAGATAGTTTAGATAATCATTTCAGGGCTTTCTCAACTAAATGTTTAAATGCCGTTACTGTACCAGAAGATTCGGACAATGTCATTCGACTTATTAAGCTCCCGCCAATTATATCACCTGATAGCAAGCATAGTTAAATCTCTGAATCTTAAGCAAACAACTTATTTCACACATGTACTGCATAATCCTAAAAAAAGAAAATATTTTATGAGTTTGTAGGAGGCGGCAACAGTAGGCCAGGTTGAGACCCCTCCTCTGCACTATGGGCAAAAAGTCCCAAGGTGCGGCATTTTTACATTTTTTTTGTGTTCGGTATTATTAAATTGACTTTATTTTTTGAATTAGAAAACTTCAAGAATACTGAAACATATTTTAAAAATTTTAGACCTCTAGGCCAGTCGAGGCAATTTTAAAGCTGAATGTTATTAACCAAACTGTTAACATTTTTGCCCGTTTTTGCCCGACAATACTCAATGTTGCAGTTGCAGTTACATTTTTACAGTCAACGTTGCTTGATGTTTGGAGTGACAACAACCGCCTACAAGCTGCTGTGCAGCAGTTTGTTTTGCAAAATATTAATGATTTTCAATTAAATGATGTCAAGCAAAACATAATTAGAGATAAACTCAGGATATTCTTTGGATTCATTACCACTAATTCGCCAAAATGCAACAGAATGGTCGACCGTTTTAAAGAAAAGCGTTTTTAAAGATGATATTCCACGCGAAAAGTCTGGCTGCAAACGCTTGACATACATTAAGTCAGGACCAAGGTTAGGGCGAAAATTGGCATCTGATCTGGTCAATAAAAGCGAAGATTCCATGCCACTGTTGTGGCATGCAACTTCAACATTGGCCAAAAAGTTGAAAACGGGCGACACTTCTCATCTACTGCAAAAAACATTGAATAGAGATAATATAGCTGGTAATACGAACCAATTTAAGCAGAAAGAGGTGACAAAAATAAGTCCTGAAAATGCTTTAGCCTTTTTAATTGAAAACAATTTAATAAAACGACAATACATTAATATAAAAGCCATAAGTAAGCTCCATGGATGCGATATTTATGTCCCTTATTCGAAGGTTACAAAAATGAAATTGAAATGCAGAACAAAACAAAATAAAATAACTTATTCTGAATCTAAAGTTCAAGAATAACTGCAGAATTTATTGAATCATTCTGCTGACCGCATATTTGAAATGCAGAAAGACGTATGTTACATAATTGCTCAGCTACGGGTTTGATGGCTCAACAGGACGAAGTATATATAAACAGTGATTTCACATGGAGAAGCCTGTTGGATTAGATCAGTCACTGTTTGTAACCACAATAATTCCCTTGAAATTAATAGATTCCAAAAAATCAAATGAATTTGTTAAATCCATCTCCTCAATCGGTCAGATTCTGCCGACCCCTTAAAATGGAATTTATTAGGGAAACAACTGAACTTATAAAAAATGAAAAAACTAACGATGGACGAGCAAATAAAAAACCTAGATGACCACACCTACACTTGCGGAGAGCAAAAAATAATAGTAAAATATGAAGCACATTTGACTTTAATAGATGGCAAAGTTTTAAATGTATAACTGGTACAAATTCATGCCAATCCTGCCCATTATGTAGTGCTAAGCCCAACACACTTTTGATGACGAAAAATATTGAGTCAAAAAACTTTCATATGTATACTGATAGCCATATATATGGAATAAGTCATTTACATGCATGGATTCGTTTCTTCGAGTTCGTGTTAAAAGTATCATACCGAAAGGAGCTAAAAAAATTGCGAGTCACAGGCTCAGACAAAGATGACCTTGCGTTACGAAAAAAAAAAGGATTCAACGTAGATTATGGGATGAAATGGGTCTAAACGTAGACAACCCTAAACAAAATGGAAGTGACAATAGTAATGATGGAAATACCGCCAGAAGAGCTTTTGTAGATGTCAAAACGTTATCAACTATTTTAAATTTCAACGAGAACATTTTGAATAATTTTTATTTCATTTTAATTGCTGCATCGTGTGAATATAAAGTATGCCCAGAAAAATTTAAAGATTTATGTACGAAAACGTTCAACTTATACGTTGAAACTTATGATTGGTATCCAATGTTTCCAACTGTGCATAAAATATTGTTACATAGGCTTCAAGTAGTGGAAACCTCCGTACTTCCTCTAGGTCCTTTCGATGAAAATGCGTCAGAAGCCCGCAAAACACTTTACAAACGCGATAAGATTTCTCATGCAAGGAAAACAAGTAAGAAAGTTACAGTCGAGTGTGCTCGACTGTGAGATACCCGCTACCCAAATTTAATAAAGCCAAAATATTGCGGTATCATTTTCAAAATATACCGAAAATACTAAAAAAATACTAAAAATATACCAAATGATATGTTTGGTATATCGATATAGTACACCATTCAATATATATATAATAGACGGCACAATGTACCAGATTGTCGGCCAAAGCAACTCAGACCCCTAGTAAGTAGGCGTTTTTGTCCATACAAAAGTATTTCTTTAATAACTTCCACAACTTTCAGGAATCATAACTACTATAGTAGTTATTGTATAAACCAAAATTCGCAACTCTAGCTTTAAAATTACGCTTGTTATTCGATTTTTTTGATTTGCGGGGGCGGAAGTGGGCGTGGCAAAAATTTGAAACAAACTTGATCTGCGTGCAAACATAACAAATGCTGTCGAAAAAAAATTATAGCTCTATCTCTTATAGTCTCTGAGATCTAGGTGTTCATACGGACGGACGGACAGACACACAGACGGACAGACGGACAGACGGACATGGTTATATCGTCTCGGCTGTTGACGCTGATCAAGAATATATATACTTTATAGGGTCGGAGATGCCTCCTTCTACCTGTTACATACATTTCCTGCCGGCACAAAGTTATAATACCCTTCTACCCTATGGGTAGCGGATATAAACAGTCGGCTGAATATCAGACGTGTTCAATAGAGCATTGGATTCCTTTGCCCACTATTTCAACAATAAATCTAAAGGAACGCCAAAGATTAAATTACAAAATTGCTACCAAGAGATGTTATAGCTCTTTTGGAATCTCCTGATATTGAGCTTCCAACAACAGGGGCATGTGTAGAAGTCGCAGATAATGAATTTTAAATACTCGGGCTGGATTCCCTGGAGTTGGAGGAAGAGCTTTTGGAAGAATAAATTATTATTTGGCATCAAGGTATGGAGACTCAAAATTTAATAGAGCCCAATATTTCATTTTTCATTATTCATTATTTTTCATTAAATACATAACAATATTCAATATAAATACCTTAATAAATATATATATGTATATATAAATTACATGTCTTTTGAATTTCCTTATATGTGTAAATAAGTTTCGTGCCGGGCCGGGCCGGGCCTTAGTGAAAAAGTTTCGTGTTCGGCCAGGCCGGGCCTCTCAAAAAAGAGTTTGTTTTCGTGCGGGCCCGGGCCTTAAAATACAGGCCGGCGCCCACCTCTATTGGGCTCTAACTAATTTTTAATTTAATTTTTCATGAACCCACGTCAACTTTATAATGCACATTTGCTAAAAATATATTAATTAAATACATTTAGTACAATTTTATTTAATATATTACATTAAAATATTAAAAAAAAAAATTGTAGAAAAAAAATCGAAAATTGCAATTTTATGGTAAGGTGGGCAGGAGGGAAGGTTTGGTCCAATTGGAAAAAAATCCGAAATTCTATCTTAATTTTTTAGGTATATGTACCAAGTTTCATGTTTCTATGTTCAAAAAATGGTAAAAATGCCGCAATTTGGGACTTTTTGCCGGTAGTGCACTGTGAAATGTGAGATTCCTTTTGTTGCTAGCTGGTGTGTTTCCCTCTCGGTCCATTGGAGTGTAGTTTTGCTTAGTTTTGTATACCCGCTATCCATAGGGTAGAAGGGTATTATAACTTTGTGCCGGCAGGAAATGTATGTAACAGGTAGAAGTAGGCATATCAAGAAATACTTTTGCATGAGCTAAAACGCTTACTTACTGGGGGGTCTTGGTATATTTTGAAAATAATACCGCAATATTTTGCTTTTATTAAAAATGAGTAGCGGGTATCTCACAGTCGAGCAGACTCGAGTGTAGCTCTCTTACTTGTTATTATCTCACACTTGACATTCTCACAAGTGACGCTAAATATAAATTATATATATTATTATATTATATTATATTATATATTATATTATATTTTTATAAAAATTTGATTTTCCAACTACAGACTAAGATTTGGAGGCTATCTCCTTGATATGCTAGAATTGCCGGGCACAGTGGGGAGCAAAAGTGATTCCATGTTCAGAATATGCATGTTCAACCGCTCATAAAACGTAAACCAATGAACCAAATGAAACAAACTTTTTTTTCACGATTACTTATTCAATTTGTAAGAGATAGACTTAAATACTGCAATAATACAAGAAGAAATGTAAGAGATAGACAACAAAAACAAAAACAAGAGGCATATACTCAGTTTTGCACCTTCCGTTATTTGCACTTGTTTTTGTTTTTCCCTATTTCTTTTTTCTCACCAAAATACTTGCAGATTTACTGTTTTATGTCTTTTTCATGCATTATTCGTTGTTATAATTCAGAAAGTCGCTCTGTTCTTATAGTTCAAAGTAAATTTTAATGAATTAAGAAATTAGTCGCCAACTTATATTTGTAAAATGAAGAAGCTATCAGCAGATACCGAAAATAGTATTGTTTTCATGACTAAAAGTGGCTGTTCGACACGCACAATTGCTGAAAAGCTGACTTAGTAAAACCACAGAGTTAGAGCATGAAGTTTTACCATATTTTCAAAAACTAAATCACGAAATTCAAAACGTATTAAATCCTTTTAATAGAAAGTCGAAAAGACCGCACTTGGATTGAGTTCGTGGCGGCACTGAAAATCCCACAAAAGAAATCTCTTTCCCGCAAACACAATGATAACACTCGCGTTTTCTATTGTATACATATATTTCAACTTTCGGGTTATTACAATAAAACCTCACAGAGTAGGGGTTGTTGGGGTGACCGCTTTAGAATAAGTGTAAGTCGACACTGCCGACGGCATTTTGCAGATCTAGCGCGGTACCCTTGCAAAGCTCGGCTCTGCAGTGGAGAGTTGTGGGAGAGAGAGAAGTTGAGAGCACTGGATCTTGAGTGCTTTCTTACGCGTGAGCGCATTGTGGGTGAGCGAAAAGCATTGAGTGTTTTTGGGTCGGCGGAAAGGAAAGTGTGCCACTCACCTACAATGCGCATCAACAATTTCCCCACCCCCAACCCCCTTGCCAAATTGTGGAATTCTTTAGAATGGGGAGTCTGCCTTGACTTGGGAGGATACCCTGCAGGACTATATCTGGATAGAGTGGGTGATGTCTTGAAGCGCAACGTCGCTGTGCAGACTTCTTCAGCGCTCACGCGAGGGATGGAGAGGCCCATGATGCAG
Source organism: Drosophila sulfurigaster albostrigata (assembly GCF_023558435.1). NCBI lineage: Eukaryota > Metazoa > Arthropoda > Insecta > Diptera > Drosophilidae > Drosophila > Drosophila sulfurigaster. The sequence goes on along the minus strand of NW_026909668.1, from coordinate 591,907 downwards.
CTTACGGCCATGATGCGGCTTACATGTCACGGATCTAAGAGCACTCCCGTTTCAAAAGTCGTTTTCCCTTGTCTAGCCAGATCGCCGCAGTGGGGAGTATGCTTAAAGCACCTCTCACACCAGAGCAAATAAATCGCAGCGATAGCGGCGCGAATAAACTGAGTGATGTGTTCCGCGCCAAAATCGCAAGTGTGTTCACACCGCGGCGAATTTATTCGCGGTTTTTTTATTCGCAAAAATGTTTTCGTCAGATAAAGTGCTTTTATTAACGTTGTTATTAGAAGAAAATGAGAAAAATGCGTGAGTATTAAATTTTAAATATTTTTTTACTAATACAATAAGCAGCTCCACTTTTGCCATTGCACTGTGGTTCTGCTTGTATGGAAGCGCGTCCAAAAATGCTTTTAATGGCATTAGAAGGCTGAAAGTTTTACCAAGCTTCGTAAATAGTGTTTGTAGTTGAAAAAATCCGCCAACCAATGAACCCCAAACAATAAAATTTAAGAAATAATGAAACAATAACAATTTATGAACCATTTAAGTACTAAACAAAATTTACAATGGTACAACCATTGTCTTCAAAATTATACAAAAATTTTAGGATGTCTCCTCAAGCAAGCTATTAACTGAGGGAAATAATTTTAAATTGTCCTTTTTTTCAATATTTCTCTGCCCAGTAATATATGAGTCGGACCGTAAAAGCAAATAATTCAATATGTCTGTATTTGTAAGTATTCGTGACATTTTGCGGGTATGATTCAGTCTGCATTTCTTTATTTCTTTGCTGTTCGCCTCTGCAGCTTCCTCCGAGAGCTCTCCAATTGAAACAATTGCGTGCTCTATAATAGCAGATCCGTGAATAAGCACCTTGTGAACAGTCGCAGGCAAATAGTACCAGGGATACTCCTTGATTAACCCTTTCGCAGTATCGAGGGCATATTCATAAAAATTTGTGTACGTTGATTTTATATCCCGATGCCAAAGCTTGCAATAAGGTGGAACAACGATGAATCAAATTTTCATTAAGGCTTGTAATTTCTGCAGACAACCGAGGATTCGAAAAAAAATTTTCTCGCTACATTGCCATCGTTGGATGTTCCTTTGCCACCATCTCTAGGCTGGTCCACTATTAAGCTCATTTTATCTCGAAAATCCCATTGAACTTATCTCTTTCTTTCTAAAACTTTTTGTTTTTGTTGGGGCCCTCTGGCTTGCCACATTTTTATGACTAACTTATAAGAAAGGTGAAGAAAGTATTCAAAGAATCTTATTTTTGCATGGAGTGGAGATAATCCAAACTCGAAATATTTTGTTGATACCTTTTTGTCCAAACATTCATTCAAATTGTTCATCTCCGTTGGCTTTGCTTCGCAAATATAACATTTAGTGGAGTGCGATACACTTAAAGCGTTACAAACTTTTCCATCTACTATAGTTAATTGTAAGGTATGCTCAACGAATATTTTTCTCTTTTGGACACATAGTTTTGTAGGTATTAGAAAATTTATTTTCTCCTTGAAGTATTTCTCCTCTGATTTTGATACTTCCGTCGTCTCTTTTTTAAACTGGAATCGAATTGGTCTGCAATAACGAGTTGACGAAGGCCGAGGGTTTTTTTCAAATTTCTCTTTGATTAGTTTTTGAAATAAGTTGAAGAAGCACGTCGTCTACATCATTATTGGAAAACGTTTGCTAGTACTCGCTATGGCCCGTACTTCCATCAAACCCCCATTTTCCAATTAATAACAGAGGAGCAACATAATCATCTGCAATTGTTTAAATAACATTAGATTGAAGCTCAAGTATTCTCGAGGCTGTGTTATTTAACAAGCTTTGTAGTTCAACTTCTGCGTAGGATTCGTCTACAGATATGTTGTCAGGATATCTACATATCTGTTTTAGAGCTTAAAATGCATTGATAGCTAGGAAAAATTTCGAATATTTTGCTGTTTACAAAATTCCGAATCAACAAATATTGGTGTTTGGTCATTCCGGTCTCCATTAAAAGAGAAATTACTTCTGTGGGATCCGCTGACAATACATTTTGGGTTTGGTTTTCGTTGCGTAATGCAGAGACAGTGGTCTCATCAATTTCGACCAGCTGAGCTAAACGCCGACGCTTAGTCCTCGTTGAAGGCTCTATAAAATTTAGTTTTTTACGGCCGCGTGGAGCACTTTCCGCATTTTCTTGGGGTACATTTTTTGTATTTTTCAATAAAATTGTTTGCGTTATAGTCAGCCAATCAGACTTATATTGTAAAATAAACGATTTCGTACGTTTATAACGCATCCAAAAATCAACAATTTTTTTGCAAATGTACTCAATTGGTTGAATACACGCATTCAGTTCATCTCTAAAGCCGTTGTTTTAAATTTTGTTGGACATCAGCAATTACTTGTAATTTTCCAGCGTGTGTGCCTTTTTTGGAGCACCATATATTAAAAATATGTAGGTGTGCGAACACACACTGACTTATGTCGCCTATGAAATTAAAAGTTAAAAACAAAAATTTTTAAATATTACGAAGTTTTATACACAATGTAAACCACAAGTAAAGACGAAGACAAATTCGCAAAACAAACACAGGGGCTCTGCTGGACAGGTTTGACCTTGAAGAAATCGGCAAGTTTCTGTAGCTGACCTAAACTCTTTTATTAAGTAACAAGTAAGAAAGTTACAGTCGAGTGTACTCGACTGTGAGATACCCGCTACACATTTTGAATAAAAGCAATATATTTTGCGGTATATTTATCAATATATACCAAATATACTACAAAAATACTAAAAATATACCAAATGGTATATTTGGTATATCGATATAGTACCGCATTCAAAATATACCATAGACGGCACAATATACCAGATTGTCAGCCAAAGTAACTAAGACCCCCTCTTAAGTAGGCGTTTTTGCCCATACAAAAGTATTTCTTTAATAACTTCGACAATTTTTTTCTGATCGTAACCAAAATTTTCAGGAATCATAACTACTACAGTTTTTATTGTATATATAATTAGATGTTCGCGGTGCACGAACAGTAAAAAAAATAAAACACAAGGATTTATTTTTGTTTACTTAATAGACTACTTTATTTTTATTTATAAGCTCGCGGGCTACGCGTCTTAAGTGAGAAAAGTGTCTTTAAAAACTAAACTCACAATATGCTGAGCTCTAACATGAAAGTTCTTATTACGACTTAGGGCTAACATACGTTTGATGTTTTGTGTTTGTGTTAGTGCAGTAATGCTGAGTCCTCAAGTTGCAAATGGAAAATTTTAATGGACTTTGAATATTTTGGAAGTGGCACGATCGTCAATGTAATAGGATCTTTTTGTTTGTGACAGTTGGTGCCGTCGCGACAAATGTTTATGTTTATGATATGATTTGTGGGAAAGAATTTGGAAGATAGGGGAATAATTATGAGTGTTTGTCATGTACGAGAAATTATTCTGGTGGTGGATATATTACTCCCCCAACCTATAGAGGTTAGCTTGTCCTCAAGCGTTTAGTTCGGGGTACATAAGTGGGACTGGAATTTCAATATTATCGGTTTCAGCATTAGCACTTATGTCTGTGTAATGTGTTCTTACAAATTTTTGTGTTATTATGTTGAATAGTGTTTTAATTTTCTTATTCACTAATTATTGGATATTTATAATTATTGTTTTCTCTATTGTTATACATAATCATTTCTTTTATTTCAATGTGTGATAGTGGTTCTATTTTAGTTACATTGTATTCTATAAACATAATAGTTGTAAATTGTTGCGCTCTATTTGAAATTTTACCATTTTTTTAATTCAATGGTACAATTAAATATTTTTATTATTTTATCTTTTTCGATGTATATTTCTAAATCATTACAATTTTGATTTAGTTTGGTTCTGGTTAAGTTCCAGGTTATTATGATGTTTGGTTCTACTATTTGTATAAATTCTTGTTTACGATATTTATTAAAGGGGCAAACTGGAGTTTCATGTTTTATTATATTAGTTATGCATTGGTCATTTATGATCTTTTTAGAGATTGAATTCGAAACAAAGTTATTGTGTAAATAAAATTTTCCTTCAACACTTTCATTGATGATTTGTCCATTCTTATCTGGGTAAGGGATTACTTGGAAAGTTTTGGTTTCAAGATTACTCAATGGAATATGGGACATGATGAAAATTTCATTTGTAAGTGTACTGAACCAATCAGAAGTTTTAATATTCATCAACTTTTCGTGATTAATGTGATCTATTTGATCGTGTTTAAGTAATTTTGGATTAAATATTCCTAAGCGAGTTAATTGTAGGCTTAGTTCGATGTCTTCTATATATTCGGTAAAATGTTCAATGTTAAAAATTAATGAATTTAATTGTTTTCTTCTTCCAAAATTTTGCTTTGATTATTTATAATATTAATACCTTGATTAAATGTATTTATAAAATCATTAAGATTATTTGCCTGAATTGAATTATGGGCAATAATGTTAATTTGGTTTTCAAATTGTTTCTTATCTTCTTCATCTAACGTGCCAAAAAGGAATTTAAGTGATGATCCTATGAAATCGAATAAACCTCGTTTAGTACGACTTGTTATTCTGATACCTGCCATTTGCTTTTCTAATTTATTCATTAAATATTTTATTTGGGGGTACTTGTTAAGGATATGGCTTTGAGTTAATAATAAATCAAAAGAGTTCTCTATTTGTGTTACGTTTATAGTTAAGCAATGATGTTCGAAGGATATTGGTAAATTAATTGTTCCTGACTCAAATAGGATGAATCCTTGATCATTTTAAATGGGATTTACTTCGACTTGTTGAGTGTTTACAGTTGTACAAATAGTTGACAATATGAGTAACATCAGCAATTTAGGATGTTTCATCATTCGGGTTGGAATTAACATATTTACTTTTGTTAATTATTTTCTTCTTTTTAAACTTCGATCTATAGTGTGTAACTTTTCTACCTCTATTAGTTTCTTCGTAATGTTTTTCATCAAGCTTTTTAATATTACCTGTCTTTTTGAAAGGATTTGTTGTTTTTGATTTAACCAATGGAGCTTGTCTAAATCGTGTATCTACTTCAAAATCACTTCTGTTTTTATTGAGGTTATTTATTTGATTTACTTTATTCTCTTGTGAGTTATATTCAGGGGTTCCTGCATAAATAACAAGTAAAAAGCTACAGTCGAGTGTACTCGACTGTGAGATACCTCCCATTTTAAATAAAACAATATATTTTGCGGTATTTTTCACAAAATATACCAAATATACTACAAAATACTGAAAATATACCAAATGGTATATTTGGTATATCGACATAGTACCGCATTCAAAATATACCATAAACGGCACAATATACCAGATTGTCAGCAAAACAACTCAGACCCCTAGTAAGTAGGCGTTTTTGCCCATACAAAAGTATTTCTTTAATAACTTCGACAATTTTATCTGATCGCAACCAAATTTTCAGGAATCATAACTACTATAGTAGTTATTATATATATCAAATTTCGCAACTCTAGCTTTAAAATTACGCTTGTTATTCGTTTTTTGATTTGCGGGGGCGGAAGTGGGCGTGGCAAAAATTTGAAACAAACTTGATCTGCGTGCAAACATAACAAATGCTGTCGAAAAAATTATTGCTCTATCTCTTATAGTTTCTGAGATCTAGGTGTTCATACGGACAGACGGACAGACACACAGACGGACAGACGGACAGACGGACAGACGGACAGACGGACATGGCTATATCGTCTCGGCTGTTGACGCTGATCAAGAATATATATACTTTATAGGGTCGGAGATGCCTCCTTCTACCTGTTACATACATTTCCTGTCGGCACAAAGTTATAATACCCTTCTACCCTATGGGTAGCGGGTATAAAATATCTGCTGGAGTTCTATTAGTTGCCTTATGTTTTGTTTTATAATTATAAGTTGTGAGGTAGTTGTCTAAATTAAAGTTGCAAAAAAAAAATATAAACATCTGATTGTCACAAATCAAAGCATCAGCTGATGCGCCAAAGCCTTGATTAAGTTGGCAACTCCACTTAGCATAGCTCAACTGTTGAGTTTATCGAACGGGGAGTAAGTATTGCATTGATCCACACAGAGATGCTTTGAGCACTCACTAAGAGCAGCCATCTTCACTTTTGCAATTTTTTCACTGAGAACGCTTACATCAGACCAAAATTGCAAAGAAAAATTGCAAAAATAATTACAAAATAATACTGCAACCAAGCCAACAATTTTGGCATCCAGGGTTTTCTTTCGTCGATTAGTGGATTGGTCGGCTCTATTAGAAGAGAATTTAGAATTTGCTAAATTTTCTCTTTGCCACTGATTGGTAAGTAGTGTCAATCTGATTAGACCTTGCAGTAAAATTTTATTTTATGCAGCTTTTGGCCATACCTCTGGCAATTGCATCCGCTAGACCCTCCATAGAGTGGAATAGGTGTTGCACATTGCGATCCTCGCCTTCCCCCCCCTTGTTGAACAGGTGCCACTAGTGAAGCGCACGCGGATTTTCACCCTAACCTGCAAGCCTAAGGGCGTATTGGTGAAGGCAGCGAACCTCGCTGCGAACAGCCAGCTAGAGTGGGAATAAGGCGATAATCTTGCGGCAGCGAATCTTCGCTGCAGATTATCTAAACGGTATTCGATAGCGGCTGAGCGAAGGCGATTCTAGAGACGTTCAAAGGAGCGTAGATCTTCCGGCGAGAGATCTACGGCTCCACAAAACACGCCAGTACCATCTGCATTGGATTGTTTTCGTTCGTAAAATGCACTAAGAGTGCCAACATGGTTTGAAAAATAATTGTGAAATTAAATAGAATTTGTAATAAGTACTTGCCAAATCAACTAACTCATTTTTTTCGACCTTTATACAGCCAACATGGGGGTACATAGGAATTTGATAGCCTGATAACCATAACCCTTTATCATCTTTAACAGCTAACATCAACAAGCATCTATGCTACGACGGATTCATCAGTTATCAGGCCTGCTAACATCGATGGAAAGTGCGTAAGTACGGCATAGCCGTGTCTGTATACATAGTTGATTGGGGTTGTGATTGTGAGGTTTTCAATTCCGTGTGTTCCGTGTTGGTTCTCTATCTTTCGTATTATTAAGTCATGAAGACAACCGTTTAAACAAAACTAATTAACGTACGATAAATAAAAGCGCAAATAAATCAAGCACTATTGTTAACTAGAGATAATTTTATAAACAAAATGAAGTATGTTTATTAAATTACTGTATATCATGGAGAAGAAAACAATGATGTGTTAAACTTTTAATTCTAATTGGGCACTGAATATGCGAACGTTTGAGATAATGCGAAATGAGTACTGTCCCTCTCCCTAGTATTACACTCTGTCTACACCTTAATTTATGATGACTTACTACCCAGTCGAAGCCAAAGACCCGCCCCAGCCCTGAACTGAGCCGGCAAGTTAGCTAGACAGAGTAGGCTTAGACGAGTAGAACCTCGTGGTGTTCGTCACATAATTAAATGGCGCCCAACTCGTGAGGCCTATGGAAAATGTGCCCCAAAATAAAAATTTCCTCATCAAACTATTCATTCTTTTTATTGAAAACATAGATGTATGAATTTTCTGCCTTCTGGATTGGCTGTTTACTGATGAGAAAGTCGGAAGCAGACCAGGCGAAAAGAACATACAAGTACATAGCGGATTCATTAATTGATAGTGTTATCAATGAATTAAACCTGCTAAATACAATTTTCTGGCCAATAATGTGATTCAGGAAATTTTTGTAGAATTGGATGAATTTCGATTCTCTACCGAATCATTGTTAGGCCCAGTATACAATATTGTGTTGTGGTATAGAAATCGAGAATTGTTCAGTATTGGTTAATATCGATCTGTTCCTCTTTCAATTACAAACACTCATCAAATACGTTACTAATCAAAATAGATTCAGACTCTCAGTACCCACTTCGCATTATCTTGAAATCGCATTGAAGGGTAAGTCCCAAACTTAAAAACTTAAAACTTGAACACTATATTATCGCATATCGTAGACTTATTTTTGTCAATTACCTTGTCAATATCGAATACCGTACTAGTTCACATTCATACTTTAATTCAATATGCCGGTTACTCGCAGCCACGAAAACCTCGCATCAGCTAGTTCATTAATTCTTTGCAAAATTTGCAATGATTTAAAATCGTCTGAATTTGACTTAGTCATAACTTTCACTCCGAATGTATATCCAATTGGCTCAATAGTAGCGAAACTTGTCCAACTTGCAAAAGCCGTGCAGGTTAGAGATATTTTTGGCTCAGAACAATCTGAAGGGTTAAGCATGCTTCATCCAGTTGCAGCACCCCAGTTTCACACGATGCCTCGGGAGCCTCTGGCACTAAACCGCGACCGCGACCCAAAACAAGACCTAATCAGAGAGAGTATCTCATGAAAAATGCTGCACAAGCAAGTCGCCTACCCCGAGCATCAATAGGAAGTATAACCGCACCCGTTCCAGCTGTGTCTGAACAACGAGTTCAAGGACTTATCACTTCTTCACTCGATAACTTTCGAGCTGAACTAGTCGCTACTATCGCTGATCAGGTTGAATTTGCCTTCAGAAACTTAAATATTGCCGCCCAACCGCCAATAGTTCGTTCCGAGGAACCGCAATTGGAATGGGATAACGAAATTCCAGATCAGAATAACGAAGGATCGGGACAATCAGGAAATATATCTGGTAGTCTCGATCGGCCTGACCGAATTTCCAGTACCATTGTTAATTGGCATCTTAAATTCAGTGGTACACCAACTGATATACCAATCGATGACTTTATATATCGAATAAATTGCTTGACCTCTCGTTGTTTGAGCGGAAACTTTGATACGTTGTATCAGTTTGCTCACTTACTATTCTCAGGTCCAGCGTTAACATTCTATTGAGGTTTCATCGTAGCTCTCATCATAGGAATTGGTATAATCTTTGTTCTCGTTTATGCGAAAGATACCAAAATCAAAGAACCGATGAAGACATAAAAGATAGCTTACGGCGCAGGAAACAAAAGTTTAATGAACCTTTCGATGAATATTTGGATGCTATGTTGAACATAGCAGATACGCTTAATTCTCGTCTATCCGATACCGAATTGGTCTCTTATGTTAAACAGAATTTGAAACCAGATCTTCGACATGAACTATTACATGTTCCAATTTCAAATTTAGCTATCCTTCGTAGAGAATGTCACAAACATGAAGAATTCTACTCACAACTGCCTAAGCATCAAAATCGATCGAATAACCCCAACCGAGTTGTTCATGAGATTGCTTTAGAAAAAGACCTGGAGTTAGGCTCTGAAGATGAAGACTCAGAATCAGCAGATGTAAATGCTATGAAGTATTCTGATAATTTCAAATGCTGGAATTGCGATGAAATTGGTCATCGTTACCAGGATTGCCTGAAATCACGTCGTATTTTTTGTTATGGCTGTGGAAAACTTGACACATATAAACCAAACTGTACAAAATGTAAAACCAAACAGGAAAACTCGCAGAAGGGTATTCGCTTACCACCAAAAGCGGATATCCGCAATTAAAAATAGAAACAAATTCTCTAGAGTATTCTCAACCACCAGCTATATCGAATAACTTACCTGACTTACATTTTATACCTTATCATTTGCGATTAGGAAAAATACACCCATCTCCAAAATCGCGTGCTGCTCATCGTATGCATACATTTTGGTCGAAAAAGCGTGTACTAAATTCTTATAGGATATCAGCTATCGTAAATAAAGACAACGATATACGACCCTTTACTTACCTCAACATTCTCGATCAGCGTTGTTTGGCCTTGCTCGATAGCGGAGCAAATAAAAGCGTGATTGGAGGAAACTTAGCAAAGTTCATTCTTGAAAACAATATTAACTATCTTAAATCCAAAGGATTTGTTAAAACTGCTGATGGACACCCTCAAAAGGTCGCTGGTACCATTAACATTCCGATCGAGTATAATTCGACAAAGCAATCTTTTGAGTTCCTAATTGTTAGCGCCATCACGCAAGATGTTATTTGCGGAATAGACTTTTGGAATAAATTTGGAATTTCTGTTAGTTATGTTAGTGCAGTAACTGAATCTGAAATTGAAAATGAAACGATACCCAAATTGTCGCTTACAGTGATGCAAAAACGCAGATTACAAGCAGTTGTTGATTTTTTCCGTCATGCGAAACGGACGGCTTAGGAAAAACAACACTTCTTGAACATTCTATAGACACAGGAGACAGTACTCCCATTAAACAAAGATACTATCCCATATCTCCAGCTAAAGAAAAGCGACTTTGTGCCGAGATTGACCGCATGTTACGTTTAGGAGTAATAGAAGAAGCTTCGTACTCTGCATGGTCCTCGCCTGTGGTTTTGATTGTTAAACCTGGCAAAGATCGCCTATGTCTTGATTCTCGAAAGCTAAATGCAGTGACGAAGAAGGACGCATATCCCATGCCTAGCTTAGAAGGTCTTCTAAGTCGATTGCCATCTGTTAAGGGCATTTCCAAAATCGATTTAAAAGATGCCTTTTGGCAAATTTCTCTAGATAAAGAAGCGCGACCAAAAACTGCTTTTACGGTACCAAATAGACCCTTGTATCAGTTTACTCGGATGCCATTTGGCTTGTGTAACTCCCCTCATACAATGTGTCGTCTTATGGATCAAGTAATTCCTATGACATGAAGGAACACGTATTCGTATACCTAGATGATCTATTGGTCATGTCCTCTAACTTTGAGAACCACTTACTGCATCTGACCGAAGTGGCAAATAGATTACGAAAAGCGGGATTAACAATAAATGTTGCCAAAAGTCAGTTTGGAATACGAGAAGTAGATTACTTAGGCCATGTAGTAGGAGAAGGCACACTTCGAGTAAATCAATGAAAGTGCAAGCCGTTTCCGAATTTCCGGTGCCACAGTCCAGACGCCAACTGAGACGATTCCTGGGCATGACTGGTTGGTACCAGCGTTTTATTCCCCAGTACTCAACGGTCATCTTTGCACTAACAGAGCTGCTAAAAGGAAAGAAATTTGAATGGAATGAAGAGGCCCAACATGCTTTCGAAGCAATAAAACATAGACTATGTGCTGCTCCGTTTTGCGTCATCCCAACTATGAGTTGCCATTCATAGTGCAATGTGACGCTTCAACATATGGCATCGGCGCCGTATTAGCTCAACTTGATGCAGAAGGCAACGAACTACCCATTGCCTATATGTCGAAAAAGTTGAACAAAGCACAACGAAATTATTCTACAACGGAATTAGAATGCTTGGCAGTTGTATTAGCCATTAAGCGATTCCGTATGTATATAGAAGGCCAATCATTCAAAGTTATAACTGATCATGCAAGTCTGAAATGGTTGATGAATCAAACAGACCTTCATGGCAGACTTGCTCGATGGGCGTTAAAGCTACAAGGAATGGATTTTCAGATCGAACATCGAAAGGGCAGTCAAAATGTAGTCGCTGACACTCTTTCCAGAGCATTCGAAGAAAATGTAGATGTTGTTGAGCTCGAAATACTACCAGAGATAGATTTAAACTCGGATGCATTTCTCGAAAGTGATTATGTCGAGTTAAAAGAGAAGATGAGCAAATCCAATCTTCCGGATTTCAAAATCATAGACGGATATTTATATTACAGAGCAGTATTGCCTTCCGACGTCAGCGAAGATATTGGCGATGGCTGGAAACTGTACGTCCGTACATCTCTCAGAAATTCGGTGATAGTTTCAGTTCATTGTACCCCAACGTCAGCACATTGCGGCACAGCGAAGTGTCTAGAACGCATTCGTAGGCATTTTTATTGGCCACGAATGGTAGTGGAAGTGCGAGACTTTATCAGCAAATGTGAAATATGTCAAACCTCAAAATACCCAACACAAAATCTAAAGCCGCCAATGGGTATTCAAACAATTAGTGAGCGAGTATTTCAAAGACTCTACATAGATTTCATAGGTCCGTTTCCACGCTCAAAACTTGGTAATATTGGAATTTTTATCATCCTAGATCATCTTTCAAAATTCACATTTCTTATACCAGTTAAGAAATTTTCGACTTTAATAATCATTGATCACTTGCGCAACACAGTATTTAACTGTTTTGGCACACCAGAGTTCATAATCAGCGATAACGGCACTCAGTTTAAAAGCCGAGAATTCGCTGCATTTTGTCTTCGTATGGTATCAAACACATGTTCACTGGAGCATATTCCCCTCAAAGTAATGCAGCTGAAAGAGTCAATAGATCCATTAATGCGGCGTTAAGATCATTTATTCGATCAGACCAGCGAGAATGGGATATATATGTTAGCAGTATCAATTGTGCTCTACGCAATAACATACATCAATCCATCGGCGCGTCACCGTACTATGTTGTATTTGGACAGCATATGATGACGCATGGTAAAGACTACACAGTGCTTAAAATTTGAATCTCTTAAGTGAAGGAACTGCTCAACTCGAGCGTGCTGACAAATTCTCTAAAATCCGTGCTGATATTCACAAATATCTGAAAAAGGCATACGAAAAGAATCAGAGATCGTATAACTTTCGTACTAAACAACGAACCTTTGAAGTTGGCCAGACAGTAATTAAGCGTAACTGGGCACTGAGCAATATGGCAAAAATTTCAACGCTAAGCTTGCACCAGTCGGCCTTAAGGCACGAGTAAAGCGAAAAATTGGACAGGCCTTATACCTATTAGAAAATTTAGAGGGCAAGGAAATTGGTCAATTTCATGCTAAAGACTTGTGGAATTCAAAGAGTAACTACCTTCTTTCAGATTTTACGTCTTCGATTGAACTCTCGATTAAAATCTGCTGTTGTGAGGTAGTTGTCTAAATTAAAGTTGCAAAAAAAAAAAATATAAACATCTGATTGTCACAAATCAAAGCATCAGCTGATGCGCCAAAGCCTTGATTAAGTTGGCAACTCCACTTAGCATAGCTCAACTGTTGAGTTTATCGAACGGGGAGTAAGTATTGCATTGATCCACACAGAGATGCTTTGAGCACTCACTAAGGGCAGCCATCTTCACTTTTGCAATTTTTCACTGAGAACGCTTACATCAGACCAAAATTGCAAAGAAAAATTGCAAAAATAATTACAAAATAATACTGCAACCAAGCCAACAATTTTGGCATCCAGGGTTTTCTTTCGTCGATTAGTGGATTGGTCGGCTCTATTAGAAGAGAATTTAGAATTTGCTAAATTTTCTCTTTGCCACTGATTGGTAAGTAGTGTCAATCTGATTAGACCTTGCAGTAAAAATTTTATTTTATGCAGCTTTTTGGCCATACCTCTGGCAATTGCATCCGCTAGACCCTCCATAGAGTGGAATAGGTGTTGCACATTGCGATCCTCGCCTTCCCCCCCCTTGTTGAACAGGTGCCACTAGTGAAGCGCACGCGGATTTTCACCCTAACCTGCAAGCCTAAGGGCGTATTGGTGAAGGCAGCGAACCTCGCTGCGAACAGCCAGCTAGAGTGGGAATAAGGCGATAATCTTGCGGCAGCGAATCGCTGCAGATTATCTAAACGGTATTCGATAGCGGCTGAGCGAAGGCGATTCTAGAGACGTTCAAAGGAGCGTAGATCTTCCGGCGAGAGATCTACGGCTCCACAAAACACGCCAGTACCATCTGCATTGGATTGTTTTCGTTCGTAAAATGCACTAAGAGTGCCAACATGGTTTGAAAAATAATTGTGAAATTAAATAGAATTTGTAATAAGTACTTGCCAAATCAACTAACTCATTTTTTTCGACCTTTATACAGCCAACATGGGGGTACATAGGAATTTGATAGCCTGATAACCATAACCCTTTATCATCTTTAACAGCTAACATCAACAAGCATCTATGCTACGACGGATTCATCAGTTATCAGGCCTGCTAACATCGATGGAAAGTGCGTAAGTACGGCATAGCCGTGTCTGTATACATAGTTGATTGGGGTTGTGATTGTAAGGTTTTCAATTCCGTGTGTTCCGTGTTGGTTCTCTATCTTTCGTATTATTAAGTCATGAAGACAACCGTTTAAACAAAACTAATTAACGTACGATAAATAAAAGCGCAAATAAATCAAGCACTATTGTTAACTAGAGATAATTTTTATAAACAAAATGAAGTATGTTTATTAAATTACTGTATATCATGGAGAAGAAAACAATGATGTGTTAAACTTTTAATTCTAATTGGGCACTGAATATGCGATCGTTTGAGATAATGCGAAATGAGTACTGTCCCTCTCCCCTAGTATTACACTCTGTCTACACCTTAATTTATGATGACTTACTACCCAGTCGAAGCCAAAGACCCGCCCCAGCCCTGAACTGAGCCGGCAAGTTAGCTAGACAGAGTAGGCTTAGACGAGTAGAACCTCGTGGTGTTCGTCACAAAGTATATAATATTGTTTCAAACTTTGTTATTTTATTCTCTATATTATCGTCGCTTCCTATTATTCTTAACTTTTCATTTATAGTTTTATGAAACCTTTCTATATCTGATATTCCTGTTTTACTTGTTGTTATGTTAATTTTTATGCCTTCTTCTTGTAACCAAATTTGCAAAGCCGCACTGATGAATGCTGAATCTTTGTCTGCTTTTATCTCTATGGGTTTTCCCATTTCATTGAAAACTTTTAGTGAAGCTCTTTTAGCTTCTAACCAATCTCTACTTTGAACTTCAACTAATGTTGTGAATTTAGAATAAACATCTATACAAGAAAGAAATTGTTTCTTATCTATCATACAAAAATCTATAACATATTTATCCCTAACATTAAGTACTTCGGGTGTTATCTCGAACGTGAGTTTTGTATCTCTATATTCTGTTTTAGCTATGTTGCAAACTTCACATTCATTAATTAGATTTTGTATTAGTTTTTGGTAATCAGGGTAATAATATTTTTCCTTAAACCAATTTATTGTTTTTTCTATACCTGGATGTAACAATTTTTTATGTGTTTTTAAAATTAATTCTTTAAACTCTGCAAAAGTTTGTAAGTCAATTAATTTTAAGCTTGTTTTCATTATTTTAGTTATATTACTTGGATTTATTATTTCTAAATAAGCTCTTTGGAAAATTGGAAAATCTATTTCATTGTGAAAATAGACAATACTCTTTTTCGAGCAAAGATATTCCTTTATCATATCTTTAGCATATTGATTATTCATTTCCTTATAAGAAATTTTATGTTAAGTTTATGAAAATAGTGGTTTGTTTCAACTTTATTATCGTCATCTTTTATGAATTCTATTTGCCTGTTAAAGTAGTTTAAAGGTCTTTCGGTTATTGGTATGTGATATTGACTGTCCTCTTGAGCACTACGTATAGTTGCTCCTGTGCTAATTGCATCTTCTCCTAAGAAATTCTCTTCTATTTTTATACGTGAAAGTGCGTCTGCTACGTTATTTTCTTTTCCTGGCAAATACTTGATTTGATAATCGTATTCGTTTAATCGAATTTTCCATCTTTGTAATTTGGTTCTTTAATGTTACTGAGCCAAACTAGTGGTTTGTGATCGCTTAAGATCTGGAATTTTCTACCGAATAGGTAAGAACGGAAATATTTGGTTGCCCACACGATAGCTAATAGTTCTTTCTCTATAGCTGAATAGTTTGATTCGTGTTCGTTTAAAGTTCGACTTGCATAGCAAATGGGTTTGTGTTCCTGTGATAGAACGGCGCCTATAGCGAAGTTGCTAGCATCTGTAGTCAATCAGAATGGTTTCTCGAAATTTGGATAAACTAGTGTCGGATCGGACGTTATTAAAACATTGAATTTTTCAAATGCTGACACATAGGTGGGATCTTTTATGTTTATGGTGGCGTTTTTCTTCAACTTTGTTGTCATGGGTTTTGCAATATTTGCGAAATTGGGTATAAATTTGCGATAAAATCCGCATAAACCTAGGAATGATTTGATTTCTTTTGGTGTCTTTGGTATTGGGAATTCAACAATTGCCTTAATTTTGTTTGGATTTGGTTTTATACCTTGCGAGGTGATTACATGCCCGAGGAAATCAGTTTCCTTTTTCAAGAATTCGCATTTGTCTTATTGTAATTTCAAATTTGCTTCCCGAAGTTTTGAGAAGACTTTCGAAATGGATGATATGTGCTCTTCCAATGAAGTGGAGTAGATAATAATATCATCTAAGTAAACTAGACAATCCTTGAAGATCAGATCTTCGAGTAGGTTATTCATACAGCGCTGGAAAGTCGCTGGAGCATTTTTTAAGCCCAAAGGGCATACGAGTAAATTCGTAGCGACCATGCTTGGTTGAAAAGGCAGTTTTTGTAATTGAATCGGGATCCATTTGGATTTGATGGAAACCCTTTGCAAGATCGATCGTAGTGAAGTATTGGCATTTACCTAACTTGTCTAGGATCTCATCCATATTTGGTATGGGGAATTTGTCGTCAATGGTTATTTCATTGAGGTTTCGGTAGTCAATGACTAACCGGAATTTTTGCTTTCCTGAAGCGTCCAGTTTCTTTGGAACAATCCAGATGGGTGAACAATAAGGGGATTTTGATTTTTTAATTATGCCGTGTTCTATCATTTCGTTGATTTGTTTATTGACTTCTTGATCGTAAGCCTGTGGGTATTTATAGGGTCTTTTATTTCGTTTGAATTGAATGCTTAATCGTACTGGTGAAAGTCAAATTTTCACCTTCCCGGTACTGAATATCGCGAAATTCATGTAAAACATTTTTTTAATTTTTCAACCTCTTCTGTGTTAAGATGTTCGAGTCTGAACTCATTACACTCTTTTAATTCATCTTCGATTGCGAAGTTGAATGGCCTATCTTCGGTTAAAGGTGGATTTGCACAGTCTTCTGTGTAAGTTTCTTCAGAATTTTCTTCTTCGTTTTGAAATGTAAATTTATATTCTCCTAATGTAACTGTGCCATTTTCGTAATCAATTTGGGATTTGCTGGCTTTTAAGTATTCTCTTCCTAATAGCATATCATAATTTTCAGAGAAATTATGAATGTAAAATTTTTGTTTTGTAGGGCAAAGTCTGCTGGGACCAAAAAGTATACTTTCTGATAATTCGGTAGTGCCATTAATTGTTTGAACATTGATTGGATTTTTATAAATTGGAAAACTGAAAATATATTGTTTTAAAAGGTTTATTGAAGAACCTGTATCAATGATACAGGTTAGGTTTACTTCATTCATTTTGATTCTTATGTATGGTGTGTTTGCTCTGCATTTAGTTCCGAGGCACTTTGATGAAAATTTTCACCCTGTTCCATTTTGAACTGGCCACTTTGGCTTTCCCTTTGTCTTTTTACTGGTGGGTTAGGCCCACGGCTTGTTGAGGTGTCCCTCGAATAGTTATAAGGGTTTTGTGTTTGAGCTTCTTTTAGTTTTTTATTGAATTCTTGGTGAAGATTTTGATTATTCTGATTTGAATTTGAGTAATTGATTTGTGGTTTTGAATTGGACGAATCATCTGAATGAGAATTTTTTGAATAGTTTGCGTAAAATTTTTTTGATTCCTACGACTATTGTTTTCACTTTTATGGTTATTCTAAGTCTCATAAGACTCATAAATGCCTTCTGTTTGAGCAACGGCTTTTAGCTTGCTTATTGAAGTTATATCATGCCTTGCTAAGGTCATGTATATCCTGTCTGGTAATTTTCTGGTTATTACATTTTTTGTAGTAATTTTTAGAGCATTTCTGTATATTATTGCTGTGCTACCGTCAGTGTCTAGTGCTAACTTATTGCTAACAATATAGGATTTTCTCTCGAGCTCTTCGACGAACTTACATACGTAGACTTCCATTCCAGTTGGTGTTGTATAGTCTTCTTAGTAACTCTTCATTAGGTGTCTGTGTCTTGAATTCCTCGATTAGGGACGATCTCAGCGACATCCAATTGTTGGATTGTGTAATCTGAGATGTACGCAAGGCTTCTCCATCCAGTTGTCGTTCAATAGCACCGAAGATTACGCTGCTTTGGCGTACATCAGTTGCTGGGTATAGAGACAGAATAAAAACTATTCTCTTTATAAATGCCGACAAATTTTCTGCTCCGTTATCAAACGCTGGCACGTGTTTGTTTTGATTTATGCATTGATTTAAGTGTGCTTCTGTTAGTTCGGTTGCCAGTTTTGATTTGTTATTAATTTGCACACGTGGTTCGGGTTTTTTGAGTTTTTTATTATGACGGATTTTTTACAAGGTTTTTGTATTACCGTTTTAATAACGCACTCACGCACGTAGATGTTTTTCGCGGATACGTTTTGTATAGTTCACAACTAGGACGCGTTCACCCAGGACAATGTTAAAGTCCTTCTAGCGGTTCACGACTGCTTTGTTGATTCAGTAACTAGTACGACGTATCCTACCGGCTGCGCCAATTAGATGTTCGCGGTGCACGAACAGTAAAAAAAATAAAACACAAGGATTTATTTTTGTTTACTTAATATACTACTTTATTTTTATTTATAAGCTCGCGGGCTACGCGTCTTAAGTGAGGAAAGTGTCTTTAAAAACTAAACTCACAATATGCTGAGCTCTAACATGAAAGTTCTTATTACGACTTAGGGCTAACATACGTGTGATGTTTTGTGTTTGTGTTAGTGCAGTAATGCTGAGTCCTCAAGTTGCAAATGGAAAATTTTAATGGACTTTAATGGACACAACTAAAACTTTAGGTAAACATAAAAAACACGTTCACAAATTACACAAAAAATATTAAATCGAATTTGTTAATTTCACTACAAAATTTGTTGGATTTATTTAATTCCTAATTCCAACTTCAAAATGCATTTTGAATTATGAAAATCGGATCACTATGACAAACGTTTGACCACTTTGAATCGCAATTTTGTTTTGTAAAAATTCTTGCTTAGTACAGCTGCACTGCAAAAATGTACACATGATCACGCTTTGCATTCTATTTTTAGAAAGTCCCGTTAGGTTTCCAGACAAAACCGGTTTGCCATCAAGAAGTTTGAACATTTTAGAGACAATTTGCGTGCAATTTTTTTCTATTCTTTGTTAGCACTTTTTTTGATTTTTGGCCTCTTGCGGAACCACTGTACATTGTTTACATTAGTGCACGTGTGAATGACAATAAATGACTGCTATGAATAAAGACATGGCGCATAATCAGCTAAACGCATAAACGTCACATGTGATGATTTTTTAAAAATATTTTTTTTAATAAAAGTGAATGATTATAAGTTAAAAACTGCTTCTCATATTATATTATTATTATTATATGGTATCAAAAGCCAAAATATAGTAATTTAACATGTAAACAAGGCAGAAATTGAACACATGCATCACATGTGACATCATCAGCGTAGAGCATGAGCAAATTTCTGGGCAACCTAATTTTATCGTTCTTGGCGGCAAGCGCCGTCAAAACGAATTCCCTCCGCTTTGGTGTGCATACGTTCATAATTATATATTCGTGCTGCTGCGCCGCTCTGGTGTGAGAGATGCTTAATCCTTTGCCCTTGAGAAGTACTGTTAGCGTCATAGCGGGGCTAGGCACGGGACTGATGCGTTGGTGAATGGGCCGACGGATGCCGGTGTCGCGCCATCCGCCACTTGGAACGTGGCTCCTGCAGCATAGTGTGGTGGTCCTCGCCACAATGCACGGTATATCGTTGCGTCAAGTGCCCCCTGAGTGCTGATGAGCCAGGCAGTTGGAACCGTATTTATTAACAAGTACTGCCCGGAAACGCTTCTTTGGTGTTGGATGAACCGGGGACACTTGCGCAGTGCGTGGATACCGCGGCACACCCGATAACGAAACGAGTCTGTGTCGGTAGCCACGGTAACGTCGCGTGGTGCAGGGGAAGAAGCCATCTCCTTGGGGGTGGCTGCTCTCTGAGGTGATGTCGATTGCGCCGGTGAGAACAGCAGTCTCAGTCACGCCAGTTCAGTGAGATCGGTCTGTAGTTTGTTATATGTATCTGTTTTGGTTGAGTTGGGTTTTAATATTGTAACGAACCGTCACAACCGTCACAACCGTCACGCCGGAGTAACTAGCGCTGTCCAGGGGTCGAAATACGAAATTTGTGTTTGCTAAAACCCTACGAATCGAGTATCACAAGGTGTGAGATCAATCTTCGTACCTGATCGGGGCGAAGATCTCGATGGAAAAGGAAAAACAGTAGTTGTTTTTGAATTCTTTATTGTTTCACGGGTTCTGGATAATTAACGAAAATATTTATATATAAACTTCTGGGATTGTCTTCAGGTCCAACGTCGAAATGTACAATTGTTTTATGGGCGGAGATAGACACAATACCACTATACTCGTATCAATATATGAACAGTGGGTTTAGCTGTGGCTGATTGGTGAGGAAGCACGAGGAGTACGGCGCGGGTGTCGCGGATGTCAGTGGGTAAGCACACTGATTTTGTTGCACTGTAGTAGTTTGTAGTGACACTACTACAGCTAACGGGAAGATGCTGTGTTTCGCTCGAACGATATAAAACGAGACTCGCAGTGTGGGGGAAATGGTCGCTAGCGTGTAATCACACTGGCCCAGTCACACTGTACGCACTGTCTAACGTTGACTGTAGTAGTTGTAGGCACACTACTACAGCTAACGGAAGAATTCTGTGTCTTGCGCGAACGATCGAAAACCGAGTTGTAATCTCACTGGCACAGTCACACTATATACACTATTCTAGCGTTGATTGTAGTAATTTGTAGTCATACTACTTTGGAGTCAATGTATACAAGTATCAAGCATCAAGCTTGAACGTACTTGCAGAGTATGCCTTGGCTGCGGGGTGAAACTTGTAGTCATTATTTGCACTTTGTAGTTTTTTTTAAAAAAAAGACAACATCACTTTTCTTGACACTCGCGAGCAAAGTTCTACGCACCTCTGGATTCTAATCACAAGAGAGAGAGTTTGTCCTCTTACTCTCGCTTTTATTTAGGTCAAGGCCTTGGCTCTGCTAACTTGCTTTGTTTTCCTTTCGCCTAAATTGGCACATGCGCTGTTAACACTATTGGCTCTGCATGCGTTGCTAATGTGCTGTTAACTCGGCACAGATGGTTCTATCTGAGTGACGGTATGTTTTCGATTGAATGAATGACTCTATCAGCAAACACTATGGCCAAGAAAACCCAACAAAATCGACCTGCGAAATCAACAACAATAAGCAAATAACATGTACAAGAATCTATCACTATTAATTCTTCCCAAGTACGAATGAACCACGAAAACTATAACCACTCCTTCTTTTAGGAGCTGATTAACACAACTTTAACTACAAAACAAGTAAAGAAAGCTACAGTCGAGTGAGCTCGACTGTGAGATACCCGCTACCCATAGTAAAAAAAAGAAATCTAGAAAATGTGCCCAAAATTGATACTGTAAATTGAAGTCTATTTAATTCTTGCGTATTATAAGTATACTTATTTTATGATACAAAATTAATGTTATTGAATACAAAATTGGTTTTTGAAATATGTCGCTGCTCGAATCAGCTCCTGCTTCAATAAAATACTTTTAATTTATTAAAGCAAGACCCAGGAACACCACGAGGAGGCCATTAAATATAATGGGGTCTTTTCCGAAATCTAATTTCGGCAGACCTACGAGTCGACTTGTGCTGTGTATAAACAACACCATTATTCCCCAAAAATTGTTGTATATATAAAATCATAATTAATATAAATTAAATTTATAATAATAATAAACAAAAATTTTGATTTCAAGGACTAAAATTAAAATATTTAAATAAAATTAAATTAAATTAAATTAGGTGCAAATACTTTTAGAAATACAAAAAATCTAAACCTGATCATCAATGCTAACTAAAATACCACTATGATAGCTATAAATTGTCTCATATGTGCGTGCTGTGGCTCTGTTATCCCTAATATTTGAGCACGCCCAATCAATATGTGTATCATAATTGGTTGTGGACGTGTTCAAATCTAACAAAAACCTAAAACTATTAGCTGCCAAAAATCGAAAACCCTTCTACATCCAGCAGATAGCTCCCGTAAACAAAAATTAAAATCTCCTAGCACTACACTACTGCTATTCAAAAATGGAAATCCCTGAAATAAATTTTCAAATTCAGTTTTGAACTTATCCGGAGGATATGTTGGACTTCTATATATAATGAGGAATCCTAAAGACTTATATTTAAACACTGCATACTCGAACACTGCGGAAGCTAAATTATTGGGGTCAGAATAATATCGTCCGCTTGAGCAGAGACTAACATTCTCAAAAACTTGATTTTTGGCGAATATAAGAATGCCTCTCTTTGGACGAGATCCACTAGAAGTCGACTGGCAATCAAGACGAATAGCACAACGGTAGCCAGGAATATCATACGATTCATTGGAATATGTAGAAGCCTCAACGAAAAATAGAAATTGAGACTGGAGCATTAACTGATCGGAGCAAATATCAGTAATGTGGCAATGTAAACTTTGTGTATTATGGAATACAGCATTGATTTTAGAATTGTCAAAGAGACAGCTGAAATGGGAATTTAACAATTTTGTGGATCTTAAACTGGCAAGCTCTTGCTCTACCACTGACTGACGGTCAGCTTTCGGGGCACAAATTGTCCAACAATAAAGAGGCCAGCCGCACTTGTGGCTCTACTACAAGCTACATACAAAGCTTCCCTTTGCATACCAGGAGTTGTGTGGACCACCACGTTGGTATATGTAGCACCCTGACTTTTATGAATAGTTATACCTTCTGCAGGTACAACTGGAAATTGTTTGCGGTCAATAGAAACTTGCTCATTTGAATGGTATTGAAAACTTTTCACAGTTTTCTGAACAGGGGTCCAAGAGGGTTCAGCACGATGAGTGCACCTAGATCGAGCATTAGTTCCAACACTTTCATCTAAGAATTTAATCCAAAGAACATGCGGGAGTTGGATGTATTAAAACCTATTTCCATAAGAATACCTGAAGCTCCATTAACAAGACCATCTGCAGTATCTATATTGACCGTCATCATGTATTTAGCAGTGGTTTTCAAAATAAGGGTTGTGCAAAGCCCTTGAGTTTGAGATGTTTTGAAATCCTTTACGGATTCCAAGCATCTGGACTTAGCTTCTGAGTTAAGATGTGCAGCTTTAATTGAGTCAAGAGCAGTGGAAATGAACTGCTCCGTAGGTATCGAGTTTAACTTAGCAGTGTTAAAAATATTTGTATCCTCATTACGCAAAACAAATGAATGGCATCATTAGGAAATTGGTCTAAGACCGAAATTCTAGCTCTAAGTAAATTAATGTCATTTATTGTCATTTGACCGGATGCCATGTTATTAAGCGCTAGCGCAAATGCTTGATCGTCTCGTTGTCGCATAATCTCTGTGAGCTCAAAAAACTTAAAAATATCCCACAAAGCAGACCCAAATATAGCACTGTATGGATCATGCGACGATGTAGTGGATTGGAAAATCCATCGATCTCCTACGGGACGTAGTTGTCTGAGATCGCCAAAAACAATTACTGAAATTCCTCCAAATGAGGTTTCCCTGTTAGCAAAAATTTGCTTAAGACGAGCATCTAAATGAGATAACATTTTGGCACCGACCATTGAGATTTCATCAATAATTAAAAGCTTAAGATCTATAAACCTTGAGCGAAGTGTATTCAGTAAATCTGCACCTAAATCTTTAAAGGCGGACCCGGACTGATTCACTGGAAGTGAGAACATGGAATGCAGGGTTGAACCTCCAATTCCAAAAGCTGCTTTACCCGTGGGAGCACACAAAAGTATTTTAGCAGAGGTGGGGTCACAACCTGGCCTACTATTATATAGTTGCGAAAGGGAATGGAAAATAGCTGAAATTAATCTACTCTTGCCAACACCTGCTCCGCCTCCTACAAACTCATAAAAAATTTTCTTTTCTTTAGCATTATGCATTACATGCGTGAAATAAGTTTTTTGCTTAAGATTCAAAGATTTAACTATGCTTGCTAAGTCATCATGTGACATAATTGGCGGGAGCTTAATAAGTCGGATGACATTGTCCGAATCTTCGGGAACATTAACGGCATTTAAGTTCAAAACATTTACTTGAGAATTTATTTCAGGGATCGCCAAAGCCCTAAAATGATTATCTAAACTATCTGCCTGATCCGTTCTTCAAAATTTCCCTCAGCTTGTATGGCCCTTCTAAGCACGTCTTCTAAATCCTCTAAAACATTATATTTCCTATACCTAAATCCAATAGATTCTAAGTTCGCTGCATACACGCTTTCACAATTAATACTAAGCAAATCTACCTGTTCATCCCTCCACGGAAAATATAACATTAAAAGTTCCCTAAAATAGTTCTCTCTGTCGGCATTCAGATTAAACTTCCTAAACCTAATAATTGCTGGTTTGGTCCGTTCCCTAATGAAGCCACTACCATCACGAAGAGCCTGAACTGAATTTCCTAGGACCTCGTTTTCTCCATCACCACCGTCATCTGCATCTTGACGCGCTGACCGACAGGATTTCGCAAAATTATAATTTGCAGCAAAATCGGCTAAACACAGGCCTTCGAGACTATCTGGCCGCTGAATATAATGATCCAGCATTCCCAAAACATAAATATCGGTGGAATCTTCATTCATATTTTGGAGCTGTTGTCTAGATTTGAGCATTCGAACTCTGTGCTCTGGTCGTGACGTATTTATATAAACTTCTGCGTTGCTAGTCTCAGACAAACGCATTCCTAGACAACAGTAGGCGGCTTCCTGAGCAGAAATCTCAGTGCCGGAGATAAATTTGTGGCCAATATGTTGCAGCTTTTGTTTAATGCTGAAGTTGCCTCTGTGAATCTCGTTCACTGCTTCACGCATTAATTTGGAGATTCCTCTTTGGGATTTGTTGATATAATTAATTATATAACTGCAACAGGTATAGGGATCCAATATGAACTGAATATCCATATTGGCCCTTTGCATTGAGAGAATATGTTTATTGTAAGCGTTAACTTTAATGGCTGCAAATGTTCTCTTCAGAAATATTTGGGGCTTTTTCAAACCAGATCTCAATGCATATTTATAGTCCTCGTAGCTGAGGTTTAATTGTTGATGAGATAGGAAATTCTCAAATATGCTTAATTGACTTATTGAGTCAGAATCAAATGGGAAATTTAATAGAGATTGAACTTTTTCAAATTTTCTTGATAAAGAGAAATGTTTTCAGCCAATGGCTGAAGAATTTCTGTTTGTGGCATGGGAAAATATGGAATACCGAAGCGACAAATAGAGTTACCCCTCACTTCACGCATACAAGAATGCCCGTGATTGTGCTTCTGATATTCAATATACTGAGCTAACTCAGTATCAGTTACATCTGTGGTAATGAATTGGTCAATAAATGAAATGACTGAGGCTATAGACAATTCATTTTCAAAGTCCACAGAGGGGCATCTTTCAGCCAAAACATGCCATGAATATGAGGCGAACCTCGCTGTTGGAATTCAACACGCCAATAATACTTGACAACGGGATGATTTTCGAAAACGCCCCCCTCCCTCTTCATAATTGTTAAAACCTGACGATATCTATAATCAAAATACCTTGCACAAGTTACAGGATCTGACCTAATCAAACGAGCCTTTTCACTAAAACTAAAATTCGAAGCTTCTTCTTCTGTAACTTGCTGCCTATCTATATTCCCCTTCAATAAAACTAATAATTCCGCCCACCGTGTCTCAGCAGCTGACAGAGTGATGAAAAAGGTTGGTAGACCGAATTGTCGAATCATCGCCATTACCTTTTTCTTTTCTGCTTCCCAGTGAGCAGGAGACGTGCGAACACCCTTCAGGACCCTATAGCCTTCATCGTGGCGAATAATACTATCTATATGCTCATCGTTGAGAGCGTTAGAGGCTGTAATGGCACGTGAGGCGCTTTGTTTTCTTAAGCAAATTGTAATATTACTACGAATTTGGATCAGCTCTAACTTCTTATAATTGAATAATAATTTGTCAATGCGACAACCTCTCCTATCTACATTTCGAAGCTCAGATTTTATAATTGCGGAAAAGCTAAGGGGACAAGTTCTTTTTATGCCACTCTTCCGAGTCAGCATCGAGAATCATATCTAGGGGTCGTTGGCCTTCGCCTGGATCCAGGGTGATTCTCTGCATGGCAGCGGTGTCTATCTGATTATTCTCAAGCAGTGTTTCTTGACCCCCAGGATTGAGCTCCTCTATCTCAGCATCATCCTGATGTGCTGGATTTTCAATTCTTCGCTCAAGTCCTCCACAAATTCTGCGTCTGCTTGAGATGCTATGAAGGGAACAGTTTCAGTTGTATAAGTAGACAACCACTGTTCATTTAAAACTACACTATGTTTTTATAAAGTTCTGTATTCGCTAAATACCTAATTGCGTCAGCTATTCTTAAGGGTCTTATGGTTTCGGCCATGAAATCATGGCTATATTCCATTCTACGCTTGAGGTGGAGCTGTACGACCTCGGCTTCATGAAAAGCCCGTGGGAGGGATGTTACGATGTTACTTATGGGTATTGGAACATTAACTACAGCTCCTTTAATTGCACTCTGACGCTCATGACCTAAAGACTTTATAATCATAAATGGAAGACGAGGAGAAATGAGGCGTTCCTCTAATGGAGTGAGGCCTTTAAGGCAATCAGGTAATTGGGGAAATCTAGTCCATTTGAAATGGAAGTTTTGGTTTAACACCAGATCTAATTTTGCGGCAACATGTTTTGCAAAAAGTTAAGCAACCGTCAGATGAAGGGAACTGACGCTCAACATCGAAAATCTCCGCAGAAAACTCATAATTGTCTTCAATTATGGTTCTAGGTATCCTACTTACTTGATGAGGAAACCAGAGACCTTTACAAGAAAGGCAAATTTTGTTGGGGCCCAACTTGACAACTCTATTAAAATTCTCAATCAGAGCTTCTATTCTAGTGGGTCTGGGTGAATTTTCTTCCTGAAGACTATTCGCACGTTCCTCTCTATTATGGGCAGCATTTCGACGGTTTTCTGCTAATCTATTTTCAATATTTTCCCTATATTGGCTAACTCTTTGGCTAAGTCGTCTTGAGGCGTCAAATGCTGCTTGTCGCGCTAATAACCGGGCACTTCGACGCGCACCGGTGTTGCGCACCTGTTCAATAATCCTCCTAGTAAGATTATTTCTAGCCTGTGACCTATTAACCCGATCTAGTTCCCTCTCTAATAGACGCCATTCAAGATCTGTCCGTCTCGCTGCCCTTAATGCCGAGTTTCGTCTTTGTTCGTTGGTCCTGTACAGTGTATCCCGTCTACGTATACGTCTTCGTGAAGTATCAGCCTGCTGCTCAGGCTCTCTAAATGCTAAGTCCGCCCGTCGCTCTCTCATAGATTCAGAGTTCTGAATCCGTTCTACTGTCCTGTATTCTACGTTACGCCTACGTCTCGATCGTCGTAAAGTGTCAGCCTGCTGTTCAGGCTCTCTAAATGCTAAGTCCGCCCGTCGCTCTCTCATAGATTCAGAGTTCTGAATCCGTTCTACTGTCCTGTATTCTACGTTACGCCTACGTCTCGATCGTCGTAAAGTGTCAGCCTGCTGTTCAGGCTCTCTAAATGCTAAGTCCGCCCGTCGCTCTCTCATAGATTCAGAGTTCTGAATCCGTTCTACTGTCCTGTATTCTACGTTACGCCTACGTCTCGATCGTCGTAAAGTGTCAGCCTGCTGTTCAGGCTCTCTAAATGCTAAGTCCGCCCGTCGCTCTCTCATAGATTCAGAGTTCTGAATCCGTTCTACTGTTCTGTACTCTACGTTCTGCCTACGTCTCGATCGTCGTAAAGTGTCAGCCTGCTGTTCAGGCTCTCTAAAAGCTACTGTTGTCCGTCGTTGTCTTCTATTTTCTGTATTGTCCGATTGTTCGTTCTGTCGATAGTCGGCGTCTGTGCGTCTCAATCTTCTATGATCTGTATTTTCCGTTTGCTCATGCTGCCTAATTCGCGCTGAACGTCTCCTTACTAAACGTCGCTGACTATTTATAATCTGTTCGCTTTCCTATACTCCTGTTCAGCTCTACGAATCCTCTGCGAACTTGCATTACTTTCCCTCTCTTCTACAACATAATCGCTATTTTCCCTATTTCTTCTATTTATTAACTGCCTAGAGCGTGCTCTTTGTGATGCAGACTGTCTACTAACGCGTGGCATTTCTACAAAATATCTGCACTTAAATATTATAATTAATAACTATTAGTAATTGTTAAATGCTAATTATATACATTAATAAAATGAAATTAGACAAAAATTGAAAAATTTTACAAATTATTAATTATGAATTTTTACATACGGTGTTTCTCCTAGGGAGGGCACGATGCAAAAGAGATAGCATCGATACACGATACCCAATGAACGATTATTTCCCTAAAAATATCGATTTTTATGTATATCGGTATTTGCAAAATAAAACATCGATGCATTCCTTAGCATCGGTGTCAATAAGATTATCAGAAAATGTCGCCCAAAAATCAATGCTGGGTGCATCATTGAGCTTTGTAATAAATTGTAATAAATTAAAAAAAGGAAAAAACGTTTCTAGTTACTATATTTTCAAACAAAGAGATAATTATTTATTTCCATATCCGATATATATTCTTGGTTTGACACTCTAATACAATCTGTGTAATTTAACACAAATCTAATACTAAATACACATACAATATTGCAATATTGTAAAATTATGCGAGTGATTTATTATCAAGCATCGATATTTCGCGTATAATCGATATCGATAAGATCATCGTAAAATATACCTACAAAATCGATGTATCGATGCACGATGTATCGATGCTTTCAGCAGCATTATTGCGTGCACAACGGCGACACAGAATAAAAAGCTAATAATCTGCACCAGCACAAAGTTGAAATGTCATTATGTTCACTTGTAGAAACGCACTTATCATAATATCCCCGTGCAATGCCCAAAATCGAAATACCGTTCAAATCAAACATTTGCACTGAAAATTGCGTTCTTTTCGTTTTGACTCTTACTGCAAGAAAACCGTTACTAAACATAACGGACAAATGCAAATATATACATACATGTGTATGTATTTATGTATGCATGTGAATGCACGTGTATATGTGTAAAACGCGTTATGGTTGCATTAAAGCGGCTAATAATTATTACCATTTATTAAAATTGCTTCTCGAATATCTAATAAGATTATTTTCCGATCACAATCAAGAACTGTTAAGAATATTCAGTTGGTCTAGTTGGTCAACCAAATGAGGCATGCTGCAGCAGCCGTTTGTCGCCATAATAACTTTGACAGGGGCGGAAGTGGGCGTGGTAAAAATTTGAAACCAACTTGATCTGAATTATTGTATATAGCATTAAAAAAATTATGAGTCCCTACCGGGACTCGAACCGGCGCACCACCAAATGTTGGGCTTGTACACTACCAACACCAATATAGGCGAGCATGTAGATATATAAACGCATACATACATACAAACGAAAACATAGCAGGCGTTTTTGCCCATACAAAAGTATTTCTTTAATAACATCCACAATTTTGATTTACAATTGTTGTAAATACGAAAAAAAAAAGTTTGCACCCTGAGCGTGTTCGAACCCGAGAACCACAACATGCCGGCTTGCGCTCTACCACCTGAGCTATCGCATTGCTTATGAATCCTCACATTAATATAGGCGAGCATGTATATACGTATACGCATACATACAATACATACATAGCAGGCGTTTTTGCCCATACAAAACTATTTCTTTATAATTATTATTTATAATTATGTATTTATAATTATTATTTATAATTATTTATTTATAATTATTATTTATAATTATTGAAAATACGATTAAAAAAAGTTTGTACCCCGAGCGGGCTCGAACTCCGAGTACCTCGATTACCTCGAGTACCACAACATATTGGGCTTGCACTCTACCAACAGAGCTATCGCATTGCCCTATGCATACAGATGCAAATATAGAGGCGAACATGTATATACGTATACGCATACATACAACACACACATAGAAGGCGTTTTTGCCCATACAAAACTATTTCTTTAATAACTTAAACAATTTTATCTGATCGCAACCAAATTTTCAAGAATCATAAATACTATAGTAATTATTATATATACCAAAATTCGAAACTCTAGCTTTAAAATTACGCTTGTTATTCGATTTTTTGATTTGCGGGGGCGGAAGTGGGCGTGGCCAAAATTTGAAACAAACTTGATCTGCGTGCAAGCATAGCAAATACTGTCGAAAAAATTAGAGCTCTATCTCTTATAGTCTCTGAGATCCAGTGTTTCATACGGACGGACGGACAGACACACAGACGGACAGACGGACATGGCTAAATCGTCTCGGCTGTTGACGCTGATGAAGAATATATATACTTTGTAGGGTCGGAGATGCCTCCTTCTACCTGTTACATACATTTCCTGCCGGCACAAAGTTATAATACCCTTCTACCCTATGGGTAGCGGGTATAAAATTATGAGTCCCTACCGGGACTCGAACCGGCGCACCACCAAATGTTGGGCTTGTACACTACCAACACCAATATAGGCGAGCATGTAGATATATAAACGCATACATACATACAAACGAAAACATAGCAGGCGTTTTTGCCCATACAAAAGTATTTCTTTAATAACATCCACAATTTTGATTTACAATTGTTGTAAATACGATTAAAAAAAAAAAAAGTTTGCACCCTGAGCGTGTTCGAACCCGAGAACCACAACATGCCCGGCTTGCGCTCTACCACCTGAGCTATCGCATTGCTTATGAATCCTCACATTAATATAGGCGAGCATGTATATACGTATACGCATACATACAATACATACATAGCAGGCGTTTTTGCCCATACAAAACTATTTCTTTATAATTATTATTTATAATTATGTATTTATAATTATTATTTATAATTATTTATTTATAATTATTATTTATAATTATTGAAAATACGATTAAAAAAGTTTGTACCCCGAGCGGGCTCGAACCCGAGTACCTCGATTACCTCGAGTACCACAACATATTGGGCTTGCACTCTACCAACAGAGCTATCGCATTGCCCTATGCATACAGATGCAAATATAGAGGCGAACATGTATATACGTATACGCATACATACAACACACACATAGAAGGCGTTTTGCCCATACAAAACTATTTCTTTAATAACTTAAACAATTTTTATCTGATCGCAACCAAATTTTCAAGAATCATAAATACTATAGTAATTATTATATATACCAAAATTCGAAACTCTAGCTTTAAAATTACGCTTGTTATTCGATTTTTTGATTTGCGGGGCGGAAGTGGGCGTGGCCAAAATTTGAAACAAACTTGATCTGCGTGCAAGCATAGCAAATACTGTCGAAAAAATTAGAGCTCTATCTCTTATAGTCTCTGAGATCCAGTGTTTCATACGGACGGACGGACAGACACACAGACACACAGACACACAGACGGACAGACGGACATGGCTAAATCGTCTCGGCTGTTGACGCTGATGAAGAATATATATACTTTGTAGGGTCGGAGATGCCTCCTTCTACCTGTTACATACATTTCCTGCCGGCACAAAGTTATAATACCCTTCTACCCTATGGGTAGCGGGTATAAAAATAATGGCATACTTTTACGAAGAACTTTAGCTACCAATATAAATAGAATACTTTTAGGACGCATTTAAATCATATCGGCTTCAGGCGCCGTTACACAATATAGGGATGATTAGGCCAGTTTTGTAGGTTTGTGGGAATATAGAATTGAAGAGTGCTGTGATTCGTGTTTTAAGTGAGTTGGTGGTATTTTTGATCATGGGATAGGAGTTTCTGCTAAAGCCAGGGATTGTTCTTTTAAGGGAGTGTAGTGCAGCCAGAAGTTCTATTTGAGTGATGTCTGATTCTGTGATTGGAGCTGTCGGGCAGGGTGTTAAAGTGGTTGTTTTATCAGTATATTTACTGGAGGTGAAGTTACTATTAAAGTTTTCGTCTTTGGATTGGTCTGACCAGTGTTTAGCAAAGAGGTCGGCTATGTGGTATGCATCTGTTGTATGTGAGTTGTTAGCAGTATTTGTTACACAGTGTATTGTTCTAAGTGGGTTGAGGCCGCAGAGACTGCGGGTATTTGCCCATATTTTGTCTGAGGGGGTATTTGTTATGTGAAGTTAATGATGGATTTGTTTTTAGAAAGCTGCAGCTCTCTTCGAAAGAGTGCACTAGCACGTTTATATTTGATGAGATTTTCAGAGCTGTTGAGGAGTTTAAAATTTTGCCATGTTCTGAATTTGTTTGCTCTTAATGTGGTCAGGTTCTTGTTCCACCTGGGGCTGTATTTAGAATAGCAATGTATGGTAATTTACGGTGAGCAGTTTCAAGAATTTTTGTATTTATGGGTAAGGATTCTTTGATTCTATGATATGATTTAAATTATTAGTAATTTGCGAAAATAGTGGCCAGTTATCTACTTTTGTTTTAATAAATGGCCGGGAGAAGTGAGTGGTTTGTGTATGTGGGAATAGTAATATTAGGATTGGGAAGTGATCACTTCCATGGGAGTCATCAGTTATTTTCCAGCTAGTGAAGGGGGTGAGATTAGGAGAGCATAACGTGAGGTCTATGTGTGTGAAGATTTTGTGGGTAAAAAATGGATTGGGGAGCCGTAGTTGAGTAATGTAAGGTTGGAGTTTTGGATAAAGTTGGGTAGTATTTTGCCTCTACTGTTCGATTGGTGTGATCCCCAGGTGTGGTACCAGCTATTAAAATCACCTAGTATAATTTGATTGTTGTTTGTGGTGTATGATTCAAAGTGATTGTTTAGAGATTTAAGTGAAAAATGTTTATGGGTATGTAGGTTGAAAAAAGGGTAATTTT
The DNA here is from genome assembly GCF_023558435.1 of Drosophila sulfurigaster albostrigata. NCBI lineage: Eukaryota > Metazoa > Arthropoda > Insecta > Diptera > Drosophilidae > Drosophila > Drosophila sulfurigaster. The sequence continues at coordinate 559,012 of NW_026909668.1, read as the reverse complement.
AGTTTTTGATGTGAAGTCGATTGCGAGGGTTTCTATGCAATTAGATTGGGTTGTTAGGGGGAATAGTGTAAGGATTTTGAACTAGTATGGCAACGCCATACTGTATTGTTGTGCATTTGGTAATTGACTGGGACAGGGATTGGGACATTTGTGTTGAAATAATGGGTTTCTTGGAGACAGATAATTTGTGGTGAGTATAGTTTAATTATTATTAATAGTTCGTTATAGTTGTTTAAGTATCCTCTGATATTCCATTAAATTATTTTAAGCATTATTATATGATTTAGATTTTTCAGATATTAATCAGGTGGTGTATTTGTTTTTTATGGAAGTTTTAGTTAATTTAGGTTTGGGCGGTTATAGTTTAGTAGCTAGAGTAGACTTATTTTTTAGGTATATTCTTAATTTGATATCATTGGTCGGCTGTGATGTGTAATGAGTGTTTTCGGTGTTGAAAAGTTTGTTGTTTGTTTCCATGTTTTCGTGGGTAATGTGTTGATGTTGTATCCATTGCTGTTTCGCTTGGTCGTGTAGTTGTTGATTGAGTTGCAAATGTGTTGTGGATGTTGGATAAAGAAGCAGTTAGAGTGGCTGAGTGTGTAGTTGTTGAATGGGGCGTGCAATTGATTTGGCATATGTGTTTCTCAGGTGGTGTTTGTGTCTAGTGTGATAAATATCAAGTGTTTTATGGTCGAGTTTTTCAGTACTTTTTTATTGCCGTTAATTCCTGTGGCTTGAAGAAAGTGGGGCATTTGTGGTTGAGTGGGATATGTTGGTAGCAGGGTTGCCAGTGCAAATTTATACATTTCCCCAAAAATCGGGATAAAATTCCCCAAATTTGGGGACAAAAATTCGGTTTTCAGTTTTCAAATTCTTAAGAACACTAAATTTGCGCTGGACTGATGCATTTGAAAAAGGCAGTATCAGCAACAACGAAATAACAATTTTTATATTTTGAAACAGGTATTCTCCCGCAGCGTTTTTCAGACGAAACACTTTACCCCAGTAACATTCAGCATCAATGTTATTTTGAACTTCAAGCCCATGTTGACAAAAATCCAGCATTGCGTGAGCTCGCCATTCATCGTCTAATTTTTGTGCTGTCACAAATTTATAAAGGACAGGAACAGTGTTGCCAGAGTCGCTTTTTTCCCGTCAAAACTGGCTTTTTTCAAATGCCATTTGCTAGAAAAAATTGGAAACAGCGGGCAGCGGGAATTCAGGCTTTTTTTTTACTCAAATGCTTTTTTCAGATTTTTTTTCTATATGCCCAAAAGTATCGAGCAATATTATCCGAAGCTGTTTTGATGATGCTAGCCAACACTTTTAGTGACAAATCGATTGTGTAGTGCTGTAAAACAACCACAAAGAACATCGATAAACCAATTTTGATCGTAGCGTCACTAACGGAAAAAGTGAATTCAGGGAATTACGTTCAGTGTGTTTTTATTGTTTTAAAATATGCCAAAAAACTACAAGCAAAAAATGTCGGGACGCTTGGCTAACAAGCGATGAGTTTAAGACATGGGCACATAGGGACGACACGGATGAAAGAAGAGTTTTGTGCAGTTACTGCAAATGCACAATCACCGCAAAACTATCTGATTTGCGAGCCCACGCCTTGACCAAAAAGCATAAAAGTGCTACGGGCGGCTTTATGCAAACCAACAAAATAGATTTTGTTACTTTGCCGGTTAAGACGATGGAACAAGAAGCAGCGCTATGTCTTTTTGTGGCCGAACATGCATCGATGGCTCAGGTGGACCATTTAGGAAACCTAGTCATTAAATACTTTGAAGATGACAGCAATAGTCGCATACGTCTACACAGGACAAAGTGCACCAACATCATTAACATCATCATTTTGGGACTGCACTTTTCCGAGGATTTGCAGAGTGATATTGGGGACTCAAAATTTAGTCTCCAAATAGATGAATCAACGGATATAAGTGTTACTAAACTTCTAGGTATGTACATATATTTCAAATTCAACTATTTGTATTGTATTTTTGTCGTATATAATATTGTCCACATCTTTTTTTATGCACTTCATTATGCAATTAGGTGTTGTCATCAATTATTTTTCGCATCAACATGAAAAGTTTGTTTCGGCATTTTTTAAGTTAATTCACTTAGAGCATGGAAACGCATCGTGCATTGTTGAGGCCCTAAAAAACGAGCTGAAGGAGTCCAAACTCGACATGAACAAGTAAGAAAGCTACAGTCGAGTGTACTCGACTGTGAGATACCCGCTACCCATTTTGAATAAAAGCAATATATTTTGCGGTATTATTCTCAAAATATAGCAAATATACTGCAAAAATACTAAAACTATACCAAATGGTATATGTGGTATATCGATATAGTACCGCATTCAAAATATACCATAGACGGCTCAATATACCAGATTGTCAGCCAAAGCAAGTAAGACCCCTAGTAAGTAGGCGTTTTTGCCCATACATAAGTATTTCTTTAATAACTTCGACAATTTTTTATCTGATCGCAACCAAATTTTCAGGAATCATAACTACTATAGTTATTATTGTATATACCACAATTTGCAACTCTAGCTTTAAAATTACGCTTGTTATTCGATTTTTTTGATTTGCGGGGGCGGAAGTGGGCGTGGCAAAAATTTGAAACAAACTTGATCTGCGTGCAAACATAACAAAATATAGCTCTATCTTTTATAGTCTCTGAGATCTAGGTGTTCATACGGACAGACACACAGACGGACAGACGGACATGGCTAGATCGTCTCGGCTGTTGACGCTGATCAAGAATATATATACCTTATAGGGTCGTAGATGCCTCCTTCTACCTGTTACATACATTTCCTGTCGGCACAAAGTTATAATACCCTTCTACCCTATGGGTAGCGGGTATAAAAATTTAATAGGCATTGGTACCGATAATGCCAACGTGATGACAGATGTAAATAACAGTGTGTACACTTTGTTAAAAAAGGAAGCGCCTTCCTTGATTTTAATAAAGTGCGTCTGTCATTCGGTTCAATTGGCTGTAAGTCATGTTTGTAAAGATTTTATGCCTGCAAGTTTGGAGTTTTTGGTTCACGAAACCTATAACTGGTTTTCGAAAAGTTCGGCTAGACAGCTCGTGTACAAAGATCTATACCAGGCTTTAAACGACGATAAGGTTTGTGTAGGAAAAGATGCTACTTTTTATACTGTATTCGTTGTATTTGTTCTAACTCGTTTTTGCTCTAACGTTCTAATTATTCGTTTTAAATGTTTTTAAAAAAAATGTTATTTTATGTGTGATCGTCCCTATTTGCATTAATACAAATTTTCTTTAGAAAACTAATCTTTTTAATCTAGTAAAATAAAAAACTTATAACTTTTTGAAATATTCTTCGCCAAGGCTCCACTAAAGATCCCAAAAGTGTGCGACACAAGGTGGCTGTCAATCGAATTGGCAGCAATGGGAAGAGCTGAAACTCCATTTTAACCTAGCAGCGAACAAGGAAAAATGCCATAAAGCGGAACTCTTGCATCAAATGTTCAATGACAAGAACTGCGCATATTTACTTTTTTTTAATCCAATATTGTCCGAGATGCAAAGAGTAAATAAGTGTTTCCAGAGCAGCAACACAAATGGCACGGAATTATTAAATGATTTGACGTTGGCCATACATTCATTGAAAAAGCGCATAGTTCCACCTAATATAGATGTGGATTTGTTGGAAACGGAGGGTGTCGAAAGATATGTCCACGATGATCTAGCGCAAGGATATGAGTTTGAGAAACATGTAAAGTTAATGAAATTGGATCCATTATCCGAAAAAGAGATTCGAGACTGCTGCTCGAAATTTTTATTTGAGCTTATTAAGCAACTCAAGCAGAGGTAACTAGTTTTTATTTGACACCGTATAATTAAACCAAATATATTATTTTCAATTTAATTTAAGGCTTCCAGAAAACTATAAGATATTGAAGCAGATTGATATTTTTTTCTGTGAACAATGTGTTGCGCAGTAACAAAAAAGATATTATTCCATTATTGGAAGGACTAAGTTGCCAAAATATACAAGAAAATTCATTTTGTTAATTGGCAAAATACGGACAACACAAAAAAATTTTGGATTGAAGTCAATTCCTATATGGATTCTGGAGGCAACAACACATTTGCGGAGTTGGCTCGGGTTTGCCATTAATATATTATCGTTGCCTTGGTCTAACGCCGAAGTAGAGCGCATATTTAGCCAAGTCAACCTTGTGAAGTCTAAACTGCGAAATAGACTACATTTGAGTACACTTAACAGTATACTTCACGTAAGGTGAGTGGTTTAATTGTTTTCTACTTAAAATGAAAATAAATAATATTCTAAATTATGCATTTAACATAACATACAGATATGGCTTGCGCAGACATGACAAATGTTGCTATACTTATAAGTTGCCTCATAAATTCCTAAAAATGATAGGAACAGGATTAACGTATGAGCATAAAAATGAGGAGAATGAGGACTGTATTGACGAAATTCTGAAAATATTGTAAAGATCAGAGCAGCTGCTGCTCAAATTCTATATAAAATGTTTTAATAGAAGCGATTTCGTATGCTTCTATTTCGTATGATATGTGCCTATCAGAATATCAGAAATTTATAGAATATAATGAAAACCCGCTTTTTTTTATAACTTTTTTTTTCTAATTTTTCAGCTTTTTTGCAACGTTTCTCCCGTCAAAAACAGCTTTTTTTCTCGACAAACTTTGGCAACACTGGACAGGAAATCAAAAAATGTAAAAATCCCCGCATTTCCCCACATAATGTCAATCCCCAATAAGTCCCCAATCAACTTAAAATTCCCCGCACTTTGGGGAATTCACCACAAATTGGCAACGCTGGTTGGTAGTCATATTCGGCGTTATTTTTACAGTTTAGGCAGTATTGTGTATTTTTGCAGAGTTCTCCTTATATCGTGTGTTTTACTTCTGACCAGTTTTTGCAAGTTTCTACACTCTTACCGATGGTGGTAGGGTGGCCAAAGCGAAGACACCAAAGGGGAAGAGGGATGTACGGCCTCATTCGGACAATTTCGTAGCCAATATTGATTGATTGGTAGATTGTGTGATGTGAATGTTAATGTAATACGTCCCGTTTGGCTTGTAACGGTTGCTTGGTTTTTTTTTTTAGTATTTTTCGAACTTCAGTTACTTTAATTCTTGTAGAATTTCAGTGTCAGGTGTCTTTCGAAGTACATTGCAGTAAATTACACCTTTGGTGAAGTTTAGTGTTCTATGTTCTTAGGCAGTAATGTTAATGTCTGTGATTTTGGTGAGTTTAAGATGTTACTGCTTGCAGTTTGTTTTTGGCTTTAATTAGAAGAGAGCCGTTTCTGTTTTTTTTTTACAAGTTCCCACTTCTCCTCCGCATGTATAGTCTATGGTTTTTATACCCGCTAACCATAGGGTAGAAGGGTATTAAAACTTTGTGCTGGCAGGAAATGTATGTAACAGGTAGAAGGAGGCATCTCCGACCCCATGAAGTATATATATTCTTGATCAGCGTCAACAGCCGAGACGATCTAGCCATGTCCGTCTGTCCGTCTGTGTGTCTGTCCGTATGAACACCTAGATCTCAGAGACTATAAAAGATAGAGCACGCAGATCAAGTTTGTTTCAAATTTTTGCCACGCCCACTTCCGCCCCTACAATTCAAAATAATCGAATAACAAGCGTAATTTTAAAGCTAGAGTTTCAAATTTTGGTATATACAGTAATTTGGTTGCGATCAGATAAAAATTGTCGAAGTTATCAAAGAAATACTTTTGTATGGGCAAATACACCTACTTACTAGGGTCTGAGTTGCTTTGGCTGACAATCTATTGTGCCGTCTATTTTTAGTATTTTTGCAGTACATTTGGTATATTTTGAGAATAATACCGCAAAATATATTTCTTTTATTCAAAATGGGTAGCGGGTATCTCACAGTCGAGTACACTCGACTGTAGCTTTCTTACTTGTTTTCCTTGTTCCTTATATATGTATGTATATTATATGTGACAAAGCATTTATATAAGTATATAAGCCCGTAATTTCCGCCATCTTTTCGACTGAGTCTATATGTTGCACTGTATATATGTATATACGTGTAAGTATCCATATAGTTACAAATAGCTCGATTATATTTCCGTTTTGCCGTACTTGTGTGTGCTCTTAGTTTATGGAAAATGTGTGTGTAAACTTTATTGTTATTTGGAATAAAATAACACTAAGGGTTTGCGTACAAATGGAGTTTGTATAACACTACATATACATACATATCTACTACGTATATCCACTACATATATCAACTACAATTATATATACACACATCCACTTTATATATACCCATCACATATATGTATGTATAATATAAACAGCAGCAACTTGTAATCAATCAAGTGTAAACAATAAAGTTTCACGCTGCTGTTTGTGTTTTATTTACCAACTTTTAGATTCGTCCAATCAATATCGAAATTTCCGTCTGCATCCTGGCGGATTTGTTGACTATCCCTCTATTATTTGTGCTTTGCTCGTCGGCTGTTTGCTTAGCTCTGAGTCCTTGACGCAAAAATATTCTGAAGTGACTGCCAAAGCATATGTCCGAAAAGCAAAAGAGTGAGAAAGATTCCAAGCACTCACTCAAGCTCCCGACCGCTCCAGCTACTGGTCTGTCGTCCGCTTCCCCCCGCTCCGTTTGGGTCAAAAGTCGACAAGGAAAAGGCAACTTCGTATTAAAGTTGATCGGCCGTCACCGACTTCTTCTTCGTCTGCCAAAGCTCCTTCGTTGCGAAACGACTTGCCACCCGCCACAGCGATGCTTCGAAACCTCCAAGTCAGGCAACCACACGATTAATCTAGGCAAAACTCACTAGAACCCGGACTATGGGTCCCAACAATTTTATCACCATCTCTGACAGACTGGTGCGATTCGAAAGTCGCGTCAGAGGGCCTGCAGCCGAGGACGACAACGTACATACGTACGAAATCCGTCGTGACCGGTTGCAAGTCCTCTGGGACAATGTCTAGGTCGCTTATGCCACGTATGCTGATACATTGTATCGAGACCGCGACAACGAAGGCATAGATGCCATGGAGGCCAAGTACGATCACTGTTATTCAAGTATCCGGGTCAGTCAACAGTGACACATCCGCGCCTCATGTATATTCCGGTGGCTGCTGGCTCTCTCCAGTTGACATCGAAGATTTCCATGAGGATTACCTACGTTGGCCGACCTTCCGTGATCCTTTCACTCCATGTACGTCAACAACCCAAGGTTGACTCCTGTCGAGAAATTGTTCCATCTGAATTCCAAAACTGTAGATGAGGCCAACGAGATCGTTGCCAAGTTTTCGCTCACGAACGATGGTTTCGCGTCGGCTTGAAGTGCTCTCTGCGAGCGCTTTGAAAACAAGCGCTTACTGATAACGAGACAGCTCAAGATCCTTTTCAACCTGTCCACGGCTTCACAAGAGTCGGGAGTAGCGATTAAGGAGCTGCAGAGCACTATTCAGAGGTGCTTGACCGCTCTTGAGCACTCGGGGCGATAATGCCCATAATGATGCCTCTTTTGCTACCACTTCATCTACACTTTCCAACATACAGTCCACTCCGAATTAATCGGCATTAACGCTCAGAACATCCTTACTGGCGCCGCGGTCATCAATGTATGGCATCTACAGGGTGCGCCATCTAGACAGGACCTATTTAAATGTTTAATAACTCCGCCATTTTTCAGCCCATTTTGGAAAATAAACAAGATTCATTTAGGGTATAGAATGCCATTTTATGACAATTCACTCAGAATACAATATCGATCAAATGACCGCCTTCATTAGAAACACAAAAATCTGCCTTTTTTGGGCATTTCGCATTGTATTTGACAACGTTTCGGGCGTAATAGCAGTTTCCGCTTTGATATTAGCTTTCAGTTGTTCAATAGTCTTCGGTTTGCTGACATACACCTTACTCTTCAAGTAGCTCCACAGAAAAAAGTCCGGTGCCGTCAAGTCCGGCGAACGAGGAGGCCACTCCAAATCCCCCTTTTTTGACATAACGCGTCCCGGGAACTTGCTCTGCAATTGAACGATTACTTTCGATGTACAGCGCTACAATTTCAGCCTGATTTTTTGCTTTAAGTCGATTCATATCTAAAATGGCATAGGCTGAAGTTTCAGAATCTGGCTGGCTTGTCAAAATAGGCTGAAAAATGGCGGAGTTATTAAACATTTAAATAGGTCCTGTCTAGATGGCGCACCCTGTACATACAGTGGCGTGCAAGTGTGAGTACATGTTTGCAACTACTGACTTTGGGTTCGCATAAAAAAGTTATTAGTAAAGTAAATGAGTCCAAATTTTTTGTGATTATTCTTTGAATATTTATTAACAAAATCTTATACAAAATATACCAAAAAAATCTTTTTGGTTTATTTACGAAATAAAAACCAAAAAAAACTCGCATGTACTCAGTTATGCTCATTTTGAACACTTTTCACCAAACGTTTTTTTTTTAATATTTGGTCCAAAGACCGATATTTGTAATTGTGATATTTATTAATTCTGGTATATTTTCTACCAAATTTGGTAATATTTATTTTAGAATAGCTCTCCATTCGTGCTGGACTCGTTGTTGTATCTTGCGCTAACTTGCTGGTACTGATTCGTAGAGTCCCAATCATTTTCTCATTATCGACCACAAATTTTCGATCGGATTGAGATCAGGACTCTGTGCTGGCCACTCCTTTAACTTAAAATGTTGTTTTGCGATCCATTCCTTGAAGATTTTGGACATGTGTTTTGGACCTCCATCTTGTTGAAATGGGATGTCTCTCCCCTTATATGCCCATTTGTCAACAAAATCGCAAATATGGGTTTGCAAAATATCTGGAAAGTCTTCCTTTTGCATAGTATCATCTATTTTCATAATTGGTTCAACGCTCCAACAAGTAGAACAGCTCCAGGCCATGACATTTCCACCTCAGTGTTTCGCAGTTCCTTGTACGTGGCGTCCCTATAGCAACTCTTCAGGCTTCTTCAAACAATATTGTTTACAATCCGACTGGAATCGATTGAATTTCGTTTCATAAGACCATATAACTATTTTCCAGTCGTCCAATTCCCAAGTTTTATGGAAGAAGCCAGAAGAGTCGTTGCAGATAGGCCACGTACAAGGAACTGCGAAACACTGAGGTGGAAATGTCATGGCCTGGAGCTGTTCTACTTGTTGGAGCGTTGAACCAATTATGAAAATAGATGATACTATGCAAAAGGAAGACTTTCCAGACTCGGGGTCCGAAGCGACCTTCATTTCTGAGCGTTTATTGCATAGCATAAAGTTGCATCTCCAGTCCGTGCAAGCGCAAGTATCGGGGCTGAATCACGCAATTGCGGCCCAAGCGCAGAAGTTATGTCACTTCAGCATTGGTTCTCCATCGAAGCCGAGGCTCCATATCGAAACCTTAGTGTTCGTCATTCCACAGTTGGCAAGCAAACTGCCTTCATTCCATGTGCCGCAAGGTTTCCGACGGGACCTACAGCGATCGAACTGGCAGATCCATCCAAAAGTACTCAGATTGACATTTTAATTAGCGCGAATATTCTTCCGTCAGTCATCCTGAGCATCTCCCGGCCAAACATTTTTGGCTCACTCCTTAGGAAAGAAACCGTGTTTGACTGGATTCTCACTGGCCACGTTTCCCAGAATGTACCGACAGCTGTCTCTGCCATGAGTCCATATCCAAGCAGACGATCAGCGCGACAAAATCATTTCCAAATTTCGGGAGGTGGAGGATATTCCAGCGAAGCTCATTAAGGAATCCGATTTCGTAAACACAACTTCTCATAGCAAATGTGGCAGATTTCGGGTGACTCTTCCATTCCGGAAGCCCGATTGCATTGAATTGGGTCATTCCAGATCAATAACACTGGCCCAATTCTTGAAGAACGAGAGTCGTTTATCCAGAAACGAGTCTCTAAAGGAGTAGTACAATCCCCGTTCTCCAGGAGTACGTGGAGCTGTATCACATGACACCCATCTCGCCGCAGACGGTAGTCACGACTCCTAATTTTTATCTTCAATGATTTCTGTCCATCCTCAAATGGCAAGAGTCAGAATGATATCCTTCATTCAGGGCCCATTTTTTCAATCGGATCTCACTTTGCAGATCCTCAAATGGCGATATTTTCGGTATGTGTTCAATGCGGACATAACGAAAATGTATCGTTACCTTATGGACTCGAAGCATACACTGTTCCAACGAATTCTATTTCGTACGACGGACGGTGAGATCGGTGACTTCGAGTTAAACACAGTTACATTCGATGTTACCTGCGCGCCTTTTCTGGCCCTACGAGTCCTCCAGCAGCTCGTTGAAGTCATACGCTTGCAGTATCCTCTGGCAAGCCAAGTCATTTCCGATATCTCATTTCTGATATCTTTAGATATCAGGTGGCAGGCTCGCGACAACGAGTTCTTCATTCAATCAGAAGTTGCCCATCAGGACTCCTATACGAAGAGGGAGGTGCTATCGCAGATTGCCAAACTCTTCGGCTGGCCCCTTTCGTTATCCGAGCTAAGATCTTCATGCAGGAGGTCTGGCTGAAAACGCTCGAATGGGACGAACCTCTACCCGCGGATCTTTTACTCCAATAGAAGAAGTATCTCGGGAGCTATCCTGCTCAGAGTAAGATCCGGATTCCAAGGTGGGTGCAGTTCCAAACAAGAGTGAAGCTTCAGTACCACGGGTTCTGTGATGCTTCAGAAAGGGCGTATGGAGTAGATGTGCAGAATCATCGATGTTATCAATGTTTGCCAATCATCGGAACCATCGATGGTTTTTCACACAACTCTGCGATTGGTGGCAGCAAACTAATAAATTGTAAATAAGAGAAGTTTTTAATTGTTTTTCTATAAATAACTAAATATTTAATTCAATGTAGGGATTCTAGTAGTGGTGTTGGGTAGATGTGGATAGATGCAGGATGGACAAGTACCTGAAAAGTAAGTTTTTAGTCATTAGCAGTCCAAGCTGCTAATTTACTTACAGAATTACATATAATTTACTAACCTGCTTTATTTATTTATTTGTTTAACAGGAGCGTAATTCTTTATAGTTTAAGACAGAAACAAAACGAAAAAAAGAGCGTTTGGGACTACTGCGGTAAATGGCTGAAGACCGGTGGCAATACCACAAACATGGTTGACCATCTCAATCGCATGTATCAAAGCCGCTTGAGCACTGAAAGGGGAGAAATGCCTAAAACGATGGCAACTTTTTTAAACAAGGAACCGTTCTATGGCAGTGACTCAGTGATCAAAAAGAGACTTGATCAGAAAGTTACGAATATTAATTCCAAAGACTTGTGCCCTTTCAGTTGCGTTCATGATGAAGGTTCTCTTGCAAGAAGTAGTCCCTCGTTACAAGTTGCCAAGCCGAACTTATTTTCGTGACGTAATGTTTTCCAGGGAATATGATCAGCTACACTTTGTGCTGAGTTTAACAACAGATCTTTGAACTCTGCACAAAATATTACGGACTCAATAAAAGTAGTAGTAGGTTCAGTGGCATCTGTTATCAAAGGTAGCTACCGTGACAACGGACAATGATAGTACGATAAAGAAAGCGTGTGAGATTTTGCAATTCAAACATTTGTCCTGCTTGGCACATACTATAAACCTACTTGTTCAAGATGTATTGAAAATGGGTGTTCTTAATAAAATTGTCTGTAAGTGGAAGGGACAATTTTATTTAATAATTTAAAGCATATACAAAGCATATATGTATATCCGCTTCAAAGTTAAAAGAAGCACAGACAACTGGGGAGACGCTTACATTAATACAGGAAGTAGCAACAAGATGGAACAGCGCTTATGGGTTGATTAAAAGAGTGTTAAAACTGAACGAAGGTGTTACTTTAATTTTGATAAAATTGCGAAATGCACCGGCGCCGATTACAGAAGATGAACGCGAAGTTTTAAATGAGCTAACCGAAATGCTGCAACCTTTTCATGGAGCCACGCTATCGATTTCAACCAGCATAAACGTTTCCGTATCGCTGATCTTTCCCGTTATCACAGAGATTCATCATAAAACAAGTAAGAAAGCTACAGTCGAGTGTACTCGACTGTGAGATACCCGCTACCCATTTTGAATAAAAGAAATTAATTTTTCGGTATTATTCTCAAAATATACCAAATATACTGCAAAAATACTAAAAAATACCAAATGGTATATGTGGTATATCGATATAGTACCGCATTTAAAATATACCATAGATAGCTCAATATACCAGATTGTCAGCCAAAGCAACTAAGACCCCTAGTAAGTGGGCGTTTTGCCTATATAAAAGTATTTCTTTAATAACTTCGACAATTTTTATCTGATCGCAACCAAATTTTTAGGAATCATAACTACTATAGTAATTATTGTACATACCAAAATTCGCAACTCTAGCTTTAAAATTACGCTTGTTATTCGATTTTTTTTTATTTTCGGGGGCGGAGGTGGGCGTGGCAAAATTTTGAAACAAACTTGATCTGCGTGCAAACATAACAAATGCAGTCGAAAAAAATTATAGCTCTATCTCTTATAGTCTCTGAGATCTAGGTGTTCATACGGACAGACGGACGGACACACAGACAGACAGACACACAGACGGACAGACGGACATGGCTATATCGTCTCGGCTGTTGACGCTGATCAAGAATATATATACTTTATAGGGTCGGAGATGCCTCCTTCTACCTGTTACATACATTTCCTGTCGGCACCAACTTTAAAAGGAACGATGCAAATTGTTTTAGGCCTGAATCTTGAATCATTTTAAAGGAGCGGCATTTTTAACTGCCCGTTTTGTTATTAGTTCCAAGCCCTCTTGTTTCGTTTCCGAGTTCATTTCGACGGGCGTAGCATTATCAAGATCGGCGTTCATAATGAAGCATTTAAGTTAAGTTTGAAGTGCTTCCTGTAAATTTATACACACTGTAGCACTTTTTGCAGTCAACTACTCTAGTCCTCTCCATTTTTTTATACCCGCTACCCATAGGGTAGAAGGGTATTATAACTTTGTGCCGGCAGGAAATGTATGTAACAGGTAGAAGGAGGCATCTCCGACCCAATAAAGTATATATATTCTTGATCAGCGTCAACAGCCGAGACGATATAACCATGTCCGTCTGTCCGTCTGTCCGTCTGTCCGTCTGTGTGTCTGTCCGTCCGTCCGTATGAACACCTAGATCTCAGAGACTATAAGAGATAGAGCTATAATTTTTTCGACAGCATTTGTTATGTTTGCACGCAGATCAAGTTTGTTTCAAATTTTGCCACGCCCACTTCCGCCCCCGCAAATCAAAAAAATCGAATAACAAGCGTAATTTTAAAGCTAGAGTTGCGAATTTTGGTTTATACAATAATTACTATAGTAGTTATGATTCCTGAAAATTTGGTTGCGATCAGACAAAAGTTGTGGAAGTTATTAAAGAAATACTTTTTATGGGCAAAAACGCCTACTTACTAGGGTCTGAGTTGCATTGGCTGACAATCTGGTATATTGTGCCGTCTATGGTATATTTTGAATGGTGTACTATATCGATATACCAAACATATCATTTGGTATATTTTTAGTATTTTTTTTTTTTAGTATTTTCGGTATATTTTGAAAATGATACCGCAATATTTTGGCTTTATTAAATTTGGGTAGCGGGTATCTCACAGTCGAGCACACTCGACTGTAACTTTCTTACTTGTTTTTTTTTTTTTTTCAATATTTGCGAATATTTCCCAAACTATACTTCTTCCCTTTTTAAGGTTGAAAATATATTCGTCATTTAAAAGTTTGGATTTAATATTTTTATACTGCATCCAAAAGCTATAAACGAAACACACAGCAACTAATTATAAATTCAAAATATTCCAACCTAGAAGCATCATAGACTTACGCAATTACAAACACATGGAAAAGACAGCAAGTGGTAGACTAAACGTTTTGTAAAGGAGACAAACACTTCAATTGAGCTAATTGTTAATGTGGTTATCTATTTACACATATATTATGTATGTACATTTATTGTGTTGTTCATATGCAATGTTTTAAAGTACTTACGCTTTCGTCCAAGCTCTGCATTTTTATACCCGCTACCCACAGGTATTATAACTTTGTGCCGGCAGGAAATGTATGTATGATATCAGGTAGAATGAGGCATCTCCGACCCTATAAAGTATAAATACTCTTGATCAGCATCAATAGCCGTATCCGTCTGTCTGTCTGTCTGTCCGTATGAACAAATCAAAATAAATCGAATATCACGCGTACTTTTTGCTATTGGTGTATACAATAATAAAAATAGTATTTATGATTCCTGAAAATTTGTTTGCGATCAGATAAAAATTGTGGTTTAAATTTCACTCATTTCGCATACAACGAAAACAACCCTTAGCAATGCGCAATTCACTTCGTTGAAACCGTTTTGGCACGCCGAATTGCGACTGAAGCTTATATATCAAATAACCGAACATTTTGACTGCATTCATGCAGACCTCTAGTATATACGTTACATACATCCACTACATACATACACACTATATGACATAATGACATATACACCATATGACATAATGACATATCCACTATCACACTTATTTCCCGTACGTGACACATTCTCGTAATTATTCCCCTATCTTCGAAAAGATTCTATTGCATTAACATAAAGATTCTTAAAATCGTCGCGACGGCGACTTTCGAAGTCCAAAGATCAGTTAAAATTTTGCATTGCAATTGAAGGACTCTGCATTAAAACACTAACACATACACAAAACATTACACATATGTTAACTGTAAGTCGCAATAAGAAGTTTCTTCTTCAAACTCAACATATTGTAAAGTTAGTTTTTAAAGATCTTTTCTCAGACAAAACGCGTAGACCGCGTAGCATTTATTCTACAGGAGTCAAAATATGGATGTATTTTTTCCCTAATAGTAACTCATAATATCACAATGCCAAGAGTGCCGCACATAAAGGCACACGCAGGTGCATTACATATGAAACCATTAAGTTTAATCGTAACCTGTTTACAGCCAAATTGGAAAGGAAGGCAGGAAGATTCTATCACTGTGAGCTCTACTAAGAAATTATGAAGCTACTGGTTAACATTGTGAGGTTTTGAATTACCTGTATACGAGCCAATCATAAAAACCATTGGGCAAGGTTTTAAAAACTCTTAAATAATGGTAAGCCAAAAACGTTAATATTTAAAAACACCTCACATCTATTTTTAAGTTGTTCCTTTACAGTTTCAAAATAAGTTGTAATGCCAATATGAGTGTAATGCCCAGGACATACTGCCTTTTCTTTTCGATTTACTAATCGGAAACTAGATTTAGGCACATTTATATTTTCCGATCTTAATATTTTCGACAATTCTTCTAGTTGTAGTAGTTCTTGTTACGTTATTTTTTTATACCGACTTGCCAATTTTTCATTTAAAGTTGACCTTTCGCTCTTACTTTAATTTGGCAATGACACATCCTTTAATATTATATAATTTTCCGAGTCAATACTCTGCGAAATTTAACCACTATTTGCAAAATTAAATTTGGTTGTGCATGCTCATTGTCTTCTGGACGTTCACGTATTGGCACCTGAAGTATATGCTTCTTAATAGGTCTGGCATTTCGCCATAAATAAGTTTTCGAAAATCCACTTTCCATATTAATAGTATTTTATTTACACTTCACAATTCACGTCCGCACTGATCAATCACAATTACAGTACTGATTGTCATTCCGAGGGTGCGGCTTTTATATAGATCACTTGGTCTACCCCTCTTTTAGAGTTTACCTAAATTTCTATCTCCATTAACTACCTAATACGGTAACTACTTAAATACTAATCAGTCTAATGGAAGGAGTTGTCACAACAAAAAGAATACATACCTACTTATTTCATAAACTATCGAAATAATGGATAGCCACTTCGAACTCTTGGACAACCAGCAGCCTTTGGACAATGCGGACGAGATCATCTAGCCCCATGAGGAGGATGCAACCTGAAGTGCGCCTAATGCGAGAGGAAATGAGGTGAATGCAGAGGCACATGGACAACGGACTGGGCAATGTACTGGCGATATTCAACCAAGTCGCAAATATCGTAATAGAGGCAAGGGCAGAGTTCCCCTTGCCAACGGAGGAGGACATATTCGTACTAAATAAGAGGTTGCTCTGCCCGGATGGAATAGCAAAAAACTTGGAGCGGATTTTCGACAAAGATGTTCTTATGGAGATGAATTACGTCGGCACTGCGAAGATGAAGGCTTTTAACAAGTATGGACACTTGAACAATAATATATTTGAAGCTCTCAGGACAGACTTATACAGCTTTGAGGGCCACAAGAGTGCTGTGCGGGATGCGTTTTAGAAATTTAAAAATAAAAAAAAGCATTGTCCAGGGCAAAAAAATTAGAAATATAGTAGAAGAAACTAATAAATAGAATGTGACGCACCATACTGCGCCACAAAAATAAATAATCGTTTCGATAACATATGTACCAGTGTTTTCTCTTATACTTGGTCACTCACCCAGCTGTGCTGAGTTAACAGCGCAAGGCGAGTTCACAGAGCATGCGCAGCGCAAAATGAGCAAAGCGAGTTCACAGAGCATGCGCAGCGCAAATATGAGCCAAGCAAGTTGACAGCGCGTGCGCAGCGCAAAAATGAGCAAGCAAGTTAACAGCGCAAGTGCAACGCAGAGCGAGTTAACAGCACAAGTGCAACGCAAAAGCGAGTCAACAGCGCATGCGCAAATTTAGGTCAAGAAAGTACAAAGCGAGTTGGCAGAGCCAAGACCTTGACCTAGATAAAAGGCGAGAGTAGGAGGAGCGGCGCTCTCACTCTCTGATAAGAATTCGTAGTGCGTAACACGTAAACCCGCGAGTGACAAAAACCTAAGTACCACGTGCCGAGTACGCGCCAAGCAATAAAAACTCGCAAGACATTTGGATATTAAAAGGTACGTTCAAGCTAAATGCTTGATACACTTTAATTACTCCCTTTGCTCCCCGTTCAACACATGCGATTACGCATAGCCTGTAGCATAGTCATTTGTATTAACCCCCATCGAGTGCGACAACGCACAAACACCACCACACTAACGATACACATTGTTTTTCTTTTCGCCGCGTCTTTCGCTCGTCGTTGTCTACCTTTTTACACAGACGCACACATTTTTCCCCGTTCGCCGTAGTAGTGTGATTACAGATTTCTACAGTCGACGCTGAAAAAGGGTGTATAGTGTGACTGTGCCAGTGTGATAACACGCCAGCATTTGTCTCACTAATACTGTGTGCCTCGTTTTCTCCCGTAGTGCTAGTGTAAAACAAAGTGCCCTCTTCGCGGAACAGTATTACAGTCGACGCTGTAATAGTGTGTATGGTGCGACCGTGTCGGTGTGATTACGCACCAATACTCGCCTCCCCCGTACGTCTCGGTTACGATTCTCCGCGAGGTATACCTAGCTCCCGCCAGCTGCAATAGTGTGACTACAACTATTACAGTCGGCGCCAGAATAGTGTGTACGGTGTGAATTTGGCCAGTGTGATTACACACTCTCAACCACTTCACCCACGCCGCGCGCTACGATTCATACAAACCATCCGAACCCCCGTTTTCTTCCCGGTTAGCTGTAGTAGTGTGACTACAAACTACTACAGTCGACGCCGGAACAGCGTGTACAGTGTAATTGGGCCAGTGTGATTACACACTCTCAACCACTCCGCCCACACCGCGTGCTACGATTCCTACAACTCGTCCGAACCCCCGTTTCTTCCGTTAGCTGTAGTAGTGTGACTACAAATTACTACAGTCGACGCCGGAACAGCGTGTACAGTGTAAGTGGGCCAGTGTGATTACACACTCGCAACCAGTTCACCCACGCCTCGTGGCCCGTTTTCCGTATTCTTCGCACGAACCACAACTCTTCCCGTTTTAGCTGTAGTAGGGTGACTACAACCACTACAGTCGACGCCGAAAAGTGTGTACAGTGCTGCATAGTCGGTGTGCTTCACACTGACTTCCGTGACAACTTCCCGTGTAACAATCCTATCGACGTTGGACCCGAGAACAACCCCAGTAGCAGAAATATTCACATCATTGTTAACAAATCCGTTTCCAGAGTAATAACAAATAAAATTAAACAACGTTGCAATTTGAAAAACTCCTGTCTTTTCTTTACGACTTTGATCCCCCTTCGTCCACAAAGACCGTCTCACACCTTGAGATACTCGACTTGTAGGGTTTCAGCAAACATAAATTTCTTATTTCGATCCCTGGACAGCGCTAGTTACCTCGGCGTTGTGACGGTTCGTTACAAGTGGCGCCCGAGCAGGGACCCTACAAGTCAAGTGGAACTTATTTTCCGAGTGGCATAAAAACCCACTAGCAAGGTGTGATATTGTAGTTTAAGTCGTTAAATTCCCGCGAGTGCTTCGAAGAAAAAAAGATAATGAGTGATCACGAGAGCGACAGCGATGCATGCTCACAGGAGATACCCAACCCTGGAGTTGGCGTGAAATGGATATACTACCGTCGGCGCGATGAGCTGGAAGCATTGGCGCAAGAATTTAAATTCTCAGTCGAAGGCAAGGTCGAGGACATGCGGAAGGCGTTCGCATCTCTAATTGCCAAAAGTAGGCTTGGAAGGAAAGTCTGGGCTCGACTTGCCGAATTAGAGATGATATACACGCGGCCACGCACTCCACAACCCGACGCGCAAGCCACCACCTCGGGCTTAAGCCAACAGCTTTTGCACGCCCGCCGGTTACTCTACCCAAGACGGAAGCACGTACGACGTCTCACGTCCCGTTGCTGTCCTCTACCCCGCCACGTCAAGCCTACACATGCCAATTCCCCCGGCACTCGTCGGCGAATCCCAGCCGAACCCGATCACCGCCAACCCAAGCCCTTGGCCATACGGCACTCACCTGGATCGAATTAGGAAATGGGGAATCCAATTCGACGGCCAGGGTGATCCGTTGGCTTTCGTCGAGGCATTGGAGGAACGGGCTCAGGCATACGGGATCTCGGTCGATGCATTGCCAAGGAGTATGGCCGAAGGCTTGGTGGATCGTGCCGCGCGTTGGTTCCGAACCAGTGGGCTGAGCGCAGTCCCTTGGTCGGAGTTCCGTAAGGAATTTCTCGCGTTTTTCTTGCCCACGCGGTATTTTGAACGATTAGAAGATACCATCCGTGAGCGTAAACAGCGAGAAAACGAATCCTTCAAGGATTTCGTAACGGAAATTCGGTTCCTCATGCACCATGCTGACTACAGCACGACGCGAGAGCTCGACCGAATCTATGACAACGCCCGCCCCGAATACCAGTACTACGCCCGCCGACACGAGGTCACAAGTCTGCCCCAACTGATCCAGTTGGCCACGGAGTTCGAATACATACAGGATCGAATCCAGCCACGGACCTCACTGGCGACGGCGACTGCCATTTCACCCCCGGCACCGGCCCGCCGCGAGGCATACCCGCCAACACAGACTCCACCGACGTGGCATAACCCGTTCCGAGGACCACCCGAGGACAGGCCCCGCCAACCACCAGTTCGGAACACTCCCACAGGACAACCTTCAGTGCCGGATGTAGCCCGGGTTTGCCGACGATGCGCGCAACCAGGACATGTACAGGCAGCATGCCAGAATCCTGCCGTGATGTTCTGTTGGGACTGCGGCAAACGAGACATACGCACGATCCATTGCTGTCGGAACAACGGGACGGGAAACGGTCATCGCCCTCTACCCCGGCGGGAGGAGTAGAGGACGATAGACACCACGACCCGCCAGTAATCCCCACGATGCATCTAACCGGTGGGAGAATCGTGGCCAAGATCCAGATCGAAGGCATGCCCACCGAGGGAACTGTGGATACCGGTGCCACCACGAGTTTCATCAACGAAGAATTGGCCGCACGACTTAGCACCCCCGAGAACACATTGACTAGGGATTCGCGAATTCGTCTCGCTGACGGCTCCGTTCGGGAGGTCACGAAGACGCTCACAGCGCGTGTCCGACTGGAGAATCGAGAAGTTCGCGTAGCCTTCTTAGTCCTGCCACATATCCTTGAGCCCGTGATACTGGGCCTGGATTTCCTCGGTTCCATAGAGACAACGATTTGCTGCGGCACAGCCCAGATTCGTTTAGAGACCTCGTTAGCACCAATGAAAACACCTTTGTGCCATCAAGCTTCGCACCCCGGGCCTACCCTGGCGACACCCCCTCTTCCAGTTCCACGGAAACGAACATGCGTAGAAGCAGTTCAAATGCCCCGACCGACTCCGAGACCCCGTCCCCGGCTTACAAGGCACAACCCTGCTGCTCCAATTCCGCTCCCGGTCACCTTGTCCAGTGTCACTCCTGCCGTCCCAGACACAAGGGGACCGAGTGTCTATGACACGACCCATCTCCAGGACCTTCGACTTCAAACGTCCTCTCCAGCTCTCGAGATGGGGTCCGACACAGACGAACAAGGACCTTCCCCATGGCCTGCAGACATTGCGCCAAACATTCAAGGATTCCTACAAGAGGAACTCCCCAAGTTTGACGGGATGACCGGAGTAACATCAATCGCGGAACACACTATAACGCTGCGCGACGAGCGGCCTATCAAACAGCGTTATTTTCCCAAGAACCCAGCCATGCGAAGGATCATCGACGAACAGGTCGATCAATTGCTGGAGGATGGGCTAATCGAGCCTTCCTACGACCCACCGCAAGAGGGTCCACATTGGGAGTCCGCGTCGTCGGACGACGAGCCGGACGGGCCTCGGTTCCGCCGGCAGTACCCAAGGACATCCCAGCCAACGAGGAGTCCGACCTCTCGCCGACCTGCTGGAGGTCTTGGGGCAGGACTTGGTTCCGTTGCAGGAGGAGGAGGAGAAACCCCTGATGACTGAGGTAGCCCAGGAAAGCGAGCTGGTGGAAGCTCCTGCCGAGTGGAAGGTGGAAACGCCTCAACGCCAACTACCCCGGGGCCTAGTCGAGGAGGTCCGCTGCAGCGAGGGACGCGGAACTAGGACTAGGTTCACGCATACCTTCCTCGATACCACCTACCAGGTGAATCGAACAAAACCGGACGTATCCGGATTTTCATTCGCCCTGCGGGAAGGGGAGTGTGACGCACCATACTGCGCCACAAAAATAAATAATCGTTTCGATAACATATGTACCAGTGTTTTCTCTTATACTTGGTCACTCACCCAGCTGTGCTGAGTTAACAGCGCAAGGCGAGTTCACAGAGCATGCGCAGCGCAAAATGAGCAAAGCGAGTTCACAGAGCATGCGCAGCGCAAATATGAGCCAAGCAAGTTGACAGCGCGTGCGCAGCGCAAAATGAGCAAGCAAGTTAACAGCGCAAGTGCAACGCAGAGCGAGTTAACAGCACAAGTGCAACGCAAAAGCGAGTCAACAGCGCATGCGCAAATTTAGGTCAAGAAAGTACAAAGCGAGTTGGCAGAGCCAAGACCTTGACCTAGATAAAAGGCGAGAGTAGGAGGAGCGGCGCTCTCACTCTCTGATAAGAATTCGTAGTGCGTAACACGTAAACCCGCGAGTGACAAAAACCTAAGTACCACGTGCCGAATACGCGCCAAGCAATAAAAACTCGCAAGACATTTGGATATTAAAGGTACGTTCAAGCTAAATGCTTGATACACTTTAATTACTCCCTTTGCTCCCCGTTCAACACATGCGATTACGCATAGCCTGTAGCATAGTCATTTGTATTAACCCCCATCGGGTGCGACAACGCACAAACACCACCACACTAACGATACACATTGTTTTTCTTTTCGCCGCGTCTTTCGCTCGTCGTTGTCTACCTTTTACACAGACGCACACATTTTTCCCCGTTCGCCGTAGTAGTGTGATTACAGATTTCTACAGTCGACGCTGAAAAAGGGTGTATAGTGTGACTGTGCCAGTGTGATAACACGCCAGCATTTGTCTCACTAATACTGTGTGCCTCGTTTTCTCCCGTAGTGCTAGTGTAAAACAAAGTGCCCTCTTCGCGGAACAGTATTACAGTCGACGCTGTAATAGTGTGTATGGTGCGACCGTGTCGGTGTGATTACGCACCAATACTCGCCTCCCCCGTACGTCTCGGTTACGATTCTCCGCGAGGTATACCTAGCTCCCGCCAGCTGCAATAGTGTGACTACAACTATTACAGTCGGCGCCAGAATAGTGTGTACGGTGTGAATTTGGCCAGTGTGATTACACACTCTCAACCACTTCACCCACGCCGCGCGCAACGATTCATACAAACCATCCGAACCCCCGTTTTCTTCCCGGTTAGCTGTAGTAGTGTGACTACAAACTACTACAGTCGACGCCGGAACAGCGTGTACAGTGTAATTGGGCCAGTGTGATTACACACTCTCAACCACTCCGCCCACGCCGCGTGCTACGATTCCTACAACTCGTCCGAACCCCCGTTTCTTCCCGTTAGCTGTAGTAGTGTGACTACAAATTACTACAGTCGACGCCGGAACAGCGTGTACAGTGTAAGTGGGCCAGTGTGATTACACACTCGCAAACAGTTCATCCACGCCTCGTGGCCCGTTTTCCGTATTCTTCGCACGAACCACAACTCTTCCCGTTTTAGCTGTAGTAGGGTGACTACAACCACTACAGTCGACGCCGAAAAGTGTGTACAGTGCTGCATAGTCGGTGTGCTTCACACTGACTTCCGTGACAACTTCCCGTGTAACAATCCTATCGACGTTGGACCCGAGAACAACCCCAGTAGCAGAAATATTCACATCATTGTTAACAAATCCGTTTCCAGAGTAATAACAAATAAAATTAAACAACGTTGCAATTTGAAAAACTCCTGTCTTTTCTTTACGACTTTGATCCCCTTCGTCCACAAAGACCGTCTCACACCTTGAGATACTCTACTTGTAGGGTTTCAGCAAACATAAATTTCTTATTTCGATCCCTGGACAGCGCTAGTTACCTCGGCGTTGTGACGGTTCGTTACAAGAATAAAAATAAAATTGTTCAGTAATAAGATAAACTAATTAGATAAGATATATAAATTTAAGTATTCATTATTATAGTTTAAATAAATTTAAATAGAATTATAATAAACATCGAAACCAATAAAAACTTGTAAAAACTCAAGAATAAAATTTTTTTTGTACATCTGATATTTTGGTATCCCATCTAAATTCAGCATTAAATATATTTATTACATTCCCAAATGTTTTCGCAATCAGATAAAGTGCATGTACATCATTTGTAAAAATATACCACTTTTCAAAGCCATTCTTTGTTTGAAATTCTAGAACCGCTTGAGAACATCTAGATGCATCTATAGCTAAAAATATTTTATTTCACAAAAATTTTATTCCTAACATAAATAAATATAACTTGAATAAATATATGACATTAACTAATTTCTATAAAAAAACACCATATAGAGCCGTGGCGCTGGAGCTTTTTTCCACTTGGCCACAATATCTTTTCCTACTTGTACGAGTACAGAAATTTTAAGGACACTTTGATGGTGTTGATCAAATCGATTATAATTTAAATTTTCTAGGAAAAGCTCATAGAGAGCAAACACCCTATTAATCAATCGATTTTTTTTGTATTCTACATATTTTTTTTTGTTTTAATTTTACATGTGAATCTAATGCCATTTCTACAAAAATAATAAACAAATAATTTATTTATTCAATACTGAATTAAGAAATAATGTGTTACGTTTTAAGGTATCGTTTGTGCCAGCAGTATCGCGAGGCGATATATCGGAGGTAAGAAATTGTTGATGCGAGCGCATTGCTAAGTGAGTGGCACACCTCCGCTCCGCCGACCGAAAAGCACTCAAAGTTTTCGCTCACTAGCAATGCGCTCACGCGTAAGAATGCACTCAAGCTCCAGTGCTCTCAGCTTCTCTCTCCCACAACTCACCACCGCTGAGCGCGGCTCGGCGCAACGGATCGACGAAATGCCGTCGGCATTTTTTCTAAGACTAGTTCTAAACCACGTCTCTCTTTCATCGGTTATAAAACACCCCCCAATCTGTGCGTCCAACAACCCGAAAGTTTGCAAATATACAAATATATTATAAGAAAAACCGCGAGTGTTTTTATTTCGGAAAAGGAAAAACTCTTGGAACTTTTCAGCGTCCCCACGTAAACAGAAATGGTAACTCCAGGGGAGGGAAATTTAAAAATTGCTCCTCCTGTTAAATATGAAATGAAAGAAGAACGTCAATTTTTTTCAGCAAGTTGAGCATGTGGATTTTGCTGAGTGGAGGAGTGGAATTTGGATTGATTGTCTGAGTTGTGTCACGAGGAGTTAAATTTTGATCGCAAAAAAAAAACTGCAGTTCGAAGTTTTTGGCTAGTCAAGTTTTTTGTTGTTCGCATCGTAGTCGATAATTAAAGAGTGGTATCGTTTAACGCCGCATTTTCAACTCCGATTATAGCGTCAGCAAATATAACTGCGCGTTAATCAATGACAAGAATCACCGCTGGACAAGTGCTCACAACCGTCGCAGCGCGACGATACAAAACACCACCGGAAACTATCATCGCGGGAACGAGACCCGAGTGTGGATGCACGTCACATCGCAATGGGAGACGACGCTTGGAAAACCGAGTAGCGACTTACACTCGCCACCGACGGGAGCGACACCGACGACGGAGCAGCATCGACGACGTGGGACAGCGAGCGTCAGACGAAGCCGCCAACGGTGAGCCAGGAGGAGGAGCCCGACTGGTGAGTCAACTCCAGGCCCGTTCTCGTTCTGACCTCCAGTGCGATACGTTCAAATACTCGAAATTATGAACTACATAAACTGAAACAACAATTAATTTGTTTTGAGATGTGTTATCTTTATATTTCCGCTGACTTATTTACTACTAGTTTATTCATAATTCGTATTAAAATTAGAGTAGTAGATTGTTGAATGAATCAACGCAATAAAATGCTGTTAAACTAATTGAAATCGAAAACAAAACAAAATTAAAATTACATTAAAAACTAAACAGAAATTTAACTTAATAGATCTTAGTTTATATACAGAAAAACGGTCACGAACGAAATAAATTAAAGTAGAGTACAAATTAAAGTAAAGTTAATCAATGTATTGTTGTAAAACGGCAGAGTAGGTGTTCAACAGAAAATTATTCATTTGCCTCTACGGAGATACAAATGTATGTTTACTTATAAAACAAATATATATGTCGACGGCAAGGGTATGTCGGTCGGCGGCAAGGGTATGTTATCCATGTTGATACTTTTGATGATTGACGCAGCTGCACAGCGAGTTCCGATCGGTTCGAATACCCAAGCTCAATTGACTATTTCAGCATACGCGCTCACGTCATAAACTCACTCAAGTCGAGCGTATGCAGCCATCTCTCTCTAACTCAAGACTCTTGGTATCTTACCATCGAACCTCACTCAGCAGCAGAGCGTCTCTGCCTCTGCTGCCGTGCTTTCGCTCAATATCAACTAGTAAAGCAGAAGCAGGGAATTCCCCGAATTCCCAAATTACCAGAATGCTACATTCACTAGGAATCACATTGCAACACGGCCTTCCTGACCTATCACACGTTCTCGTGTGCTACATCCACCACCCATGTCCATACAGTCACATACCAGACTCTTAATTATGGTATCGCTTGGTTTTAATAACATTGTTCGTGGGGGCGCTGAAATAGTTCCAAAGTTTCTTCTTCCCGAAATAAAACACTCGCGCTTTTTACCTATATATAATTTGTAGATTTATTGAGACTTGGCGGGTTTTTATGGCGCACAGAAATGCGGGTAATTGTACCGATTGAAATAAGACGTGGTTTGATACTAAACGTCAGAGAAATGCCGACGGCATTTCGTTGATCTATGCTGAGCGCGGCTCAGCGGTGGTGAGTTGTGGGAGAGAGAAGCTGAGAGCACTGGAACTTGAGTGCATTCTTACGCACTGAGCGCATTGCTAGTGAGCGAAAAAGCTTTGAGTGCTTTTCGGTCGGCGGAGCGGAGGTGTGCCTCTCACTTAACAATGCGCTCGCATCAACATTCTCCCCCCTTGCAATATTGGGTTTGCAACAGAAACTGCTAGTAGCACGTGCCTGACAGAATCCAGCCCAGCGTGGAATTCTGCGCCATAGGCAGTCCGCCTTGGCCCGGGAGGATACCCGGTAGCACGACGTCAGGGTACTCATCAGCCCCCAAGACTGCCGAGACCGATGCCGAGCGGAACCAGTCCTTGTCAGCCAACACGAGGTTGCTGAAAGAACTGGGCTCGGCTGGTGTGACAGTCCTGGTGGGTGTCGTTGTATGGAGCTGTGGATCTGTTTTGAAGACGACCTCCCGGCTCATGGGTGACGTCTTGGAGCGCAACGTTGCCGGGCACACTCCTTCTGCGCCCACGCGAGTAATGGAGAGGCCCATGGCCACTGCCATCGACTCGCTGATGCATGAGCACTCGAGCTTCGAAGGTCGCCTTTCCCGTCTCTAGCCAGACCGCCGCGGTGGGGAGAATACTCACTCCCTTGCACTGGAGTAGTGCCGTCAATGTCAAGGCGGGGCTAGGCACGGGCCTGGTGTGTGGGGAAGTGGGCCGGTCCATCCGGGATGACGATGGTCCTCCTCTGGTGGCTGCCGGGTGGTCGCGTCGGCCCCTCGGTTGTCGCGCCATCCGCTGCTTGGTACTACGATTCCGCATGTGCAGCATGGAGTGGTGGTCCTCACCACAATGCCTGCACCGTCCACCGCTGCGGCAAGTGCCCCCGGAGTGCTGATGAGCCAAGCAGTTGGGACAGTACTTATTGACAAGTACTGCCCGGAGCCGCTTCTCTGGCGTCAGCTGGGCAAACCGTGGACATTTGCGCAGCGCGTGGACACCGCGGCACACCCTACAGCGGAACGAGTCTGTGCCGGGAGGCACATACTCACCCCGCTGGGGGGCGGCCTGGCGAGGCACGAAAACTCCACGCGGAGTAACCGGTGCCACCGGTGCTGGAGAGAGTTCGGACTCCATCGGGGCGACTGGTGTCGGCGGAGAGACGGCAGTCGAAGGCGAACTGGGGCGTGCTGGGGAGAAGAGCCTTCTCAAACACACCTCGTCCGAGAGGGAGCAGGATAAGCTTCTGGAGGACGCCATGGTGGACTGTAATGAAATGAAGCAGACGAAACAAAAGAAAAAAAAGAACAAAACAATAGATTTATGAAGAACATGGCGCGGGATGAATTGCCTAAGCCGGAAGAGAAAACCACAGGATAGTGGATGGCAGTAGAGAGAAGAATAGGTGACTCAGAGCGCGCGTCCCGTAGGAAGGAGGACCAGCTTTGCAACTGGTCGGCGGAAAACACCACGACACGTCTGGATGTCTACCACACGGACCCTTTC
Source organism: Drosophila sulfurigaster albostrigata (assembly GCF_023558435.1). Taxonomy (NCBI): domain Eukaryota; kingdom Metazoa; phylum Arthropoda; class Insecta; order Diptera; family Drosophilidae; genus Drosophila; species Drosophila sulfurigaster. The sequence goes on along the minus strand of NW_026909668.1, from coordinate 531,591 downwards.
ATCAGCACCTGGGCAAGCGGTCAGCACACGCCCGAGGCGCCATTCTTGTGGTGGTATATTCTCCTCTCTGATGACCACCATGTCACCGATTTGGAGATCGCGTGAAGGTGACTGCCACTTATTCCGCTTATGCAATTCCTTTAAATATTCGTTCTTCCATCGCACACAGAAATGCTGATGGAGAGCCTTGAGCCGTTGCCAGTGGTTGCGGATGGACTCCACATCCTCTCTGGACTCTGGCTCCGCCATGGAGAGTAGCGGACCCCCGATCAGGAAATGACCGGGAGTAAGTGCCGCCAAGTCGCTCACATCCTCTGACATAGGAGACAAAGGCCGCGAATTGAGGCACGCTTCATTTTTGGACAGGAGGGTGGAAAGTTCCTCGAACGTATGTTTTACGGAGGAAACCGTCTTGTAGAAATGCGTCTTGAAACTCCTGACGCCTGCTTCCCAGAGACCCCACATGTGAGGGGCACCAGGTGGGTTGAAATGCCATGCAAGACCTTGATGGCTGTGAGTGGTGAGAATCAGGTTGCGGGTGCTCTCCACAAATTCTTTGGAGAGAATGGAGGAGGCTCCGACGAACGTTTTCCCGTTGTCAGAGTACATGTGAAGAGGGCACCCGCGCCGTGCCACGAATCGGGAAAAAGCTTCCAAGAACTTTTCCGCTGTCAGATCCGTGGTCGCCTCAAGATGGATTGCCTTCGTGCTGAAGCACACGAAGACACATACGTAACCCTTCGTAATCTTGCAGCCCCGTCCGACGTAGCTCTTGACGTCGAAGGGACCGGCGAAGTCTACTCCGGAGTTAGTGAAAGGTCGCGAAAAAGAACGAGCGGTTGGGAGATCACCCATCAGCTGCGACTGGAGCTTGCGGCGATGAATCACGCAGGTCTTGCATGCACTAATTACTGTCTTCACCAAGTTCCTTAGCTTGGGAATCCAGAACTTGGTTCGGACCAGCCGCATCACCAATTGGTTGCCTCCATGGAGGGAGACTTGATGCGTGAAGGAAACCAGGAGGCGCGAGAACACGCAGCCGAACGGAAGAATTATTGGATGCCGTTCGTCGTAGGATAAGGAGGTGGACGCTCTTACGCGTCCTCAGAAACGCAGGACACCTTGCTTGTTAAGGAACGGATTCAAGCTTAGGATATCGCTTGACCCGATTAAACGATTATGGGATCGGAGGGAAGCACACTCTTTCGCGTATACCCGGTTCTGAGCCTGTACAATCAGCCTCTCTTGAGCTTCTGCAAAGCTCTTGAGAGCTGAGCGTCTCTGGAAACGAGACCTTGGGATGGCGGCAACGCTGGGCAAACCTTCGCACATACGCAAACATTCGGAGCGCTCGATCGAACCTGGAGAAACGGTCGAGGAAGTCCTCACATAGGACTTGCACTGCATGGACCTTCACCGCTCGACACTCCAATTCAGTATCGAGCCCAATGACAGGTGAAGGCCACTGCGCTGGTGAGTGCGTCAGCCATTCAGGCCCCTGCCACCAAAGGCGACTGGCCAGTAGCTCTTGCGGCGAGACACCGCGGCTTGCCAGATCGGCTGGGTTGTGTTCGGAACGAACATGTTGCCAAGTGCCATTCACCGAGTGAATCTTGGCCACTCGGTTCGCCACGAAAGTGGTCTACTTGCATGGCTGCTTATCCAACCATGCCAGAACTATAGTGGAATCTGTCCAGAGGTACGTCTCAGCGTCGGGGGTGGGAAAATGTGGTAGGAGGGCGGCGGATAATTCTGCGAACAGGAGAGCTCCGCACAGCTCAAGACGAGGTAGAGAGACCGTCTTGATAGGTGCAACTCTAGTCTTCGCTGCTAGAAGGGTCACAGACACTTGTCCAGCTGTTTCCACACGTGCGTAAAGAGCGGCTCCATACGCGCTTTGAGAGGCGTCGCAAAAACCGTGGAATTGGATTTTTGCGCCGGGAGTGTAGTTGGTCCATCTAGGAATGCGGATGTCCTGCAAGGACGAATAGTTTTGCAGAAAACTGGTCCACTGCTCTGTGAGATCCGCCGGCAAGGAGTCGTCCCAGCCGATTTCTTGCTTCCAGATTTCCTGCATGAAAATCTTGGCCCAAATGACCACGGGAGCAAGCCAACCTGCAGGGTCGAACAACTTGGCGATCTGCGACAGCACTTCTCTCTTGCTGAAAAATGGTTTGGACACCATCTCGGCGGTGACGAAAGAGTACTCGTCGGACGTGGCCCGCCAACGAATACCTAGCGTCTTTGCGACACTAGCTTCGTCGATCTCGAGGAAGTCTTCACAGAGCAAGTGATCCTTAGGGATTCTTCTCAGCTCATCTTTCGAGTTCGAGGTCCACTTACGCAAAGGGAACCCAGCACTCTCGAGCGCTGTTCGAAGCTCATCTATAGCAGACACCGCAGCCTGCTTAGTGTGAGCTCCTGCTAGGACGTCATCGACGTACATATAATTGGCGATGATGTCACTAGCGAGGGGGTACCGGTCGCGAACATCACTCGCAAGTTGATGCAGAACGCGGATAGCCAGGTACGGAGCACAGTTCACTCCAAAGGTGACTGTGTTAAGCTCAAAGTCGCATAACTTCTCGTCTGGAGTACGGAAGAGCAACCTTTGAAACCGGATGTGTTTGGGATCCACAAGGATTTGCCGATACATCTTGGTAATGTCAGCGTTGAAGACAAATTGGAAAAACCTCCATTTCAGGATTTGAATGGTCAGGTCGGATTGAAGGATTGGCCCAGTGTGGAGGATGTCGTTCAGACTCTTCCCGTTTGAAGTCGGGTTGGAGGCGTTGAATACAACGCGAAGCTTTGTGGTGGTGCTGTCGGGCTTGAGAACAGCGTGATGCGGCAAATAGTAGTTGCCGGAACTGGATGGGGGGACTTGAGTCATGTGACCCAAATCCAGATACTCTCTAATAACGGAGTCATATTGTTCCTTCAGAGAGTCGTTCCTCTTTAAACGGCTCTCGTTTCTCAGGAACTGAGCGAGAGCGGTAGCCCTCGAGTGACCCAGGTCAACGTGACCAGGATCGCGGAATGGGAGCGTGACTATGTAGCGACTCGTTGAGGTTCGCACGGTCGTGGCGTTGAAGTTAGCCTCACAAAAAAGGTCAGATTCTTTTGCTGGGCTAGCCGGCAGGTCCTCCACCTCCCAAAATTTGGAGAGGAGTTCCTCCAATGGCGGAGTTCGCTCGACGGACAGTCGAGCCGAAAAGGACGAAATGGCCTTTGAAATGGATCCCGACACAGGGCCAGTCAGGATCCAACCGAAAATGGTCTCTTGACCGAGGAGGGTCCCATAAATGTTAGGGTGAGAGCCGCCGAGCAGAATAGACGGGAGGATATCAGCGCCTAGTAGCACATCAATCTGCGAACTCTCAATGAATTTGGGGTCTGACAGCTAGATTCTTGGCAGATTTTCGAGGAGTGTTTGTTGGACGGAACATGAGGGCAGATTCCCCGCTAACTGGGGGAGGACGTACGCCGACGCCTCGATCTGCAAATCGGGTCTGACCGGGGAGCCAATTAAGAATTGGCAAAACTTTCGAGGCTGGGCTGCCACAGCTTGAGTCAGCCCAGAGACGCGGGCTTGCACGAATTTATACGGCATCCTCAAGGGCTTGAACAACTTTTCTGAGAGGAAGGTGGCTTCTGATCCGAAATCGATCAGAGAACGAGCTGTATAGCGGACGCCGAGTGACAGCTGTGCTGAGCAGAACACCTTGTGTGTTAACTGCCATGAAAGATTGGACGTTAGCTGACTGGGTGGAAGTGGACTGTATTGGAGATGGAATGGGGGTTGTGACTGTCGGCGCCGGGTTCACTCGATGCAAGAGTGTATGATGACGACCCTTGCAAGTAAAGCAGCTGTGCGCACTTGTGCACTCGGCCAGGACTGGGTTTTTGAAGTCACCCGACTCTCAAAGGAGTTGACCTGCTTGGCGACGGGGGCCTCCTTGCGTGAGGCCCGTGGAACCGTCGGAGCGCTCGTGCTGGCTGACACTTCCGCTATCGCTTCTAGGGTGCGATACCGCTCTAGAAGGAAAGCGTTCATGTCAACCCACGTTGGAATGCCGCTCTTATTTTGTATGGACTGTTCCCAAAGAGAAAGGGTCAATTTGGGGAGCCTCGAAGAACACAGGAAAACCAGGATGCAATCCCAATTCTCCGTGTTGATCCTTGAGTGCTCTAAGGCCGTCAAGCACCCTTGATGCTCTGCAACTCCTGAATGGCTGCACCCGACTCTTGCCCAATGGCGGGCAAATTGAAAAGGATTCGCAGCTGACTGTTCACGAGCAACCGTTTGTTCTCGAAACGCTCAGTCAAGCTGGACCACGCCGACTGAAACCCCTTATTAGTCAAAGAAGACTTTGACACAATGGCATGGGCTTCACCGCTAGTCTTGGAGTTGAGATGGAAAAGTTTCTCAACTTCCGACAGTCTTGGATTTCGGATGTAAATAGCCGTGAATAAGTCTCGGAAGGTGGGCCAGCGAGTGTAATCGCCTCCGAAAACTTCGGTGTCGCACGGAGGTAGGCGACACCTTGTTGACATGAACGGCACGGCTTGCGTTTGTACGGGTGTACGGGGAGTGAGTGCCTGGGAGGCATCAGCTATTTGCTCACTTAGCTGAGCTAAGTGCTCACTTATACGGTCAGTCGCGGCGATGAACTTATTCAATGCCGAATCTACTACATTGTGTGCCATTTTGCTTTGAGAACGAGTAACAATTGGCCGAGGAATTGGGACGGAAGCAAGCTTGGTCTTAGGAACAGACGGAGGTTTCGTGACGAGGATCAGAGGCTTGGTACCGGAAGTGGGCGAAACACTAGCTGACCGTGCGGGGACCTCCCTTTTGGTGTGAACTGGCGATGTGCTGGATGCACGAAGAGCCGATTCCCTCTTGGATCTAGGAAAAGGGGGGTTACTCGAAACTCTAGCGGCGCTAGTAGAAGGCACGGACAGTCTAGCTTTAGTCTTATCGGGTTTGCCCGTTGACATGCTACGCACGGAAGATAGGAAGCAGCTGGTTAGAAAATCAGAAAAATATACCAAAAAAAATACCAAATGGAACTTGGTTTTTTTTATCCGGAAACGGCCCAGAAGGTGGAAACGAAACGGAAGGCACGTAGCAACTAGTAAAAAAAATACCAAAGAAAATACTAGAAAAAATACCACAGGTGGTGCTGAGGTATTTTGTACCCAAATGGGTACGGACTGCGGACACAGGCAACGAACGCAAAGGGGCCGGGGGAAACTTCCCGCGACAATTAAGCAAATGATTGTCGAAAACAAGAACAAAAAAAGCACGGAAAAATACCACAAAAACACAATATGCTGGAAAAAACACAAATGTGGTTAAAAATGCGCTGGATGGAAAAAATAATAAATAAATTGTCACAGAAAAAACAAAAACTTATTTATATATTTGTATATGGATATGTGGTGGAAGGAGAAGTGTATTTATATGTAGGTGTGTATATGTGTGTGGGACACTGGCTGGAGTAAGCCTATACACCGACACTTGAGCTGGGAGTTGCTCTCAAATACACACACTAAATATATCACTTGGCAAAAAAAATTCAAAAAAAAGGGTAGGGTATGTCGAGTGCGACAACCGCTGCCCTGCCAATCTGTTACTTCACTCGCAGAAGTACTTATACACGCGGTTAAGCATGCACATCAGTATGTACGTATGTATGTATGTATGCTTGCACTGCGCTGCCAACGTCTAAGCAAGCGAAGTGCATGTATGTTTGTATGTAACACAAAAGAGAGCGAGAGCAAGTGCGGACAACAGCGAATGCACAAGAGTGCGTGTGTGTGTGTTGAGAGAGCGCGAGAACAAGCGCGGCTGCAAGCTGGTGCGCTTGCGGACAAAAGAGAGTGCACCGAAATATGTGTGTATGTATGTATGTCGGCAATTACCGCGACATACAAACGTACAAGAAATAACGGATAAGAATTAAGCAAAACGAAATTCTGGTACACACTTGGATTTAAATTAATTAATTCGTATGATTATATATGTATGGAGTATACAATATATGATCTTCGCACTTTAAAAATGTTTCTCTCTGGATAATTTACACTTGTCACTGCACTTGCACTTGCAAAAAAAAAAGGGAAAAACACACATGCATACATACGTACGCGATTGGCGGAAAAACAGATATAATTATTTATTATATATGTACTTAGGCAAAAAACCATGGAAAAGGTCGTCCGAAGAAAAAAAGAAGGCAATTGGCAAAGGCTATTGGAAAAAACCTTTGCGCAATATGGCGGAATTGGAGGGGCGGACGACCGTGGTAGAAGGAATAGGAAAGAAGCACAAACTGGTGGTACTTATCTGCGGATGTATGCTGGAATACCGTTGAAATTGATTGAAGATCCGGCTCGAAGGACCAAATGTTCGTGGGGGCGCTGAAATAGTTCCAAAGTTTCTTCTTCCCGAAATAAAACACTCGCGCTTTTTCACTATATATAATTTGTAGATTTATTGAGACTTGGCGGGTTTTAATGGCGCACAGAAATGAGGGTAATTGTACCGATTGAAATGAGACGTGGTTTGATACTAAACGTCAGAGAAGTGCCGACGGCATTTCGTTGATCTATGCTGAGCGCGGCTCAGCGGTGGTGAGTTGTGGGAGAGAGAAGCTGAGAGCACTGGAGCTTGAGTGCATTCTTACGCACTGAGCGCATTGCTAGTGAGCGAAAAAGCTTTGAGTGCTTTTCGGTCGGCGGAGCGGAGGTGTGCTTCTCACTTAGCAATGCGCTCGCATCAACAAACATTATTTTCTCTTACAATTTACAAACTTACAGAGCCGCTTACACAAACAACTGACAATTTTTCTTATCTAGGAAACACAATTTCTTTTTGTTTACAAACATAATACATTTTCAACTTCATGATCTTATTCATGTCATTTAATTATAATCAGAATTTTCCAATAATTCAGATTTTACATAACTTAGATTTGTCTCTTAGTTTCTCAATTTAATTTGGTGTGCACACTTACACCTTGACCCCCGCCATAACACTTCTCATCCCTGTGAGACAGCTGTTATGGTGCCGTCCTCAATGCCCCTCTTGGGACACAGGCGCACGCTTACTAACGCCGTCTATTAGTTCGTTCCCCCTCCTGGGAATCGCCATCACTTAGGCCATCGAATTCTTCGTATAATTCGTTAATTATTTGTCTGCTTGGTAGCGCTCTTAGCCACTCATGTGAATATTTAGACGTTCGCTTATTAACTAATGATTTTAGTTCATATCGATCGTCGTCTAAGACTTTCGTTTCAACTTCTGTCAGCATTGTCTTAAATGTGCTCATCACGCGTTCAACCTGTCCATTTGTCCTACTAGCTCCGGTAGCGATCAAATGCAGCTGAATCTTTTGAGCGGAACAGAAATTGCGAAAGCCTGAGCTAGCAAAACAACGACCTTGATCCGCTATTATTCTAGTTGGCAATCAAAATAGCGCTACAACCGATTTCACAGCTTTAATACAGCTTTCGGTGTCTATATTCAGTGTGTGGTAAAAATAAACAAACTTGGTGAATGCGTCTATTAAAACAATGATCCATATACCTTATCCAATGTTTTTTCCCATTCCAAATGCATAACAGATTCGTGTACGTGGTTGATCACTGCCAACCTAAACGCCCTTGGAATTACCGGCAAGCACCTTTTTTTTTACCATTCCTCTGTATTTTCCTATGCAATATACCCTTTCTTAATTCAAATGTTTTATTTTAATTTTCCGCTAACTCGTTATTGCGTAACTTGGATGAAATATTGATTATTTCAGGATCGCGCTGCTGTTCGGACACCAACCAATTGTCGGTCACTTCAATAAGATTAATATGCTTCTCAATTATTTTATCCGCACACTTATTTCCTTCTGACAGTGGATTTCGGGATAGGAAATCGACATGCGCCATTCGCTCCCCTTTTCTATATTCAAGATCCAAATCAAATGACTGTAAAAACCCCCACCATCTATGCACTCTTGGTGTTAATTCCATTTTGGTGCGACTGGCCTTTAAAGAGTTACAATCAGTGTAAACGACAAATTTACGACCTTGTAAATAATGCCTAAAATGCTTCATAGCATTGACAACTGCTAAAGACTCGAGTTCGTACTAGTGGTATTTTGCTTCTGCCGGAGAAATACATTTGCTATAATGCTCCACTACATAGGATTTATTTTCGATTTTATGTAACATTATCGCCCCGTAACCAATGGAGCTGCTGCTGGCATCTGTGTGCAATTCTATTAGATATTGTGGATCAAATATAGTTAATACTGGGGCCTGTGTCAATACACCTATTATTTCCAAGGTACTCGATTTTAGTTTTAAGAAACGATAATTTCGTTATATTAAATGAAAATCCGGCTTTACTTAGGGTGTCCAACACTATCTCTAGTCGTTCTAACGCTTTATCTTTCGTTTTAGCTACTACCATAACATCGTCAATGTAACCAATTGCGAATGTGTGTTCCAACGGGCCCAGGGCTTTATTATTGCACGCTGAAACACAGAAGGTGCGTTCTTCAGACCAAAGGGCATGGTTAAGAATTGGTACTGTCTATCAGGTGTAACGAAGGCCGTTTGCTCAATTGAATCTGGGTGTACAGGGATTTGGTAAAATCCACTTGCCATATCTATACACGAAAAGTACCTTGCACCACGAAGACGAGCTATTTGATCCGAAATAAGAGGCAAAGGATATTTATCGGCAATTGTATTGTCGTTTAAAACGCGGTAATCTACACAAAGACGATCTGTGCCATTTTTCTTCTTAACCACCATCATGGGACTAGCGAATGGTGAGCAGCTGGGATGAATAATTTTTGATGTAAGCAATTCAGCAATTTTGCACTGAACGTGCTTCCTCTCATCTTCGCGTTGCACAGTCTTTTGTGGATCTATTAGCCTAATTTCTAATTGACCTGTCGTCACACGAGTCATTGGAATTCCGTCAATAAACCTATCAGAGTGACATCTCATCATATTGTTTAATATCGTCTTATCAGAATCGTTTAAATTGGTATGAGAATTTATAATTTCTTCATACTTCACTAGACTCAGAACATTTACTCTTTTTGTCTTATAAAAGCAAAATTTATCTGCATCAATTGATACACCAAAGCCCAGGCTTAAAACTTCACGGCCAATCAACACGTCATGCTTCAAATATTTGTGCATAACTACATGTAATAAAACTTCTAAACAATATTGTTCAATATTAATATTACTCAGAACTTGCAATGTGCTACAAATTGAATCGTTACTTATGCCATTTAAAGTATAATATCAATATTGTGAAATCGTTTTCCGGTGAATTTATCCGCAACACTCTCCTTGACCAGTGAACATTCGACTCCAGAATCAAAACAATATGGAATAGACTCACCGGATAAGGTAATTGTTCCACTTAGTGGAGCTACTGTACAAACGTCAACTCGCTTCTCGTAGCTCTTGCTGTTTCCACCATTACGATTTTTGGGGCACATGTCCACATGTCCGTTTTCACCGAACTTAAAACATTTTTTATCGATCCTTCACTCCGGCCGTGCTGCTCACGCTATAACTCCTTTCTGCTGGGGCTGATGCTTTCTCCATTCGAGAGCGGCATTCTGCATATTTGTGGCCAGCCTTTCCACTTGGCACTTTACCTGCGACTGCATTCTTGTCTTCTTCTTATCCGGACCCGTCGAATATCCGTCCTTCACGTTGTTACGCTTCTTGAAAACGTAAGCCTGTAGCTGCTGCTGCAGCTCATTACGAGTCGTCACATTCGTTTTAAACGAACGCAACAAATTATTATCAATTTGAGCCAAGTGAGCTAACGCTACTGATACCGCAATCTCCTCCAAATTCTTTGCCTTCCACTTAGGCTGATGTCAGAGTGCGCGCGAGAAGCGATGCGAGAAGCGATGAGCAAAGCGAGAAGATGTCAGAGTGAGAGATTTGCGAGAAGCGAGCTACATTGTTATTTTGTAAGGTTTGAAAATAAACGGTAATTAAGTCAAAGAATGCAACAGAGAAGATGTCAGAGTGAGAGCCTTGCGAGAGCAAGCTACATTGTTTTAGTTATTAATATGTTCAGTTATTAATATGATGGTGATGCATTCGGATGAAGATTTTTTGCTTCATTTAACTTTGTGTTAAAAAAAGGGGTGTCCACCCGCTTAACTGCAGTAGAAATGAAAAAGGAGAGTTCAAAAATTTATATAATATAATGACTTGCGAAACCACCCAGAAAAGTTTTGTAACTATTCAAGGATGTCTATTTCGACTTTTGACTACATATTAAATAAAATTAGTAGTCGGCTGGAGAAGCATTGGCCAAATTTTATTACACAACCCATACTGCCTTGCCAAAATTAATAATAACATTGAGGTTAGTTTGGAATATATTTCAATTATATTTATTATGTATGTATTATAGTATTTAAAGTACGATTTAGGAAGATCATCAGTACTATAATCGAAAGAAAAATTAAAAATAGTCTTCTGTATTTCCATTCTGCATAATAATTTTTCATCGGATCCATTTTCCGCATATACGGTATTAAACTATCGAAAAATGACTCGTCGACGTCTTTCTCTTTGTTGTTATTAATTTTCTTTTCAAGCAACATTTGTTTTGTTGCTCAATAGCTACTAATTCCTCTGAGGCATTCAACTTCTTTTTCTTTTTTTTTTTGGTGTTTCATCTCCACATAGCTCGTGAATCTCTTCAGAGATGATCTCATCTTGAGACAATTCAGAAGCAAATCCTGAAGAAGATGGCTCAAGGCTTAATTGTGATGCTTCAAAATTACCAACCGATTTACGAGGTTTTATTTGGTCCTTTAAAAAGAGTAGACTATTAAAATGATGCCAAGAAGTATAATTGCTGTAAGCCTCCTCTGAAACACCAGAGTCGCCAGATTTTGAAATAAGAATTTTTTCCATTCGTTGCGGAATTGGTCCCGGAGGTTCTTCCATTTGTTTTTTTAAGCCGTCTTCTAAAATACAAATTTGATTAATTAATTAGAATAACGTCGAAAATTATCCGTAATTACAGATTTTTAGCTACTGGAGCATCTTTCTCATCATTGGCATATTCATTTAAAATTGGAAGGACTTCTGTTTCAGTTATAGTGAAAGAGACTGTAATAGCTCTTTGGGAAGAGCTTGTAGCGGCGACTGAAGAGGTAAAATAAAACAACTAAGGAATACCATTGCAATATCAGCTGTTTCAGGGACGCTTAGGAATTGCAATGTCAGATGTAGCAGGGCTGCTTAGAGATTGCGAGATCAGCTGTTGCAGGGATGTTTTAGAAATTGCAATCCCAGCTGCAGCAGGGCTGCTTAGAAATTGCAAGATCAGCTGCATCAGGGATGTTTCTATGAATTGCAAGAACAGCTGCATCAGGGATGCTTAGAAAAGCTGCAAGGTCAGCTGCATCAGAGATGATTAGGAAAGCTGTAACATCATCTGTTTTGCATTTCCTGTAACCTAGATGGAATGCACGTTAAGTGGCTCACGTTATTTTCGTTCGAAACCGTTCGAAAAAAAAAAATCCTTGTAAGTTTCCGAATATTCGGATGTGACGGATTTAGTGAATTTATTCTTATACACAAATCTAAGACATTTGTTTAGTGCGAAACGACGAGTGCGTACGGGAAAAAAGAGCGAAAAGAGACAGCCTAATTGGAGTCCCTTTGCTGGCTGCTGAACGCCGGCGAAACTAGTTTTTCAAATTTTTTCTGTGTTGATCCCACTGGAAGTTGGCAGGTGAATATGGGAAAAATTTTTGTTTTGTGTCCAGGGTACTTATTGTGGCCGTTTTAATAGGAAGTTCGTTGGCGGCCCACACCAAGTACCTCAGGAGTCCTCCATGCGGAGGCGAGGAGGTTAGGATCGCCCCGAGTCCCCTTTAGTAAATTGTGAGAAAAAACAAGATGGCCGCTTCGTTTTCTACCTAACCTAAAAGGTGGCAGAAATCCAATCTGTTCTGCCGGAAGACGAGCCGTACGCATGGGCATAGAATTCTGAAGTTGCCGAAGCCATAAGAGCCTGAGGCTGTTGAGCCAAAATCATCGTTGGAATTTATCGAAAGTTTTATATTTTTGTTGGCCCAGCTTGTGGCACATTCTTCCCTTCAACTGGTATTCTCTTAACCTCAATCTGGTCGAATAATCAAAACCAATAAAATGTCTATTTTTATATTATAGTTTATTTAATTTTTATCCTTTAATTTTTAGTTTTAATTGCCCTTCAAAAGAAAACACAAAAAAAAAAAATAGTGAATACTAAATAATCTAAAGTGTATACATAAAAAAAAAAAAAAAAAAAAAAGAAAATATGCAAGAAAAGTGAAGTGAAACGAGCAATCTGAATTGCAATATAAAAGAATTTTTTTTTTTTTTCTTCTATTTTTTTGTGTGAAAATTTCCTCTAAGCAATTGGCCATCAATTTATTTAAATTACCATTCTCGTACAAGGTCAAATTTCATGAAATACTATGTTGACAAATTCTTTTACAGCAAACCTAAGCAGAGATCGATCTTTCGCCGATGGATATGCCGTGAGTGGTTTATTTGTACATTTATATAACAATTTTCATTACTTCATATGACATCTTCTCGACTAATTGAACCAATCGAAACCGACCTAACAAGAATTTTATTTAAATAATTTATTAGAGCTGATTTCTTTTTTTTTATATATCTAACGTAACACGCAAATTCGTAATATCCCAAAATTCAACTCATTAACAAATCATTTTTGGTTTACGGTATGATTTCAAATATTTTTATTTTTTTTTATATTCTTGCTGATTTTTTTTGGTTCCACGCTTTCACTAACTCACAAATTCTAAGAATTGTTAATTTAAATAAGTTGTATTAACACACAAACACATGTATCGCTTACCATAATCTCGTAATTTAGAATTTTTATTAACTTTAATTTTCACCCGCCTCGTTATTATAATAATCTTTGCTAATTTTAAGTATAGCATTATATATTGAATTAATTGAAATATTGGCTTACTTTCGCTCACTGACCAATACTTCCGACTGAAAATTACCTAAACCTTTCGCTTATAACCAATCGGTTTGCTTGAAACTCCGAAACGGGACATTATGTTAAAACATATTAATTTTAGTCAAAATTTTGTTTTTCGCTAAGTATGAATTAAACTGAATCATGAAATTCTAATCTTTTTGTTTGAACTAAGCTGATGTCTACCCGGATGTAGGGTGTCTAAGGGATCACCAGAGCAATGCTCTAGCGGCCGGTGATCATAGGTAGGGTGGGCAACTCACAAGCACAACAACATCTGTGTCTTGTTAAAAATTTTTAGTCTTCTCTCTGTCTGTCCGCAATTCTTCTTTTCCGAATTTATTTTTGAATTCTTCCGGTCTAGTTATCTGTACCTTCTATTTGTCGCAAGCACGCTCAATTCTGGATTTAATAATAGTAATGTGTGGTAAGTGATAGAGTCCGTCCAAGCAAGACCTCCACCCCCAAAGCCGACGAGCAGAAGCCGGATCCTATAGCGTGCCCCGCTAGAACAGACTCTCCAATCTTTGAACATTTCGTATCGTTACACACTACAGTTATAATTCATTATTATTATTAAAGAAAGTGGCGCCCAACGTGTAGGGGCCTTAATGGAAAATTTTATTCATTGAGACTCACAGAGAATAAATTCAAAATCCTTGTCTATTTCTTTCAAGACCTTTTTTTTATTCTACACTTGCAAAAATATTCATTGAGTTTTAATTGTCCTGGAATACAGTTGTATGGATAGTCAGTATTCTTAGCTGTCCGGACAATTGATATTCAAGCGAGTATTTCCCTAAAATTAGAAGAGATGATGAGGTGTTGCTCAAGCTGAGGAATACAGAGGTAGCGTATAGGCTTTGGGCTAACCCTGGCCCAGTTTGAGGCACCAACTCATTGAACTAGCCACCATTTTTAAATAGAAAACGTAATCATACTGAACTGTACGGAATATCGAAGCATTACTTGCGAGAGATGCTCGATCCAGAAAAAGTTGTTACAATTTCTATTTCTTTCTTTCTCCAGTGGCATTCTACTTCTCTCAGTCGCGACCTGGAATACGGAGCTGGCTTAGAACAGGCAACCGGCCAAGGCCGACTTAAAGAATGTAGCTGCTTCCCTTGGGGTAGATTCCAATCTTACTGGAATTTAATCCTAGAATTTTATTATTTCTGAGAAGACTGATAATTAACGATACCCTACGATGGGTGACATCCAGCAAAAAGTTCAGTTTAAAAATTTTTCAAAAAATCTTAGAGAAAAACACATATCTTTATGAAGTTTTGATGAGTTTGGCGTATGTTCTCTTTATCATATTATATATTTGGTGATAATTTTGATTTTATTACAGTTTTATTTTTTTCCTTGTGTTTGGGTTGCAATCGCTATAAAGTTTGGTTAAATCTGATTTAACCAGAATATTTCCGAATAGTTCTTGGTTAAAGATTGTATTGGCCAAAGTGTACAAAATGGGAGCCGAAGGAAGCTCTATTTTAGTGTGTCCGATTTGTGACGGGAAATTAATGCCGCGGAGATATGTCGAGCAGCATGCTCCCATGAATTTCACAAGCGGTGCATAGAAGCGCATTGGAAGAAAAGCGCGCAATGTCCGATTTGTAAAGTGGTTTGTAGGCCGAAGGCGTCACAACCAGTAGAAAGTCAGGATCGACTAACTCGAAGTCAATCCAAGAATAGGAAAAACACGGATAGTGAGCAACAAGTATCCGAGGAATTGGCGTCAACCTCAGGATTCATTGCAAATGCAAATGAGAGGGGTGAGAGCAATTCAAGCGTCATTTCGGCTAGTGCTATCACGCTGCTAGCTATGGAACGCAGACTGCTCAGTACTCTGTCTGAAAAGATGGCAGAGCTAGTGCAAACAGTGGTAGTGGAGAATATAACTAGAGGGCTAGGATCACAAAACTCTAACGTAGGTAACGTTCAGAGTGAGCCATTCAATTCACAGCCATTAGTGACTGGATATAATAGGGCTGCTACAGCTGAGACTGTGTCTAGTCGTGCTCCTATCTTCACAGCGTAGCGCATCATCCGACTTATCCAATCGACCCGATAAAGTAGTGCAAATACTTAATGGTTGGAAGATTAAGTATTCGGGGAGAGGAATGTCGGTGGACAATTTTATTTATCGTGTCGAGGCTCTTACAAGAGAAACATTAGCTAGCAATTTCACTATGCTATGTAAAAATGCTAGTGTCTTATTTGAAGGAAAGCCAATGAGTTCTATTGGCGTTACCACAAAGCTCATGGCGAGGTCCGTTGGGATAGTTTCTGCACGGCTTTACGGCTACAGTTCCGACAAAGCCGGGATGATGGTGACATAGAAGAGCTAGTTAGGAGCACCAAGCAAAAACCTGACGAGTCTTTTGATTCCTTTTACGATAGGATATCGGAGCTCATGGATCAGCTTGAACAGCCGTGGTCTTCTCTTAAATTAGTAAGAGTCCTTCGAAATAACCTTCGTCCGGAAATAAGGCACGAAATTCTAAATCTCGACATAGGATCTGTGACCGAGTTGAGAGCGATTTGCCGGAGGCGCGAAGCCTTTTTGTCAGATGTAAAACTCAGTCAAGGATATGGTAGAAGCACTCCGTTCAAGCGCGAAGTTTCTGAGTTCGCGACAGATTCTAAGTTTCAAGAAGAAACTGACTCTGAGAGCGAGAAGGAGGTAAAGGCTTTCTCGTTAGTGTGTTGGAATTGTCGCGAGGAGGGACACAGATACCAAGATTGTGTATCGGAACGGAGGGTTTTCTGTTACGGTTGCGGAGCGGCCAACACATACAAACCAAGTTGTGCCCGGTGTTAAAAAAACCGACAACCCCGCACTCAGAAGTTTCCTCCCAAAAAGAAGACCTCGAGTGCCGGCCGGAACTAAGCAACGATGACCGACGAATAGTCGAAGAGGTTATCGTCGACCCTATTCAGGCTACAGACGAGCTATCAGGAAATGCAAGTCTTTGGCTTCATAATAAAATTAAAATTTAAATAATATGGATATCCCGGAATTTAACAATTTACCAGACTTAAAAAGAAAATCGCGGAGCGGAACACGAATCAAAACATTCTGGCGAAGAGTGCAGGAATGCCAGTTTGGTCTGGATTATATTAACTCTCGTACTACAGGATCAAGAGATCCTCGACCTTTTGTACCCATTCGAGTATTGAATCGAACTGTCTTCGGTTTATTAGACTCAGGCGCCTCAATAAGTTGTTTTGGGGGCATGTTAGCGGCCGAAGTGATAAAGAACCAGAAGTACAAAACAATCAAGGGAAACGCGTCAACAGCTGATGGAAGATCCCAGCAGATAGTGAGGCATTTAGAGATCGAGGTAGAGTACAATAATGTGAAAAGAATGCTGAGAATATACGTGGTCCCTTCACTAAAGCAGGATTTATATCTAGGTATAGACTTCTGGCAGAGCTATGATCTACTGCCAAAAGTCTTAAGTATTTCTGAGTTGGAGTCTGCGGACACTAACAGAAAAATTGAAGTCGACCAGCATAAGTTATCCGAAATGGATCAATCCAAACTACGTTCTGTAATCAGTTGTTTTCCGTCTTTTGCTAAAGAAGGTCTAGGGCGAACTAATTTAGTAACACATACGATAGATGTAGGTACGGCCAAGCCTGTCAAGCAACGTCATTTCCCGGTTTCACCGGCAGTAGAAGCGTCTATGTACGCGGAAATAGACCGGATGTTGCAGCTCAACGTAATTGAAGAGTCTGAAAGCGCCTGGTCGTCCCCAATCGTCAACGTGACGAAGCCCGGAAAAGTAAGAATTTGCCTCGATTGCCGGAAGGTGAACAGCTTCACCGAGAAGGATGCTTATTAGGGCGGGTCAATTTGTTCCTGTCCAAAAAATCGTGAAAATCGTCCCCATAATCGGAATCTACGAAGAATTCTAAGAAAATTTCACCATGAAACCATGTGTCTAAAATGAATTCCTAGTCCGCGCCGTGAAGCTTAAAGATTGCACTATGAGGTACATAAGGTATTTCGAGGCATTTAAGACATTTTAATGTATTTAAAAAAAAATACGCATTTTCCAATTATGTTGGAGTCAATTCTGATTCATTTTTACAACAAATTTTATAATTTTTTTAAATTTATTTAACTTAAAATTTTTTAATTCAACAAAAACCAACTAGCCATGTACTGAGCCTCATATAAGAAAGTTGGAGCAATGCGTACGTAACTTTTTAACGAAGTAAGGTATCGGTCTGAAAATTGAAATATATATTCAAAGGCATTTTAAGCAACTAAATAAAAGTGGGCGTGGCATGATAAAAGGCGGAATTTAATTTTATTTTTTATTATAAAGTTTATTTGCTTGCAAAAGAAATATAAGAAGAAGAATATAAGAAGCTTTCTAAAGATAAGCTTTAGAAATATAGTAATATTAAAGCTTTTGTGAAGCTTTTTTGCATTCCTCTTATAACAAATTATTTAAATGATAATTAATTTTGCGGTAAAACTTGTCAACCAACAGCAGTGGCGTAGGTGTGGGGGCAAGAGCATAAGTCCCTATTGGTAAATTATCCCAGGGCACCGAACGATGTGTGCAGTTGTTAACACATGTCTCACGACGAGTTATGCCACAGAATCGAGATGCTGTTATGTCATTGACCTTAGAAAGTCGTTCCAAAGTTCCTCAAATTGAGTCAAGGAAAGACGTTATATTCCAAGTCAACAAAATTGCAAAAATTACCTACTTGTTGGAAAGCAAATAAACTTTATAATAAAAAATAAAATTAAATTCCGCCTTTTATCATGCCACGCCCACTTTTATTTAGTTGCTTAAAATGCCTTTGAATATATATTTCAATTTTCAGACCGATACCTTACTTCGTTAAAAAGTTACGTACGCATTGCTCCAACTTTCTTATATGAGGCTCAGTACATGGCTAGTTGGTTTTTTTTGTTGAATTAAAAAAAAAATTTTAAGTTAAATAAATTTAAAAAAAAAATTATAAAATTTGTTGTAAAAATGAATCAGAATTGACTCCAACATAATTGAAAATGCGTATTTTTTAAATACATTAAAATGTCTTAAATACCTCGAAATACCTTATGTACCTCATAGTGCAATCTTTAAGCTTCACGGCGCGGACTAGGAATTCATTTTAGACACATGGTTTCATGGTGAAATTTTCTTAGAATTCTTCGAAAATTCCGATTATGGGGGACGATTTTTGCGAAAAAAAATTGACCCGCCCTAATGCTTATCCTCTTCCGCAAATCAGCGGAATTCTTAGTCGCTTGCCCAAAGCCAAATTTATATCCAGTTTGGATCTGAAAGATGCCTATTGGCAAGTCCCGTTAGATGTTGCATCTCGCGATAAAACGGCTTTCACGATTCCTGGACGACCACTTTATCAATTTAAAGTTATGCCTTTCGGGCTGTGTAACGCGACAAGTACGATGTCCCGTTTGATGGACAAAGTGGTACCAGCGCATCTCAGAAATGAGGTGTTTATTTATTTAGACGGCTTATTAATAGTCTCTGCAACTTTTGAGAGACATCTAGAAGTTCTGAGGGAGTTAGCCTTACAATTGAAGCTTGCAGGATTGACAATTAATGTGGGCAAGAGCCACTTCTGCATGCGCCGGGTAAAGTACTTAGGTCACATCATTGGAGACGGTGGGATTCGTACCGATCCTGACAAGGTGGAGGCAATAAGAAATTTCCCTTTGCCACGGAGTTTGCGGGGACTACGGAGCTTCATGGGTCTGTGCGGGTGGTATCGGAAGTTTGTTCCGAATTTCGCATCAGTGGCTGCTCCGTTGACAGATTTAATGACGACAAAGCGGAAGTTTAGCCTGACAGAGGAGGCCATAAGAGCTTTTGAGGCACTAAAGAAGTGTCTGAGTGAGGCACCAGTGTTGGGTAGCCCTGATTTTTCGAAACCGTTCGCCATTCATTGTGACACGAGTAAGACAGGGGTTGGAGCGGTATTAGTCCAAGTCTCGGAGGAAGGAGACGAGCGTCCTATTGCATTCATCTCAAAGAAATTAAACAAAGCTCAGCGCAACTATACAGTTACCGAGCAGGAGTGTCTGGCCGCGATAGTGGCTTTGAAGGTTTTTAGGGCATATGTTGAAGGGCTGGAGTTTAAGATCATCACTGATCATGCGTCATTGAAATGGTTGATGTTTAACCATGACTTAAATTCGCGGTTGGCCCGATGGGCTTTAGCATTGCAGAAATATCGATTTAAGATTGAGCATCGGAAAGGAACTCTCAATGTCGTTCCAGATTCACTGTCGCGAGTCAACGAGGAAGTTATCGCTGCAATAGATTTGCGGGAAGGGTTTCTGGTGGATTTAAATTCTGAACACTTCAAGTCCTTAGAGTACGTGGAACTAGTTCAGAAAGTTAGTGCGAATCAAAACAATTTTCCTGATCTAAGATCCGATAGCGGGTACCTTTATCGGAAAGCCGAACATTTGACGGGAGAGCAAATCCATGATGAATTTGCATGGAAACTCTGGATCCCTAAAGGATTAGTTCCAGAAGTGCTTTCAAGAGCGCACGATAATCCGTTGGCTTCCCATGATGGGATGCACAAGACCATAGAGAGGGTAAGACGGTATTACTTCTGGCCTGGCCTCGTGCCCGATGTAAAGGCATACATTAATTCATGTCAGATCTACAAATCGACGAAAGCTCCAAATCACGTGTTGCGACCGCCACTAGGTAAAGCACCGGAAAGTCAGCGTTTTTTCCAACGTCTTTTTGTAGACTTTTTAGGCCCATACCCTAGGTCTCGAAGTGGTAACATTGGCATTTTTATAGTTCTAGATCATTTCACCAAATACGTATTTCTGAAGGCAGTAAGAAAAATCGATACCAGCGTGGTGATAAAATATTTAGAAGGAGAGTTGTTTATGACTTTTGGAATTCCCGAGACTATTGTATCGGACAACGGGTCACAATTTCGTTCTCACACATTCCAAAAATTGATGCAAGAATATGGTATTAGTCATACACTCACCGCTGTGCATTCGCCTCAGGCTAACGCCTCGGAGCGTGTAAACCGTTCGGTAATCTCAGCTATCCGAGCCTATATCCGGCCGGATCAGAAAGATTGGGACGAGTATTTGAATAAGATTAGTTGTGCGTTGAGATCCTCGGTTCATGATAGTATAGGTACGTCCCCATATTACATGGTGTTTGGGCAACATATGATTACCTCGGGGACAACGTACTCTCTTTTAAGGAAGTTGAACTTGTTGGACGATCGTTCATTAAAGTTCGATCGCCCGGATTGGTTTGAGATTGTACGAGAAAAGGCGTGTAAGCGTGTGCTAGAAAAGCATCAAGAAAATGAAAAGAAATACAACCTACGATCCCGAATAGTATCTTTCACGGTAGGCCAGGAAGTGTATAGAAGGAATTTTAAACAAAGTTGTTTTAAAACTGGGTACAACGCCAAATTTGGTCCATCCTTCGTAAAAGCCAGAGTCCGAAGAAAAGTAGGAAATGCTTATTACGTATTAGAAGACTTACAGGGACTATTAATCGGTACTTACCACGCCAAGGACATTCGTCAGTAACCCGTCTTCAGTCGTTATCAGTCTAGGGTACTATTGAGATTATACCCTAGCCTGATTCTTCCGGGGGGGCCTTGTAGCGGCGACTGAAGAGGTAAAATAAAACAACTAAGGAATACCATTGCAATATCAACTGTTTCAGGGACGCTTAGGAATTGCAATGTCAGATGTAGCAGGGCTGCTTAGAGATTGCGAGATCAGCTGTTGCAGGGATGTTTTAGAAATTGCAATCCCAGCTACAGCAGGGCTGCTTAGAAATTGCAAGATCAGCTGCATCAGGGATGTTTCTATGAATTGCAAGAACAGCTACATCAGGGATGCTTAGAAAAGCTGCAAGGTCAGCTGCATCAGAGATGATTAGGAAAGCTGTAACATCATCTGTTTTGCATTTCCTGTAACCTAGATGGAATGCACGTTAAGTGGCTCACGTTCTTTTCGTTCTAAACCGTCGTAGAGTGCAGACGCGCATATAATCACGTTCCGGGGGAAAAGTTTTTTTTGGTGCGGACAAAGGCGGCAAGTGCTGAGTCGAGTTGGTTATTCAAAAAATTTAAAAAAAAAAAAAATCCTTGTAAGTTCCCGAATATTCGGATGTGACGGATTTAGTGAATTTATTCTTATACACAAATCTAAGACATTTGTTTAGTGCGGAACGACGAGTGCGTGCGGGAAAAAAAGAGCGAAAAGAGACAGCCTAATTGGAGTCCCTTTGCTGGCTGCTGAACGCCGGCGAAACTATTTTTTTCAATTTTTTCTGTGTTGATCCCACTGGAAGTTGGCAGGTGAATATGGGAAAAATTTTTGTTTTGTGTCCAGGGTACTTATTGTGGCCGTTTTAATAGGCAGTTCGTTGGCGGCCCACACCAAGTACCTCAGGAGTCCTCCATGCGGAGGCGAGGAGGTTAGGATCGCCCGAGTCCCCTTTAGTAAATTGTGAGAAAAAACAAGATGGCCGCTTCGTTTTCTACCTAACCTAAAAGGTGGCAGAAATCCAATCTGTTCTGCCGGAAGACGAGCCGTACGCATGGGCATAGAATTCTGAAGTTGCCGAAGCCATAAGAGCCTGAGGCTGTTGAGCCAAAATCATCGTTGGAATTTATCGAAAGTTTTATATTTTTGTTGGCCCAGCTTGTGGCACATTCTTCCCTTCAACTGGTATTCTCTTAACCTCAATCTGGTCGAATAATCAAAACCAATAAAATGTCTATTTTTATATTATAGTTTATTTAATTTTTATCCTTTAATTTTTAGTTTTAATTGCCCTTCAAAAGAAAACACAAAAAAAAAAAAAATAGTGAATACTAAATAATCTAAAGTGTATACCTAAAAAAAAAAAAAAAAAAAAAAAAGAAAATATGCAAGAAAAGTGAAGTGAAACGAGCAATCTGAATTGGTATGAATATAAAAGAATTTTTTTTTTTATTTTTCTTCTATTTTTGTGTGAAAATTTCCTCTAAGCAATTGGCCATCAATTTATTTAAATTACCATTCTCGTACAAAGGTCAAATTTCATGAAATACTATGTTGACAAATTCTTTTACAGCAAACCTAAGCAGAGATCGATCTTTCGCCGATGGATATGCCGTGAGTGGTTTATTTGTACATTTATATAACAATTTTCATTACTTCATATGACATCTTCTCGACTAATTGAACCAATCGAAACCGACCTAACAAGAATTTTATTTAAATAATTTATTAGAGCTGATTTCTTTTTTTTTATATATCTAACGTAACACGCAAATTCGTAATATCCCAAAATTCAACTCATTAACAAATCATTTTTGGTTTACGGTATGATTTCATATATTTTTATTTTTTATATTCTTGCTGATTTTTTGGTTCCACGCTTTCACTAACTCACAAATTATAAGAATTGTTAATTTAAATAAGTTTTATTAACACACAAACACATGTATCGCTTACCATAATCTCGTAATTTAGAATTTTTATTAACTTTAATTTTCACCCGCCTCGTTATTATAATAATCTTTGCTAATTTTAAGTATAGCATTATATATTGAATTAATTGAAATATTGGCTTACTTTCGCTCACTGACCAATACTTCCGACTGAAAATTACCTAAACCTTTCGCTTATAACCAATCGGTTTGCTTGAAACTCCGAAACGGGAAATTATGTTAAAACATATTAATTTTAGTCAAAATTTTGTTTTTCGCTAAGTATGAATTAAACTGAATCATGAAATTCTAATCTTTCTGTTTGAACTAAGCTGATGTCTACCCGGATGTAGGGTGTCTAAGGGATCACCAGAGCAATGCTCTAGCGGCCGGTGATCATAGGTAGGGTGGGCAACTCACAAGCACAACAACATCTGTGTCTTGTTAAAAATTTTTAGTCTTCTCTCTGTCTGTCCGCAATTCTTCTTTTCCGAATTTATTTTTGAATTCTTCCGGTCTAGTTATCTGTACCTTCTATTTGTCGCAAGCACGCTCAATTCTGGATTTAATAATAGTAATGTGTGGTAAGTGATAGAGTCCGTCCAAGCAAGACCTCCACCCCCAAAGCCGACGAGCAGAAGCCGGATCCTATAGCGTGCCCCGCTAGAACAGACTCTCCAATCTTTGAACATTTCGTATCGTTACACACTACAGTTATAATTCATTATTATTATTAAAGAAAGTGGCGCCCAACGTGTAGGGGCCTTAATGGAAAATTTTATTCATTGAGACTCACAGAGAATAAATTCAAAATCCTTGTCTATTTCTTTCAAGACCTTTTTTTTATTCTACACTTGCAAAAATATTCATTGAGTTTTAATTGTCCTGGAATACAGTTGTATGGATAGTCAGTATTCTTAGCTGTCCGGACAATTGATATTCAAGCGAGTATTTCCCTAAAATTAGAAGAGATGATGAGGTGTTGCTCAAGCTGAGGAATACAGAGGTAGCGTATAGGCTTTGGGCTAACCCTGGCCCAGTTTGAGGCACCAACTCATTGAACTAGCCACCATTTTAAATAGAAAACGTAATCATACTGAACTGTACGGAATATCGAAGCATTACTTGCGAGAGATGCTCGATCCAGAAAAAGTTGTTACAATTTCTATTTCTTTCTTTCTCCAGTGGCATTCTACTTCTCTCAGTCGCGACCTGGAATACGGAGCTGGCTTAGAACAGGCAACCGGCCAAGGCCGACTTAAAGAATGTAGCTGCTTCCCTTGGGGTAGATTCCAATCTTACTGGAATTTAATCCTAGAATTTTATTATTTCTGAGAAGACTGATAATTAACGATACCCTACGATGGGTGACATCCAGCAAAAAGTTCAGTTTAAAAATTTTTCAAAAAATCTTAGAGAAAAACACATATCTTTATGAAGTTTTGATGAGTTTGGCGTATGTTCTCTTTATCATATTATATATTTGGTGATAATTTTGATTTTATTACAGTTTTATTTTTTTTCCTTGTGTTTGGGTTGCAATCGCTATAAAGTTTGGTTAAATCTGATTTAACCAGAATATTTCCGAATAGTTCTTGGTTAAAGATTGTATTTTAGTGTGTCCGATTTGTGACGGGGAAATTAATGCCGCGGAGATATGTCGAGCAGCATGCTCCCATGAATTTCACAAGCGGTGCATAGAAGCGCATTGGAAGAAAAGCGCGCAATGTCCGATTTGTAAAGTGGTTTGTAGGCCGAAGGCGTCACAACCAGTAGAAAGTCAGGATCGACTAACTCGAAGTCAATCCAAGAATAGGAAAAACACGGATAGTGAGCAACAAGTATCCGAGGAATTGGCGTCAACCTCAGGATTCATTGCAAATGCAAATGAGAGGGGTGAGAGCAATTCAAGCGTCATTTCGGCTAGTGCTATCACGCTGCTAGCTATGGAACGCAGACTGCTCAGTACTCTGTCTGAAAAGATGGCAGAGCTAGTGCAAACAGTGGTAGTGGAGAATATAACTAGAGGGCTAGGATCACAAAACTCTAACGTAGGTAACGTTCAGAGTGAGCCATTTAATTCATAGCCATTAGTGACTGGATATAATAGGGCTGCTACAGCTGAGACTGTGTCTGGTCGTGCTCCTATCTTCACAGCGTAGCGCATCATCCGACTTATCCAATCGACCCGATAAAGTAGTGCAAATACTTAATGGTTGGAAGATTAAGTATTCGGGGAGAGGAATGTCGGTGGACAATTTTATTTATCGTGTCGAGGCTCTTACAAGAGAAACATTAGCTAGCAATTTCACTATGCTATGTAAAAATGCTAGTGTCTTATTTGAAGGGAAAGCCAATGAGTTCTATTGGCGTTACCACAAAGCTCATGGCGAGGTCCGTTGGGATAGTTTCTGCACGGCTATACGGCTACAGTTCCGACAAAGCCGGGATGATGGTGACATAGAAGAGCTAGTTAGGAGCACCAAGTAAAACCTAACGAGTCTTTTGATTTGATGGATCAGCTTGAACAGCCGTGGTCTTCTCTTAAATTAGTAAGAGTCCTTCGAAATAACCTTCGTCCGGAAATAAGGCACGAAATTCTAAATCTCGACATAGGATCTGTGACCGAGTTGAGAGAGATTTGCCGGAGGCGCGAAGCCTTTTTGTCAGATGTAAAACTCAGTCAAGGATATGGTAGAAGCACTCCGTTCAAGCGCGAAGTTTCTGAGTTCGCGACAGATTCTAAGTTTCAAGAAGAAACTGAGTCTGAGAGCGAGAAGGAGGTAGAGGCTTTCTCGTTAGTGTGTTGGAATTGTCGTGAGGAGGGACACAGATACCAAGATTGTGTATCGGAACGGAGGGTTTTCTGTTACGGTTGCGGAGCGGCCAACACATACAAACCAAGTTGTGCCCGGTGTTTAAAAAACCGACAACCCGGCACTCAGAAGTTTCCTCCCAAAAAGAAGACCTCGAGTGCCGGCCGGAACTAAGCAACGATGACCGACGAATAGTCGAAGAGGTTATCGTCGACCCTATTCAGGCTACAGACGAGCTATCAGGAAATGCAAGTCTTTGGCTTCATAATAAAATTAAAAATTTAAATAATATGGATATCCCGGAATTTAACAATTTACCAGACTTAAAAAAAAGAAAATCGCGGAGCGGAAAACGAATCAAATCATTCTGGCGAAGAGTGCAGGAATGCCAGTTTGGTCTGGATTATATTAACTCTCGTACTACAGGATCAAGAGATCCTCGACCTTTTGTACCCATTCGAGTATTGAATCGAACTGTCTTCGGTTTATTAGACTCAGGCGCCTCAATAAGTTGTTTTGGGGCATGTTAGCGGCCGAAGTGATAAAGAACCAGAAGTACAAAACAATCAAGGGAAACGCGTCAACAGCTGATGGAAGATCCCAGCAGATAGTGAGGCATTTAGAGATCGAGGTAGAGTACAATAATGTGAAAAGAATGCTGAGAATATACGTGGTCCCTTCACTAAAGCAGGATTTATATCTAGGTATAGACTTCTGGCAGAGCTATGATCTACTGCCAAAAGTCTTAAGTATTTCTGAGTTGGAGTCTGCGGACACTAACAGAAAAATTGAAGTCGACCAGCATAAGTTATCCGAAATGGATCAATCCAAACTACGTTCTGTAATCAGTTGTTTTCCGTCTTTTGCTAAAGAAGGTCTAGGGCGAACTAATTTAGTAACACATACGATAGATGTAGGTACGGCCAAGCCTGTCAAGCAACGTCATTTCCGGTTTCACCGGCAGTAGAAGCGTCTATGTACGCGGAAATAGACCGGATGTTGCAGCTCAACGTAATTGAAGAGTCTGAAAGCGCCTGGTCGTCCCCAATCGTCAACGTGACGAAGCCCGGAAAAGTAAGAATTTGCCTCGATTGCCGGAAGGTGAACAGCTTCACCGAGAAGGATGCTTATCCTCTTCCGCAAATCAGCGGAATTTTAGTCGCTTGCCCAAAGCCAAATTTATATCCAGTTTGGATCTGAAAGATGCCTATTGGCAAGTCCCGTTAGATGTTGCATCTCGCGATAAAACGGCTTTCACGATTCCTGGACGACCACTTTATCAATTTAAAGTTATGCCTTTCGGGCTGTGTAACGCGACAAGTACGATGTCCCGTTTGATGGACAAAGTGGTACCAGCGCATCTCAGAAATGAGGTGTTTATTTATTTAGACGGCTTATTAATAGTCTCTGCAACTTTTGAGAGACATCTAGAAGTTCTGAGGGAGTTAGCCTTACAATTGAAGCTTGCAGGATTGACAATTAATGTGGGCAAGAGCCACTTCTGCATGCGCCGGGTAAAGTACTTAGGTCACATCATTGGAGACGGTGGGATTCGTACCGATCCTGACAAGGTGGAGGCAATAAGAAATTTCCCTTTGCCACGGAGTTTGCGGGGACTACGGAGCTTCATGGGTCTGTGCGGGTGGTATCGGAAGTTTGTTCCGAATTTCGCATCAGTGGCTGCTCCGTTGACAGATTTAATGACGACAAAGCGGAAGTTTAGCCTGACAGAGGAGGCCATAAGAGCTTTTGAGGCACTAAAGAAGTGTCTGAGTGAGGCACCAGTGTTGGGTAGCCCTGATTTTTCGAAACCGTTCGTCATTCATTGTGACACGAGTAAGACAGGGGTTGGAGCGGTATTAGTCCAAGTCTCGGAGGAAGGAGACGAGCGTCCTATTGCATTCATCTCAAAGAAATTAAACAAAGCTCAGCGCAACTATACAGTTACCGAGCAGGAGTGTCTGGCCGCGATAGTGGCTTTGAAGGTTTTTAGGGCATATGTTGAAGGGCTGGAGTTTAAGATCATCACTGATCATGCGTCATTGAAATGGTTGATGTTTAACCATCACTTAAATTCGCGGTTGGCCCGATGGGCTTTAGCATTGCAGAAATATCGATTTAAGATTGAGCATCGGAAAGGAACTCTCAATGTCGTTCCAGATTCACTGTCGCGAGTCAACGAGGAAGTTATCGCTGCAATAGATTTGCGGGAAGGGTTTCTGGTGGATTTAAATTCTGAACACTTCAAGTCCTTAGAGTACGTGGAACTAGTTCAGAAAGTTAGTGCGAATCAAAACAATTTTCCTGATCTAAGATCCGATAGCGGGTACCTTTATCGGAAAGCCGAACATTTGACGGGAGAGCAAATCCATGATGAATTTGCATGGAAACTCTGGATCCCTAAAGGATTAGTTCCAGAAGTGCTTTCAAGAGCGCACGATAATCCGTTGGCTTCCCATGCATGGGATGCACAAGACCATAGAGAGGGTAAGACGGTATTACTTCTGGCCTGGCCTCGTGCCCGATGTAAAGGCATACATTAATTCATGTCAGATCTACAAATCGACGAAAGCTCCAAATCACGTGTTGCGACCGCCTCTAGGTAAAGCACCGGAAAGTCAGCGTTTTTCCAACGTCTTTTGTAGACTTTTTAGGCCCATACCCTAGGTCTCGAAGTGGTAACATTGGCATTTTATAGTTCTAGATCATTTCACCAAATACGTATTTCTGAAGGCAGTAAGAAAAATCGATACCAGCGTGGTGATAAAATATTTAGAAGGAGAGTTGTTTATGACTTTTGGAATTCCCGAGACTATTGTATCGGACAACGGGTCACAATTTCGTTCTCACACATTCCAAAAATTGATGCAAGAATATGGTATTAGTCATACACTCACCGCTGTGCATTCGCCTCAGGCTAACGCCTCGGAGCGTGTAAACCGTTCGGTAATCTCAGCTATCCGAGCCTATATCCGGCCGGATCAGAAAGATTGGGACGAGTATTTGAATAAGATTAGTTGTGCGTTGAGATCCTCGGTTCATGATAGTATAGGTACGTCCCCATATTACATGGTGTTTGGGCAACATATGATTACCTCGGGGACAACGTACTCTCTTTAAGGAAGTTGAACTTGTTGGACGATCGTTCATTAAAGTTCGATCGCCCGGATTGGTTTGAGATTGTACGAGAAAAGGCGTGTAAGCGTGTGCTAGAAAAGCATCAAGAAAATGAAAAGAAATACAACCTACGATCCCGAATAGTATCTTTCACGGTAGGCCAGGAAGTGTATAGAAGGAATTTTAAACAAAGTTGTTTTAAAACTGGGTACAACGCCAAATTTGGTCCATCCTTCGTAAAAGCCAGAGTCCGAAGAAAAGTAGGAAATGCTTATTACGTATTAGAAGACTTACAGGGACTATTAATCGGTACTTACCACGCCAAGGACATTCGTCAGTAACCCGTCTTCAGTCGTTATCAGTCTAGGGTACTATTGAGATTATACCTAGCCTGATTCTTCCGGGGCCTTGTAGCGGCGACTGAAGAGGTAAAATAAAACAACTAAGGAATACCATTGCAATATCAGCTGTTTCAGGGACGCTTAGGAATTGCAATGTCAGATGTAGCAGGGCTGCTTAGAGATTGCGAGATCAGCTGTTGCAGGGATGTTTTAGAAATTGCAATCCCAGCTGCAGCAGGGCTGCTTAGAAATTGCAAGATCAGCTGCATCAGGGATGTTTCTAGGAATTGCAAGAACAGCTGCATCAGGGATGCTTAGAAAAGCTGCAAGGTCAGCTGCATCAGAGATGATTAGGAAAGCTGTAACATCATCTGTTTTGCATTTCCTGTAACCTAGATGGAATGCACGTTAAGTGGCTCACGTTCTTTTCGTTCGAAACCGTCGTAGAGTGCAGACGAGCATATAATCACGTTCCGGGGAAAAGTTTTTTGGTGCGGACAAAGGCGGCAAGTGCTGAGTCGAGTTGGTTATTCAAAAAAAAAAAAAAAAAAATCCTTGTAAGTTCCCGAATATTCGGATGTGACGGATTTAGTGAATTTATTCTTATACACAAATCTAAGACATTTGTTTAGAGCGAAACGACGAGTGCGTGCGGGAAAAAAAGAGCGAAAAGAGACAGCCTAATTGGAGTCCCTTTGCTGGCTGCTGAACGCCGGCGAAACTATTTTTCAATTTTTTCTGTGTTGATCCCACTGGAAGTTGGCAGGTGAATATGGGAAAAATTTTTGTTTTGTGTCCAGGGTACTTATTGTGGCCGTTTTAATAGGCAGTTCGTTGGCGGCCCACACCAAGTACCTCAGGAGTCCTCCATGCGGAGGCGAGGAGGTTAGGATCGCCCCGAGTCCCCTTTAGTAAATTGTGAGAAAAACAAGATGGCCGCTTCGTTTTCTACCTAACCTAAAAGGTGGCAGAAATCCAATCTGTTCTGCCGGAAGACGAGCCGTACGAATGGGCATAGAATTCTGAAGTTGCCGAAGCCATAAGAGCCTGAGGCTGTTGAGCCAAAATCATCGTTGGAATTTATCGAAAGTTTTATATTTTTGTTGGCCCAGCTTGTGGCACATTCTTCCCTTCAACTGGTATTCTCTTAACCTCAATCTGGTCGAATAATCAAAACCAATAAAATGTCTATTTTTATATTATAGTTTATTTAATTTTTATCCTTTAATTTTTAGTTTTAATTGCCCTTCAAAAGAAAACACAAAAAAAAATAGTGAATACTAAATAATCTAAAGTGTATACCTAAAAAAAAAAAATATGCAAGAAAAGTGAAGTGAAACGAGCAATCTGAATTGGTATGAATATAAAAGAATTTTTTTTTTTATTTTTCTTCTATTTTTTTTTTGTGTGAAAATTTCCTCTAAGCAATTGGCCATCAATTTATTTAAATTACCATTCTCGTACAAAGGTCAAATTTCATGAAATACTATGTTGACAAATTCTTTTACAGCAAACCTAAGCAGAGATCGATCTTTCGCCGATGGATATGCCGTGAGTGGTTTATTTGTACATTTATATAACAATTTTCATTACTTCATATGACATCTTCTCGACTAATTGAACCAATCGAAACCGACCTAACAAGAATTTTATTTAAATAATTTATTAGAGCTGATTTCTTTTTTTTTATATATCTAACGTAACACGCAAATTCGTAATATCCCAAAATTCAACTCATTAACAAATCATTTTTGGTTTACGGTATGATTTCATATATTTTTATTTTTTTTTATATTCTTGCTGATTTTTTTTGGTTCCACGCTTTCACTAACTCACAAATTATAAGAATTGTTAATTTAAATAAGTTTTATTAACACACAAACACATGTATCGCTTACCATAATCTCGTAATTTAGAATTTTTATTAACTTTAATTTTCACCCGCCTCGTTATTATAATAATCTTTGCTAATTTTAAGTATAACATTATATATTGAATTAATTGAAATATTGGCTTACTTTCGCTCACTGACCAATAATTCCGGCTGAAAATTACCTAAACCTTTCGCTTATAACCAATCGGTTTGCTTGAAACTCCGAAACGGGAAATTATGTTAAAACATATTAATTTTAGTCAAAATTTTGTTTTTCGCTAAGTGTGAATTAAACTGAATCATGAAATTCTAATCTTTCTGTTTGAACTAAGCTGATGTCTACCCGGATGTAGGGTGTCTAAGGGATCACCAGAGCAATGCTCTAGCGGCCGGTGATCATAGGTAGGGTGGGCAACTCACAAGCACAACAACATCTGTGTCTTGTTAAAAATTTTTAGTCTTCTCTGTCTTTCCGCAATTCTTCTTTTCCGAATTTATTTTTGAATTCTTCCGGTCTAGTTATCTGTTCCTTCCATTTGTCGCAAGCACGCTCAATTCTGGATTTAATAATAGTAATGTGTGGTAAGTGATAGAGTCCGTCCAAGCAAGTCCTCCACCCCCAAAGCCGACGAGCAGAATCCGGATCCTATAGCGTGCCCCGCTAGAACAGACTCTCCGATCTTTGAACATTTCGTATCGTTACACACTACAAGCTACAACAATACATATGCCTCAGCCCACGAAGGAAATAATTAGCAAGACGGCAGACAACTTCTGGAAGCTGTGGAACTTTCCAAATTGTGCTGGGGCTATTGATGGAAAGCATATACGCATTAGATGTCCACCTCATTCCGGGTCTATGTTTTATAATTATAAAAATTACTTTTCCATAGTACTTCAAGGAGTGGCAGATGCCAATTGCAAATTTATTGCCATAGAAGTTGGAGGCTATGGAAAACAAAGTGATGGTGGAACATTTAATTCATCACAACTCTATATGCAGCTAAGGGCTCGACAATTTTTTCCGCCAGATTCTTGCTTGCCTGGAACAAACATTAAGATGGCATATGTCTTTGTGGGTGATGATGCATATCCACTCCTAGAAAATTTTTTAAGGCCATATTCTCGAAGGGATATAAATACAAGTAACGAATACCTTAACAGTAGACTTCCCAGAGCTCGAAGATGCATTGAATGTGCCTTTGGTATCATGACATCCAAATGGCGTCTTCTCTGGAAGCCTATTGAGACTAATACAGATTTTGTTGTTATCATTGTAAAGAGTATATGCATTTTGCATAACACAATCATTGACCTTGAAGGACCTTATGATAAAAATTTAGAATCACAACATTTTCATATTGGCCTTGAAAATCATAACAACGCCGAAACTTTAAATCATGTAAATTTAAAACAGGCCAACTAATTAGAAACGCTTTTCGCGACTTTGTTTGCACACACAGATGCACCGAATAAAAATATGTAAATACAAATAATTTGCAGTTATTAATAAATCTTTACTTGATGTTTCTAACATGTTTTCAATTTCTGTCCAATTTTTTTCCACCAAAATTCTGTTGTGATAGTTTTGCTCTTTTGGTCCCATAGCGCTGGGCGTAAAATACTTCACTAATTAAATTTTCGATATCCATTTCGTTCTTGTGTTCTCTCACAAATGACACCAAATGCAAAAACGCATGATTTTAGAGTAAACTGTAAATAAAGCTAAAAATAGAGTTACAAACTTACCATCTGAGCTTTCAAACACGCGTGCTTTGAAAAAAAACGGTAATTAAATCACAGAATGCAACAAAACAATCGTACGCTCTGAGAGAGTTGAAGCGATAAAGCAGGTTACAAACTGTTCTCTCGCTTTGATCTCGCTTGAACTCGCAACTCGCTTCGCTCTCACTCTGACATCTTTCGAGCGATTGTTTATGAAAAAGCTTGCACTGGTTTATCGCTCGTTCTCGCTCAATATTATCGCATCGCTTCTCGCTCGGACTCTGACATCAGCCTTAGAGAGCAATAAGGTGACAATGTGACTGTCGTACTCAGCGAAACTCTCTCCAGTTTTGGGACGTCCGTTCAAAATGTTCATCAGTATGGCAGAAGTTGTCTCAATGCCCACAAAACGTTGGATGAAGAGTTCCTTAAACTGCGGCCATGTGATACCAGCGAAGCATATTTGGGACAGCCATTGCGATGCACTGCCTTCTAATGCTTTGCTTAACGCAATCACAAGCGCACTGCCTTCGAGAGCATTATCCGCAAAATTAAGTCCACTGTAGTACACCAAGCTGATGCATCTGCTCCAGCGGTGTTAGGGCAAGACTTGGATAGAGTGACGTGGAGTGCTCTCCCGTCTATTGCCGGTGCTCTTGGTGCCTGAATGGATTTTATTATTTCCATTAAATTGCGATTTTGCTCTTCTAAGGCTGCCCTATATACGCAGCTGCACAGCGAGTTCCGATCGGTTCGAATACCCAAGCTCAATTGACTATTTCAGCATACGCGCTCACGTCATAAACTCACTCAAGTCGAGCGTATGCAGCCATCTCTCTAACTCA
The DNA here is from genome assembly GCF_023558435.1 of Drosophila sulfurigaster albostrigata. NCBI lineage: Eukaryota > Metazoa > Arthropoda > Insecta > Diptera > Drosophilidae > Drosophila > Drosophila sulfurigaster. The sequence continues at coordinate 498,325 of NW_026909668.1, read as the reverse complement.
AGACTCTTGGTATCTTACCATCGAACCTCAGCGTCTCTGCCTCTGCTGCAGTGTTTTCGCTCAATATCAACTAGTAAAGCAAAAGCAGGAATTCCCAAATTACCAGAATGCTACATTTACTAGAATTTACTACATATGTATATGCACTATATCATCACATATCGCCCCTTCACCAAACCTCAAGAGCTCTTAGGCAGGTGAAGGTAGACATTTAAGCGAATCAATCATACATACATTCATATACATATAGACACACAAAATCCGTATACATTTACATACCACATAAATTGTCCCTACTCCGTTGTTATTTCTTTGTTGTTTCGCTTTGTTTGTTTTGTTGTTTGCTTTTGCTTCGAATCCTGTTCCGTATTGAAATTCAAATATCTATAAAAATCTGTAAATAAAAATAAATAAATTAAATGTTAGTAATTAAGGAAATTCTTGAATAATATAATTGTAATACGTTGAACATGGTTGTGTGAGTTTTCTCATCATGAAGGGAGGAATTCCACAGCGCTACGCCGCAGCCACTGATATAGTGGCCAACGCAAGGAGATGGCGCCGATGTGGCCATCTCTGGCAGAGAGGTACGCCGGGGTCCAACTGGGCCCTATTCAAATACAGAAAAATGGATCAGTGAGTTTATTTATTGTTGTTTTCTTTGTACTTACCGTGTTTTTTCGTATTTCCTTTTTGTTTGGCGCAATTTTCAATTGCGCGGCAGCTGTTTTGTTTTGTGATGCATTTCTTCTGTTTTAAAGCAGCTGTTTCGTTTCGGTGGAGTTATCGATTGTGCGGACTGCGGGCCAGGGATGGAACTCCTCCTGAGTACCGATGAGCCAGCCGGCGCGACCCATGGAGGACAAACAGTCCGTAACAAATGAATAGACGCGAAGTAGTTCACCTATTTTTCTTTTCTGTAGAAGTAGCATCCGCCATTCAGCATCCGCCGAAGTGCCAATAAGGAAGCAATATTGACAAGCTTTAATACATAGCTAAGCTTTAAATGCTGAGGCATATTAGTAGTATATTTGCAATATTTCAAATTTTTCTGATTCATGAAAATTTTGTTGCGATCAAATAGTCGAAGTTATTTAAGAAATACTTTTGTATGAGTAAAACGCCTACTTACTAGGGTTCTCTACTCTGTAGTATATCTTGAATTTATTACTATGTGAATATTCAAAATATACCATTTGGCATATTTTCGGCATATTATTTTGGTATATTTTGAAAATAATACCGCAATATTTTGGTTTTATTCAAAAAGGGTAACAGGTATCTCACAGTCGAGCACACTCGCCTGTAGCTTTCTTACTTGTTTACTTTAAGTTCTTTGCATGCTGAACTCAAAAGCATGCAAAGTTCTTTTGTGCTTCAATATCAAATTTCTGTGGCATAATTGCAGGTTTGTTTACATATGTAAATGAAATGCGTAATCAGCAAATTTTATTAATTTGCATATTACAATTCTCAAGTGGTTCTAGAATGTCAATTAAGGAATGGTTTGAAAAGTGGTAGCATAACCGAAAAGTTCCTACTCTCTCGATCTGAGAAAGAGACTCTTATTGTCTTCATTTATGTTTTTCTGTTGAGCGCTTCGTAGTTCACTCTTTCAATAAAGCAGTGCGTAAAGATCGGAACGCTCGCACAATGAGAGTTAGCAAAAGTCCGATTGACCGAAAAACTCAACGCAAACGGTTTTCACATTTACTTTCGTTGTTGTTGCAATTAATATATTTCGTCTGCAAAGCAAACGCTTAACGATTTGCGCCTATGCGTGTACCAATACATACGCAAAAGACTTTTTGCTTCACTGAACACGACAAAACGGTCTTGAAACAACCAGAACAAAACAGAATAGAAACAAGTAAGAAAGCTACAGTCGAGTGAACTCGACTGTGAGATACCCGCTACCCATAGTAAAAAAATAAATCTGGAAAATGTGCCTAAATTGATACTGTAAATTAAAGTCTATTTAATTCTTGCGTATTATAAGTATACTTATTTTATGATACAATATTAATGTCATTGAATATAAAATTGGTTTTGAAATATGTCGCCGCTCGAATCAGCTCCTGCTTCAATAAAATACTTTTAATTTATTTAAGCAAGACCCAGGGAACACCACGAGGAGGCCATTAAATATAATGGGGTCTTTTCCGAAATCTAATTTCGGCAGACCTACGAGTCGACTTGTGCTGTGTATAAACAACACCATTATTCCCCAAAAATTGTTGTATATATAAAATCATAATTAATATAAATTAAATTTATAATAATAATAAACAAAAATTTTGATTTCAAGGACTAAAATTAAAATATTTAAATTAAATTAGGTGCAAATACTTTTAGGAATACAAAAAATCTAAACCTGATCATCAATGCTAACTAAAATACCACTATGATAGCTATAAATTGTCTCATATGTGCGTGCTGTGGCCCTGTTATCCCTAATATTTGAGCACGCCCAATCAATATGTGTATCATAATTGGTTGTGGAGGTGTTCAAATCTAACATAGACCTAAAACTATTAGCTGCCAAAAATCGAAAACCCTTCTACATCTAGCAGATAGCTCCCGTAAACACAAATTAAAATCTCCTAGCACTACACTACTGCTATCCAAAAACGGAAATCCCTGAAATAAAGTTTCAAATTCAGTTTCGAACTTAGGCAAATCATATGTTGTACTTCTATATATAATGAGGAATCCTAAAGACTTATATTTAAACACTGCATACTCGAACACTGCGGAAGCTAAATTATTGGGGGTCATTATAATATCGTCCGCTTGAGCAGAGACTAACATTCTCAAAAACTTGGTTTTTAGCGAATATAAGAATGCCTCTCTTTGGAAGAGATCCACTAGAAGTCGACTGGCAATCAAGACGAATAGCACAACGGTAGCCAGGAATATCATGCGATTCATTGGAATATGTAGAAGCCTCAACAAAAATTAGAAATTGAGACTGGAGCATTAACTGATCGGAGCAAATATCAGTAATGTGGCATTGTAAATTTTGTGTATTATAGAATACAGCATTGATTTTAGAATTGTCAAAGAGACAGCTGAAATGGGAATTTAACAATTTTGTGGATCTTAAACTGGCAAGCTCTTGCTCTACCACTGACTGACGGTCAGCTTTCGGGGCACAAATTGCCTAACAATAAAGAGGTCAGCCGCACTTGTGGCTCTACTACAAGCTACATACAAATCTTCCCTTTGCATACCAGGAGTTGTGTGGACCACCACGTTGGTATATGTAGCACCCTGACTTTTATGAATAGTTATACCTTCTGCAGGTACAACTGGAAATTGTGTGCGGTCAATAGAAACTTGCTCATTTGAATGGTATTGAAAACTTTTCACAGTTTTCTGAACAGGGGTCCAAGAGGGTTCAGCACGATGAGTGCACCTAGATCGAGCATTAGTTCCAACACTTTCATCTAAGAATTTAATCCAAAGAACATGCGGGGAGTTGGATGTATTGAAACCTATTTCCATAAGAATACCTGAAGCTCCATTAACAAGACCATCTGCAGTATCTATATTGACCGTTATCATGTATTTAGCAGTGGTTTTCAAAATAAGGGTTGTGCAAAGCCCTTGAGTTTGAGATGTTTTGAAATCCTTTACGGATTCCAAGCATCTGGACTTAGCTTCTGAATTAAGATGTGCAGCTTTAACTGAGTCAAGAGCAGTGGAAATTAACTGCTCCGTGGGAATCGAGTTTAACTTAGCAGTGTTAAAAATATTTGTATTCTCATTACGTAAAACAAATGAATGTCGTCATTAGGAAATTGGTCTAAGACCGAAACTCTAGCTCTAAGTAAATTTATGTCATTTATTGTCATTTGACCGGATGCCATGTTATTCAGCGCTAGTGCAAATGCTTGATCGTCTTGTTGTCCCATAATCTCTGTGAGCTCAAAAACTTAAAAATATCCCACAAAGCAGACCCAAATATAGCACTGTATGGATCATGCGACGATATAGTGGATTGGAAAATCCATCGATCTTCAACGGGACGTAGTTGTCTGAGATCGCCAAAAACAATTACTGAAATTCCTGCAAATGAGGTTTCCCTGTTAGCAAAAATTTTCTTAAGACGAGCATCTAAGTGAGATAACATTTTGGTACCGACCATTGAGATTTCATCAATAATTTAAAGCTTAAGGTCTCTAAACCTTGAGCGAAGTGTATTCAGTAAATCTGCACCTAAATCTTTAAAAGGAAGACCCGGTCTGATTCAGAGGAAGTGAGAACATTGAATGGAGGGTTGAACCTCCAATTGCAAAAGCTGCTTTACCCGTGGGAGCACACAAAAGTATTTTAGCAGAAGTGGGGTCTGGCCAACTATAAATATCTGAAATTAATCTACTCCTACAAACTCATAAAATATTTTCTTTTCTTTAGCATTATGCGTGAAATAAGTTTTTGCTTAAGATTCAACGATTAGCTATGCTTGCTAAGTCATCAGGTGATATGATTGGCGGGAGCTTAATAAGTCGGATGACATTGCCCGAATCTTCTGGAACATTAACGGCATTTAAGTCCAAAACATTTACTTGAGAATTTATTTCAGGGATCGCCAAAGCCCTTAAATTCTTCAAAATTTCCCTCAGCTTCTATGGCCCTTCTAAGCACGTCTTCTAAATCCTCTAAAACATTATATTTCCTATACCTAAATCCAATAGATTCTAAGTTTGCTGCATACACGCTTTCACAATTAACACTAAGCAAATCTACCTGTTCATCCCTCCACGGAAAATATAACATTAAAAGTTCCCTAAAATAGTTCTCTCTGTCGGCATTCAGATTGAACTTCCTAAACATAATAACTGCTGGTTTGGTCCGTTCCCTAAAAAGCCACTACCATCGCGAAGAGCCTGAATGTCATCATCTGCATCTTGACGTGTTGACCGACAGGATTTCGCAAAATTATAATTTGCAGCGAAATCGGCTAAACACATGCCTTCGAGACCACAGTAGGCGGCTTCCTGAGCAGAAATCTCAGTGCCGGAAAAAATTGTGGCCAATATGTTGCAGCTTTTGTTTAATGCTGAAGTTGCCTCTGTGAATCTCGATCACTGCTTCACGCATTAATTTGGGGATTCCTCTTTGGGATTTATTGATATAATTAATTATATACCTGCAACAGGCATCCAACAGGGATCCAATATGAACTGAATATCCATATTGGCCCTTTGCATTGAGAGAATATGTTTATTGTAAGTGTTAACTTTAATGGCTGAGGTTCAATTGTTGATGAGATAAGAAATTCTCAAATATGCTTAATTGCTTATAGTGTCAGAATCAAAAAGGAAATTTAGAAGAGATTGAACTTTTTAAATTTTCTAGATGAAGAGAAATGTTTTCAGAGTCTTCAGCCAATGTCTGATGAATTTCTGTTTGTGGCATGGGAAAATACCGAAGCGACAAATAGATTTACCCCTCACTTCAATGTCCGTGATTGTGCTTTTGATATTCAATATACTGAGCTAACTCAGTATCAGTTACATCTGTGGTAATGAATTGGTCAATAAATGAAATGACTGAGGCTATAGACCAGGGTGGTCAAATTCGTCTTATGGCAGTGCGTTTACTAACACAGACACAAGAAAACGTGTACATATGTAGCGGCGCTTATGTGTTGGGGCGCAGCTGTGCACTGAGAGAAATTACGATTCTAGTTTGTGTTTACATCCAGAACTACGAAGCATATTTCGCATTATATTCACATTTAAAGTTTTTGGTAAAAAGTGCTCTCCAATTCATCACTCATTTTTCTAACCCACCAAAAATTTAACATAACGCTTACGATGGTCGACCACGAAATAAATCAAAACCCAACCCAGACAGAAGAATAAGTTCCAATGCACGTACTCGAGGAAAAACAAAAACAAAATACATTGCGGTCTGCGAGCGTGACGACAGAAAGAGATGGAATGGAGAAACAAGCAAAATTGGTTTTGTTTCGCATGCAAATCGAAGCCCATATGCACGGTGCGTATGGGCGCACTAGCCATAAGCACAGAGCATCTACAAAACAAAAGTGCACTCAGTGTATAGGCGTTGAGCATCCCTGCTATAGACAATTCATTTTCAAAGTCCACAGAAGGCATCTTTCAGACAAAACATGCCATGAATATGAGGCGAACCTCGCTGTTGGAATTCAACACGCCCCACCTCCCTCTTCATAATTGTTAAAACCTGACGATATCTATAATCAAAATACCTTGCACAAGTTACAGGATCTGACCTAATCAAACGAGCCTTTTCACTAAAACTAAAATTCGAAGCTTCTTCTTCTGTAACTTGCTGCCTTTCTATATTCTCCTTCAATAAAACTAATAATTCCGACCACAGTGTCTCAGCAGCTGACAGGGTGATGAAAAAGTTGGTAGACCGAATTGCCGAATCATCGCCATTACCTTTTTCTTTACGGCTTCCCAGTGAGCAGGAGACGTGCGAACACCCTTCAGGACCCTATAGCCTTCATCGTGGCGAATAATGCTATATGCTCATCGTTGAGAGCGTTAGAGGCTGTAATGGCGCGTGAGGCGCTTTGTTTTCTTAAGCAAATTGTAATATTACTACGAATTTGGATCAGCTCTAACTTCTTATAATTGAATAATAATTTGTCAATTCGACAACCTCTCCTATCTACATTTCGAAGTTCAGATTTCATAATTGTGGAAAAGCTAAGGGGACAAGTTCTTTTATGCCAGCATAAATTGTAGGGAATGCCAACTCTTCCGAGTCAGCATCGAGAATCATATCTAGGGGTCGTTAGCCTTCGCTTGGAGCCAGGGTGATTCTCTGCATGGCAGCGGTGTCTATCTGATTATTCTCAAGCAGTGTTTCTTGACCCCCAGGATTGAGCTCCTCTATCTCAGCATCATCCTGATGTGCTGGATTTTCAATTCTTCGCTCAAGTCCCTCCACAAATTCTGCGTCTGCTTGAGATGCTATGAAGGGAACAGTTTCAGTTGTATAAGTAGACAACCACTGTTCATTTAAAACTACACTATGTTTTTATAAAGCTCTGTATTCGCTAAATACCCAATTGCGTCAGCTATTCTTAAGGGTCTTATGGTTTCGGCCATGAAATCATGGCTATATTCCATTCTACGCTTGAGGTGGAGCTGTACGACCTCGGCTTCATGAAAAGCCCGTGGGAGGGATGTTACGATGTTACTTATTGGTATTGGAACATTAACTACAGCTCCTTTTATTGCACTCTGACGCTCATGACCTAAAGACTTTATAATCATAAAAGGAAGACGAGGAGAAATGAGGCGTTCCTCTAATGGAGTGAGGCCTTTAAGGCAATCAGGTAAATGAGGGAAATCTAGTCCTTTTGAAATGGAAGTTTTTAGTTTAACACCAGATGCAACATGTTTTGCAAAAGTTAAGCAATCGTCAGATGAAGGAACTGACGCTCAACATCGAAAACCTCCGCAGAAAACTCATAATTGTCTTCAATTATGGTTCTAGGTATCCTACTTACTTGATGAGGAAACAAGAGACCTTTACAAGAAAGCCAAATTTTGTTGGGGCCCAGCTTGACAACTCTATTAAAATTCTGAATAAGAGCTTCTATTCTAGTGGGTCTGGGTGGATTCTCTTCCTGAAGACTATACGCACGTTCCTCTCTATTATGGACAGGATTTCGACGGTTTTCTGCTAATCTATTTTCAATATTTTCCCTATATTGGCTAACTCTTTGGCTAAGTCGTCTTGAGGCGTCAAATGCTGCTTGTCGCGCTAATAACCGGGCACTTCGACGCGCACCGGTGTTGCGCACCTGTTCAATAATCCTCCTAGTAAGATTATTTCTAGCCTGTGACCTATTAACTCGATCTAGTTTCCTCTCTAATAGACGCCATTCAAGATCTGTCCGTCTCGCTGCCCTTAATGCCGAGTTTCGTCTTTGTTCGTTGGTCCTGTACATTGTATCCCGTCTACGTATACGTCTTCTTAAAGTGTCAGCCTGCTGCTCAGGCTCTCTAAAAGTCACGTCCGCTCGTCGCTCTCTCCTAAATTCAGAGTTCTAAATTTGCTCTACTGTCCTGTACTCTACGTTCTGCCTACGTGTCGATCTTCTTAAAGTATCAGCCTGTTGTTTAGGCTCTCTAAAAGCTACTGTTGTTCGTCGTAGTCTCCTATATTCTAAGTTTTCTGTTTGTTCGATTCGTCGATAGTCAGAGTCCTGCCTACGGTTCGATAGTCGCAGGTATCAGCCGCCTGTTCTGGCTGCCGATACACTGGATTCGTCCGTCGTTGTCTTCTATTTTCTGTATTGTCCCATTGTTCGTTTTGTCGTTAGTCGGCGTCTGTGCGTCTCAATCTTCTATGGTCTGTATCTGTCGTTTGCTCATGTTGCCTAATTCGCGCTGATCGTCTCCTTACTAAACGTCGCTGACTATTTCTAATCTGCTCGCTTTCCCTATACTCTGATCAGCTCTATGATTCCTCTGCGAACTTGCATTACTTTCCCTCTCTTCTACAACTTAATCGTTATTTTCCCTATTTCTTAACTGCCTAGAGCGTGCTCTTTGTGATGCAGACTGTCTACTAACTCGTGACATTTCTACAAAATATCTGCACTTAAATATTATAATTAATAACTATTAGTAAATGTTATATGCTAATTATTTATATTAATTGAATCAAATTAGACAAAAATTGAAAATTTTACAAATTATTAATTATAAATTTTTACATACAGTGTTTCTCCTAGGGAGGGCACGATGCAAAAGAGATAGCATCGATACACGATACACAATGAACGATTATTTCCCTAAAAGTATCGATTTTTATGTATATCGGTATTTGCAAAATAAAACATCGATGCATTCCTTAGCATCGGTGTCAATAAGATTATCAGAAAAAGTCGCCCAAAAATCAATGCTGGGTGCATCATTGAGCTTTGTAATAAATTGTAATAAATTAATGGAATAAAACGTTTCTAGTTACTATATTTTCAAACAAAGAGATAAATTTTATTTCCATATCCGATATATATCCTTGGTTTGACACTCAATACAATCTGTGTAATTTAACACAAATCTAATACTAAACACACATACAATATTGCAATATTGTAAAATTATGCGACTGATTTATTATCAAGCATCGATATATCGCGTAAAATCGATATCGATAAGACCATCGCAAAATATACCTACCAAAATCGATGTATCGATGCACGATCTATCGATGCTTTCAGCAGTGCTGCCAATTTGGATTTTTCCCGTCAAAAATGGCTTTTTGAAGGCTAAATGCGGGAAAAATTTGTGAATTGCGGGAATTGTGAAAAGCGGGAACTCTAGCTTTTAGAAATTTTGTTTGTTTTTTTGTTTTATTTTTGTGTTGTTAACACAAAAGTACAAAATATGGAAAAGTGGCAGCATTACGATAGTCACTTATAAACAATCCAGAAAATGTGTTGGCGTATCGATTGTTTTCTCGAAATACGCTAATTTCATCACTCGCTTAGTGTTTCCATTTCAATTTGATCAAGTGGGCCAACATCAGCAACACAAACAAATTTTGGTCTTTAAAGATTCTGGTGAAAACCGGAGATTTTTGAGTTGGCAACTGTGGCCATCAAATATTGTGTTTGCCCTGGTCATACGCGATTTCTGGCTATTTGCCAGGTTAACCTAATTAAATCAAATTAGGGAAGCATTCTAAGCATAAGGTAAAGTATTAATTTCAAGCAAAAGATATACTCTATTCATTTTTTGTAATATATAGAATCGGATTGTGACGGATGGGAAAATGCTGCGTCGACTATGAAGTGCCCATAAAATATCTGCAGATGATAGGCACTAATATGTCATACGCAAAAGACACACTAAGGAGATAACGATAAAATAATGCAAATCTTTATCTTTTAAATAAAAATGAACTTAATAAATTGTTATTTTTGAAGACATTTTTTTTCTTTTTTTATACATTTGTTTTAGCTTTTTTTGGATTTTTAATAATTTTTGAGCTTTTTCTCCATTCATTCCCTCAAAAACAGCTTTTTTTGCTGGTCAAAATTGGCAGCACTGGCTTTCAGCAGCATTATTGCGTACACAATGGCGACACAGAATAAAAACTAATACTCTCCACCAGCACTAAGTTGAAATGTCATTATGTTCACTCGTAGACACGCACTTATCTTAATATCCCCTTGCAATGCCCAAAATCGAAATACCGTTCAAATCAAACATTTGCACTGAAAATTGGGTTCTTTTAGTTTTGACTTTTACCGCAAAAACCCGTACTAAACATAACGGACAAATGCAAATATATATGTTGCAGCGCCGCTATTTTCCGACATCGTAATAACACAGCGAGTTTCGGTTTTGCATACACGACGATCTATACGCAACTGCCTGCGTCGTCCCTTCTTCATTCTATGCTTACCACCGAACCACACTCGGCGACAGCGACACTACGCTGTCGCCCTGCTAAACGACACTTCTTAAAGCGACAACATACACACACAACCAATCACGGCGCAATTAGTGACTGATGCAATATTCCTATAATGATGAAATTAAGCCTCTGGTGAAATTCCTACAACAGCATACCCACACACTCACACCAACATACACACACACTCTTGGTGTGCGCCGACACGGCCATCCTGACCATTACACGACCTCGTGCAATTTTTCCAAAATGCTTTGTTACCATTCAAACAACTTATAACAATTTATTCAAATAAAACTTTTCATTTCTCGTCTAACGTTATAATTTTCATTACAAATTACATCTTCATATTTCATATTTTTTTTTTTTTTTAACTAATACAATTTCTTTTCTTTGACATACATACATAGCTCATTTTTACATTATCATTAACCATTCAGTTTTACATTATATTATCTAATGCGCCACACGCCATGATCAAAACAATTGTTTTGCACTTGTGCTTACATTATTATTACAAATTTCATTATTAACCTTTAAGGCACCTGTACTGTCTCTTGCAACAGTTTCTCTTTACATGATTTCATTACTGTCTCTTTCAACAGTGTCTTTTTCCTTACTGTCTCTTTCAACAGTTTCTTTTTCACTACTGTCTCTTTCAACAGTTTCTTTCTCATTACTTAAATCCTTATTACAACTTTCAAATTCAACTGGTATTTGTCCATCCGGCATTTTTCTTATGTCATCATGAGCATATTTATATTTTCTATTATTTGTCAAAGACCTGACCGTATATCTATCCCCCTCTAACAATTCAGTTATTTGAAAAGGCCCCTAAACTTTGGACTCAACTTTGTTTGATGCCTCTCTTCATTTTTAACAATACGAAATCTCCAACCTTGCATCCAACAACTTTAGCCTTGTTTTTATCAAATTGCTCCTTGTTATATGCTGCTGCAGTTAAAATATTTTGACCTGCTCGTGCTCTCACTTCTGCCAAGTCGACCTCTTCCAACATATCGCAGGGAGGAATCAATCCCAACGGGCGGGCAACTTTACCGATAAACAATTCTAAAGGGCTTGCCTTTGTGACTCGACTAACCGTACAATTCAAAGCTAATTGAACTTCTCCTAAGGCATCTTGCCAAGATCGATTGCTAGTTTCAACGGCAGTTAATAAGTTCTTTAAGGTGCTCATAATGCGTTCGACTTGTCCATTCGCTCTACTCGCACCTGTCGCAATCAAATGCAATTTAATTTTTGTTGTGAACAAAACTCACTAAATCTTGTGCTGGCAAAACATCTGCCTTGATCCGCTATCATGCGGTTTGGTACTCCAAACAGAGAAATAGCTGACGTGACGGCATTTATGCAATTTTCAGCATCAATTTTAAGCGTGTGGGTTAAATAAACAAATTTAGTAAAAGCATCCACCTGAACAATGATATACTCTTTTGATCAGACTTGCCACTCAACTTCCCAGTTATGTCGATGTGAATGGTGTGCCAAGGTGTATTTACTTTTGGTATTGGATGAAGACTTACTTGAACTTTACCCGAAGAAGACTTTGACATTTTACACGTAATACAGTTCTCAACGAACTTCCGAATGTACTTGGACATGTTATCGAACCAGTAATAGTCATAGGCCTTATCTAAGGTCTTCTCCCATCCCAAATGCATGATGGACTCATGGATCTGATTTATTACGGACCATCTAAATGATCGAGGAACAATTGATAAAGATCGAGTTCTACCATTTCGCTGAATTTTCGATATAATATTCCTGCTCTCAGCTCATAAGTTTTAGCAATGTCCTCAGCAAGAGAATTTTCTTTTCAATTTATTTACAATATCAACAATTTCAGAATCTTGACGCTGTTCGGCCAAAAGCCAATTGTCCGATATTTCTGCCAAATTAACTCGTTTTTCCGGAATTTTGCAAGTCAACTCTGCTGAAGGCAGATTTCTTGAAAAGAAGTCAACATGAGACATTCGTTTACCTTCTTTATATTGTATGTCAAATGTAAAGGACTGTAAGTACGCCCACCATCTTTGCACTCTGGGACATAGATCCTGTTTAGTTCTTGATGCTTTAAGTGAGTTACAATCAGTGAAGACAACAAAATTTCTACCCAATAAATAATGGCGAAAATGTTTTATAGATAAAACAACAGCAAGAGTTTCTAATTCATAGGAATGATACCGTGATTAAGGAGGAGAAGCAGCCTTACTGAAATATTCAATGACATGAGACTTATTGTTGATTTTGTGTAACAAGATGGCACCGTATCCCCTAGAACTTGCATCGGTATGCAACTCAATAGGATGGTGAGGATCAAAAATTACTAAAACTGGCTTTTGTGTAAGAATAGAAATAACTTTCTGTCTAATTTCTTCATGTTCCGATTTCCAAACAAAATCATTCTTCTCCGAAGTCAAAAGGTACAACGGTTTCATAAAACAGGAAAATCCTTGCATGAATTGCCTGAAATAAGACGCTAATCAATAAATTGGCGTAAAGCAGAAACTGACTGAGGAGGTGGCAAGGTAGTTAACGCTGTAACTTTAAGCGAATTCGGGCGGATTTCACCTGCACTCACTTCATATCCTAGATATTGAACTGTCGACTTAAGGAAAGAACATTTTTATATTGAATGAGAATCCAGCATTCGTAAGACAATCAAGAGTAATTTGCAACCTTTCCAAAGCCTCACTTTTTGTTGCAGCAGCCACCATTACGTCATCCATATAAACGACAACAAACGTATTTGCTAGGTCTCCAAGTGCTTGCATGACTGTGCGTTGAAATACTGAAGGTGTGTTTCTGAGACCAAAGGGCATTGCCAAAAATTCATATTGCCCGTCTGGAGTGACAAATGCTGTACACTCTACCGATTCTTTGTGCATGGGAATTTGGTAATACCCGCTTGCCATGTCTAAACATGTAAAATATTTCGCTCCATAAAGTCTGGCTATCTGGTCCGATATGAGGGGCAAAAGATATCTATCTGCAACTGTATTAGAATTTAATTCACGGTAATCAACACACAAACGATGAGTGCCGTCTTTTTTGTTAACCAACATTATGGGACTTGCGTATGGCGAGCAACTTGGCTGTATAATTTTACATTGTAATAATTCATTAATCTTGTCTCGTACCAATTCTCTTTCGTTTGGGCTGAGCCGATATGGTCTTCTTTGAACAATTTTTCTTGGGTCTATTAATTTAATTTTCATTTCACCCGACCTAACTATAGTCGAAGGAATTCCATTAATAAAAGATTTTGAATATTTTTCCAACAAATCTTGTAATTTATCTTTATCTTCCCAACAAGATCAGTATTTAATTCACAAAATTTCTCATCATTTGAACAATAGTTTACAGTTTTGATCTAATTATTTCGAATTTTCCCGATGATATTATAACATTAAATCCAGGGGACAGTACTTCTCGACCAATAATAATGTCATTCTTCAAATACTCATTATCCAAAACATGAAACAAGATTTCTATACAATGTTGATTAATTTTTACGTTACTAAGTATTTGCAATGTGCTACATATGCCGCCACTACCAATACCCTTCAGCATCACTACATTGTTAATTCTTTTACCAACTAATTTGTGACTTATCTTTTGTTTTATTAATGAACATTCCGCTCCAGAGTCGAACGTTGTTATAAACGTCTCACCTCGATGAACTATCTGTCCTTTGGCTCAACAACTTCGCAAAGCTCCACTCTTTTCATCTGATGTGTATCCTTGATCTTGTCCACTTTAGGCTTACTGCAATGTGTTGAAATATGACCAAGTTCACCACACTTAAAGCAGGTTACATTCGCTTTTTGATGGTGGCCAGATACACTCCTGCCGCTACTGTTTGTAGCATGAGAAGACGGATTTTGCTGCTGCTTAGCTCGACATTCCATCATCTTGTGGCCTAATTTTCCACAAAAATGACATTTTATTGTTGAAAGTTTCGAACGCTTTCTGTCAGGTGACGATATTTCTTCTTGTAGATTTTTCTTCCTCTTGTTGAACGCGAATGCTTTAAGCTCGGTTTGCAATTCACTTCTGGTGCGCATATTTGAAGTAAAGGTTAAACGCTGCAATCTGTTATCAACATGAGCCATCTTCGCAAGCGTCACAGAAACTGCAATTTCCTCTACGTTCATGTCACGCCATTTTGTGATAAGTGACGTCACCATACGACTAGCATAATTGGAGAGACATTCGCCATCGGTCGGACAATTAGCTAGCATTGACAGAAACATGGCCGCTGGCGTTTCTACAATGCCAAAACGCTGCATGAAAAGTTCTTTAAATTCGTCCCAAGTTATCTCTGGATAACATATTTGCGGAAGCCACTGCGACGCACTACCTTCCAACGATGCACTCAAAGCCATTACCAACTCGCTGCCTTTATGGTATTTTCTGCCAAAATTATGTTTACAGTTGAACACCAGGCCGACGCCATCAAGGTCTGCGTTGAATTTTGGAAGCACAATTGTTTTTGTTTGTTGTTTCAGGTGTCGCCGATTGTACAGCTTTAATAAGCTCGATCAAGTTTTTATTTTGCATCTCCATCAAAATTCGCCATGGTCCATCTGAATCATTAGGTAGCGAGCCAGATCCCACTTCTGATGTTGCAGCGCCGCTATTTTCCGACATCGTAATAACACAGCGAGTTTCGGTTTTGCATACACGACGATCTATACGCAACTGCCTGCGTCGTCCCTTCTTCATTCTATGCTTACCACCGAACCACACTCGGCGACAGCGACACTACGCTGTCGCCCTGCTAAAACGACACTTCTTAAAGCGACAACATACATACACACACAACCAATCACGGCGCAATTAGTGCCTGATGCAATATTACTATAATGATGAAATTAAGCCTCTGGTGAAATTCTATAACAGCATACCCACACACTCACACCAACATACACACACACTCTTAGTGTGCGCCGACATATACATGTGTATGTATTTATGTATGCATGGGAATGCACGTGCATGTGTGCAAAAACGCGTTATTGGTGCATTAAAGCGGCTAATAATTATTACCATTTATTAAAATTGATTCTCGAATATCTTATAAGATTATTTTCCGATCACAATCAATAACTGTTAAGAATATTTAGTTGGTCTAGTTGGTCAACCAAATGAGGCATGCTGCAGCAGCCGTTTGTCGCCATAATAACTTTGACAGGGGCGGAAGTGGGCGTCGCAAAAGTTTGAAACCAACTTAATCTGAATTATTGTATATAGCATTTAAAAAAATAAAATAAAATTATGAGTCCCGACCGGGACTCGAACCGGCGCACTACAAAATGTTGGGCTTGTACATTACCAGCACACACCAATATAGGCGAGCATGTAGATATATAGACGCATACATAAATACAATACATACATAGCAGGCGGTTTTGCCCATACAAAAGTATTTCTTTAATAAAATCCACAATTTTTATTTATAATTAAAAAGTTCTTTCTCGAGCCCGAGAACCACAACACAGCCGGCTTGCACTGTAGCACCTACAGACATTAATATAGGCGAGCATAGGCGACAGACGGACAGACACACAGACGGACATGGCTATATCGTCTCTGCTGTTGACGCTAATCAAGAATATATATACTTCATAGGGTCGGATATGCCTCCTTCTTCCTGTTACATACATTTCCTGCCGGCACAAAGTTATAATACCCTTCTACCCTATGGGTAGCGGGTTTCGGTCTGAGCGCGAGCGATCTCAATCAAGAACCTATAAATGGGTTGCTTTCTGAGTCTTTTCTTTTATTTGCAGACAACGAGAAACGGTTAACAGTTATTTGCGAGCTCTGTATTTCAGACATCCACCACAGCTGATGCACCCGATTAAAGCTGTTGTGTACCAAAAGAGCTTTAACGCCGTAGACTTCTACCGCTTGCAGCATATTGTTGATGTCATCTTGATTGCCAGTCAGAGCGTATACAAAAGTGTTACTACGATCGAGTTGATCGGATTCATCGTTCAGTGGCTGCTTCTGGGCTTCAATTAGTATGCTATTCCTTTTAGCAGCTGCTTCTGCAATCTGTTCAAAGCATCATCAATCTATGCCAATACAGAATCGGACGCATTGGCAACGTCTTGCTCCAGCTTCGTATTCCCATTGGGAGCAGCAACTGCCCGCTGCTGCTGTGGCTGTGGCAAAAGGAACTCCAGTAAAAAATGTGCTTCAGTTGCGGCATTACTTTCGTGACATTCAACACCTCGGCCAAGTTTCGCTGCGTCAAAGGGTTTTCATATTTCTGCAGGAGCGAACCGATCGTTTGTACTATGCGCGCCTGGGTGATGCGACGTTCCAGGTCAGTTAAAAGATTCGCAATTTGGTATCTATGGGCAGAAACTCCAGCTGCTCCAACGGATCCAATTTGGGATCCCAAATGCCCAGAAACATTGGCGGTGTCAAATCTGCGTGACGTTGCCACAACTGAGAAAAATCCATCGGCTAATTCTGGGGGCACTGTGCCAGGCGCAAAACACAGCCCGCCAAATCCGTGTGGAAGAAAGCAATGCGACAGATACAAAGGATCTCGCTTCAATTGGTAACAGCCGTTCGCTATCAGCTCCTAGGGCAGCCCAAAGGCTGGCGGATTCAAATCTCTGGCCATTTGGCTGGCCACACTTGACTCATGCGGTTGCAGTAAATCCGACAGTATGACCAGACAAATCTTCTGACGCAGCGGAGACTTAATGATGACAGTACGGAGATCGAGCGTACAGATCAGTTAATGCACAGGCGCCATGTCAGATTTCTTGGTCATATCGAAATTGCATTGGGGATGAATCACACCAATGCTTAGGCTTGCCCACTCTTAGTTTCAAAATTATGAAAAATTTGTTTTTTTGGAAAAAACGCCTACTTAAATAACGCCCAAAATAATATGCCGAAAATATGCCAAATGGTATATTTTGAATATTTACATAGTAATAAATTCAAGATATACTATAGAGTAGAGTATAGTATATTTTGAATATTTACATAGTAATAAATTCAAGATATACTATAGAGTAGAGTATAGTATATCTTGAATTTATTACTATGTAAATATTCAAAATATACCATTTGCATATTTTCGGCATATTATTTTGGGAATTATACCGCAATATTTTGATTTTATTCAAAAGCGTATCTCACAGTCGAGCACACTCGCTTGTAGCTTTCTTACTTGTTTACTTTAAATTCTTTGCATGCTCAACTCAAAAGTATGCAATGTTCTTTTGTACTTCTGTGGCATAATGGCAGGTTTGTTTACATAAATGAAATGCGTAAACAGCAAATTTTATTAATTTGCACTTTACAATTCTCAAGTGGTTCTAGATTGCCAATGAAGGAATGGTTTGAAAAGTGGTAAATATCTATAAACAATTTACATATGTACATATGCAGTGCTGCTAATTTGGATTTTTCCTGTCAAAACTGGCTTTTTAAGGCTAACTGAGGAAAAATTTGTGAATTGCGGGAATTGTGAAAAGCGGAATTCTGGCTTTTATACCCGCTACCCAAAGGGTAGAAGGGTATTATAACTTTGTGCTGGCAGGAAATGTATGTTACAGGTAGACGGAGGCATCTCCGACTCTATAAAGTATATATATTCTTAATCAGCGTCAACAGCCGAGACGATCTAGCCATGTCCGTCTGTCTGTCTGTCCGCCAGTCTGTCCGTCCGTTTAAAACACTGGATTTCAGGGACTATAGGAGATAGAGCCGCTGCGGTTCCGCTGCGATTTATTCGCCCCGCGATTTTTTCGCGCACGATTTATTCGCGCCGCGATTTTTTCGCCCCTCGATTTTTCGCGCAGTGATTTTTTCGCGTGGCGATTTATTCCCCGCGATTTATTCGCGCAGCAATTTATTTAAGTTGCCAACTGTGGCCATCCAAATATTGTGTTTGCTCTGGTCATACGCGGTTATGACCAGGTTAACCTAATTAAATCTAATTTAAGGAATGCATTCTAAGCATAGGTACAGCGTTAATTTCAAGCAAAAGATATACTCTATTTATTTATATTTTAATATAGAGAAACGGATTACGAATAATGGGAAAATGCTGCGTCGAATATGAAGTGCCTGTAAAATATCTGCAGATGATTTTTTTAAGCTTTTTTCACCATTATTTTCGTCAAAAACAGCTTTTTGTTGATCAAAAGTTGGCAGCACTGTACATATGTGTTTAATGATTATTGTATTGTGGTGTATCGCGATACAATTTTCGCGATTCTATTGTTAGGTTTTTATATATAATAAGTAAATTCTATGACGAAGAGAATGACAGAAAACTTTTAATTTTTAACATGTAGAGGTTATTTACAAAAATTGAATTTACTACGACACTTTGGGTGGCCTAAAGGGGTGATCAAAGGGGTGGTGCCTTTTCAGCCGTCGGCGATGTTGGCTATTGGCCAGCGGGTTACAGTGTTGATCAATCTCTCCTGATACTTCAAAGCGTACCTTTTAACTTCTTTAGTTACACTCGGAATCTCAAGGTCCTTGTGGATGACCCGGTTTCTTACATAGTAAGGTCCTTTGGCTAGTCTTCGCAGAGTAATGTTTTGGAAACGTTGCAGCACTTCGATGTTGAGGCTGTGCCCCAAAGCTGAATCCCGTACAACCATATAGGCTTTAGTATTACTTTGTACAGCAGGACTTTGTTTCTAAGGCTCAGTTGGGATCTGTAGCCCAGCAGCCACTTCATTTGTCGAAGTTTCAGACTCAGCTGTTTTCTTTTGTTTTTGATGTGATCTGCCCAGGTTAGTCTTCTGTCAAGTGCTAGGCCGAGATATTTGACTTTTTTAACTACAGGCAGTGTAGTACCATTCAGTTGGACTTCTGGGCAGCTTTTAGGGCGGGTGGCGAATATTATATGCGCTAATTTACTTTCGTTGACGACGACGTTCCATCTTAGCAGCCACGGTTCCATTGCTAGGTATTTTAAAAATTCTAAAATTTTTGTTGCGCTCAAAACATTTGCGACCGTCAAAGTTGTCAGGTAAAGTAAATAGAATTAAAATTAATTGATCGATTAAATAGTAAACTATCTATAAAAATTATCTTACCTTTGCTTTACATGGATGATAAGCTCTAGTGCAATGTCAGTACAATGCTGGCGGATAATATTCTCTGTCGTGTCATCAATTTTATGTTTAATCGTTTTAAATGAGACTCAAACTCGTACCCAAGTACAGATCCCGTTTCATGATTGGTACAATTTCGTCATTAAAAATATTCACGTCGGCGTCAGAAGGAATTATTTTGACTTTCAGCATATTTATCCCAAGTATTAGTTAGGTCTCCTAGCAATTTAGTCTGATTGAAATTTTTCGACTGAATATTCTTATTTATACGCTGCATATCATCAAGAATTGGTTTTAAGAATACCAAATATAAATAGTTGGTGTCGTTAAACAAATCGCTTAAAATTGAGGCTTTGTGACATTTTCTGTTAATGCAGTGGTATTAAAATGCAGCTTCAGCTCAATCCACTGATTCAAAATTCGCTTAACTGCATGCTCGATCGACAGCCACCTCGTATCGGAAACTCTTGGGATTTTAAGAGGAGCCTTAAGAAATATTTGTAAAAAAATATATTAGCTGAAAATTGATTTACTATATTACATATTATCTATATACTTTTCGACAAACACAAAGACAAATCTTACATTTTAGTATATAAGTCGTATAAAAACGAAGACATTGTTTGATAATCTGTAATTAATAATAATAATATAATAATATTCAAGATTTAGCGTTTACTATACCTCATCTTTATTTATGGCTTGATATAACTTGCGGTAAGCAATTTGCCTGCAAGAGCTTTTGCAGAACCATGCGCATGTTTCACTCACTATGAATTCCAGTGATTGTGGCAAAGCCTGCTTACAAGCAGTATTTACGAGCAATTGCACGGAATGGCATACACACTTAATCAAAACTAATGACTGCACCCACTTCTTCAATTCTACATTAAACTTTTCTTATTCCCCACCATTGCATTGGCATTATCAGTGCCAATTCCAATTAAATTGCCAATGGGAAGTTGGAGGATTTTTAATTTTTCCAGTAGGATATTTGTAAGGCCTTGCGTTTCTTAGGTCCTCATTTAAGTGGACTGCTGACACGTTTTAATTATATTGGTGCACTTGATCCTATGCAGCCTAAAATCTTTGGCGCAAAATGACTACTGCATAATTTGCTGAGGTGGCCAACCGGATTTGTGGCAGCATGCTGAGCAACAAACATAGCCAGTGCCACTTCTTGTCTACAAACATTTGTTGCTATCGGCTTAAAATTAATTTTATTTGCCTGGCTAGAGGTAGAAGGGTGTTCTAATTCTGTGCCAACAGGAAATGTAAGTAACAGGTAGAAGGAGGCATCTCCGACCCTATAAAGTATATATTTTCTTGATCAGCGTCAACAGCCGAGACGATCTAGCCATGTCCGTCTGTGTGTCTGTCCGTATGAACACCTAGATCTCAGAGACTATAAGTGATAGAGCTATAATTTTCGACAGCATTTGTTATGTTTGCACGCAGCTCAAGTTTGTTTCAAATTTTTGCCACGCCCCTTCCGCCCCCGCAAATCAAAAAATCGAATAACAAGCGTAATTTAAAAGCTAGAGTTGAATTTCGGTATATACAATAATAACTATAGTAGTTATGATTCCTGAGAATTTGGTTGCGATCAGATAAAAATTTTGGAAGTTATTAAAGAAATACTTTTGTATGGGCAAAAACGCCTACTTACTATGGGTCTTAGTTGTTTTGGCTGACAATCTGGTATAATGGGCCGTCTATGGTATATTTTGAATGCGGTACTACACCGATATACTACATATACCATTTGGTATAATTTTAGTATTTTTGGTATATTTTGAGAATCATACCGCAAAATATATTGCTTTTATTTAAAATAGGTAGCGGTATCTCACAGTCGAGTACACTCGACTGTAGCTTTCTACTTGTTTATTAAAAGCAACGGTCATATTAATTGAATATATGTGGAACACATTTCTTTTTATGGGCCCCTTATAACCATATTTTGTTAGGTTATAATCCAAAAGAAGAACTAACGCATTATTAGGAGTATGCGCTTTTTCGGGGTACATCGATAACAGTAAACCTTTATCTTTATAGTAAATTGTATACAATTGTTCATGGTTTGCACTTGTATGACTAAAAAATAAATTTAGTCAATTTTATGATCATTAGTTTCTTTTATGTTCTTTGCATCATCATCTCAAAAGTATGTTCGTTTGTACTCCAGTGACAAATTTCAGTGGCATAATTACAGGTTTGTTTACATACATAAATGAAATGTAAACAGAATATTTTTAATTTGCATATTGCAATTCTCAAGTGGTTCTAGATTGTCAATAAAGGAATGATTTGAAAAGTGTTAAATTTCTATAAAGGATTTATGTAGTGTTTATAGTGTTGAGTAAATACTGCTATTTTAGATGAGCATGTTTACTTGTTCTATTTTTCAAAAGGGTTAACTGAATATTTTGAAAAATATCGTACGATTTTTATAAAAATTTTAATATTTAGAAGTTTACTTAAAAATATCGATATTTTCGATTCCTTTAAATAAAATCGCAAGTTGCGATTCGCAACTTCAAGACTAGGGTTGTTGGATTTTGAAAAATATCGTATTGATGATATTTGCTGTCTAACAAATATCACTCGATGATATTAAGAATTATCATAAAAAATCGATATATCGAGTATTTTTGATATGTTTTAATGTTCAGATAAAATCTAATAAAATTTTCTGTTGCTGTAAATTTGTATAATCAAAAACGTTTTTATCCGCAATGAACTGCAAATAAGAGCTATTTGTGAAACAATAGACTATTTTTTTTAAGGAATTGGAAAAACAACAAATATTTATACCCACTCTCAAGCAACTCTTATTTACGTTCTTTGAAATACACAATAACAAAATTATTAAGGATATGGTATAGACTACAGCCCATTGTGCAATTTTATTTAATATAATATAATTAATTCGTGGAATACATACTTAATGCGTCATGTAATGATTTTTCTTGCTGACCAAATGTATGTATGTATGTACGCACACAAAATGTATTTTGTGTTCTCAATCATATTTTCGGTCGGCAACTGTTGCAATGTTGCCGTACCCAACAGGCCTGAAGTGAATTTTTATGGAATTGGGTATTCAACACAAATTTCATATCGATAATGATATGGGGCCCTGGATACGTTACCATTTGTCCTTGGTGAAAAAATCATTTATAGAACTTACCAATACGTCGTAAACTCCGAGATTGATGACTTTTTGTTCTATCTAGCAGTTCTATCCGTTCCCGCGAAGATATTCTCTGAGCACAATGGCTGTGGTTCCCTCGTCTGTCATAGCTCGGAATTCCGCTCATTATTTGTCCAATAAACGTTCCAATATTGGCATGGCAACAAACAGTGCAGTCTTCGTCTTCACACAAATTAATTAATATGAGTCCTCTTTCATTGTAAAGATTCTTAGAAATTCCTTCGACTGCATATTTTTTATAAGCGACACTTTTAATTTGTCTGAGTAGCACTGGTACAAATGTTCCTTGTAATACATGTTGTCGATGTATGCCGTGTGTAAATAATGTTAGCTGAAAAGTTTGTTTTTGTCTGCCACCGGTTCTTGATAGCAGTAACAATTTCGTTGCCGCAATCTGTACTTGAAACAAATTGAGCACGGAGAGGTGAATACCACGAGTTTTCGTTAAGTACTGATTTTATTGTGGAATATGCAGGGTTTAATATAAAATATCTTAAAACTAATGTTTGTTTAGGTCTAATTATTATATGTTTATAGTTTACGATAGTTTATTAGTCTGGACAGTTGTAAAGTAGGATAACCTTATATCGCTTAAGTTTATGACGCATGCAGGTCCGATCATGCGTGCTGGCAGATGGTGTGAGGTCGTAAATGCGCAGCGGTGCCTGTTTGTATGAGACTATCTGTTAACTATCTGCAGCGCACGATTTTCTGCTTGTCTCGAAATCGTACATCCTCCCGGCCGTTGAACGCAGTTTCAACAATCATCGATGTTAATGGTGAACCGCGGACTCGAAGTCGTATCGGATTTCCTCATTGCCAGCGCTGGTACCTGGACTTGCTGTGGTCTCTTGTCTCTTTTGTACCATTTTCTTACCCAGTGAACGGTCAATATTATTATGATGAATGTTAGGCCGATGTACATTGCGATGTGGTGATGCTTGATCGTCTCAAGACTACCACAGTCTGAGTCTTCGGTTTTTACTAGATCCGTTGAAGATCCAGTAGTTCGGTATAGCCAAATTTATTTGTTTTCCTGGCTGTAATATTTTGTCTTTTAATCGTTGTATTGTTACCATCGATTTCTCCAAAACGGGCGTATGAGATGAACGTCGATGTTTTTATACCAGTTTGACTGATTACTGTTATTAGGGAGTTGCGTATGGTGCATCCTGCTTTTGCTGTCAGTAGCCCCGTGTTGCGTAACCAGATATCTGATGTTCCATCGGTGCAAACAGCTGAGAGTTTTATTGGCGTCCTTGTCGCAAATATGATGAATAAACGTTTTATTTGTGATTTCCAGATGGCATGAAGTGTCTGTTTTATTATGGAATAGTTGCATTTCGCAGCTCATTTCTGTAGAGATCATTGATTGCTTGCTGTGACAAATAAAATCATTTATCGATCTTGGATGACAATTTGCTACGTCTTCCGTCGTCATATAAACAAACTTATCTCGATAGTTGTTAATTGCAATGAATGGTGTTTTAATTTTGAACAGATGAAATCCATATACATTTGCAGCTGGGATCGGTATTAATTTGTATATGTGCAATACCTGTGCCGATATCAATGGTACTGTTATTTTTATAATCACATGATTATCTACTATGGTACCTTCAGCTTGCATCATTTTGTATGCCATGAGTATGTTTTCTTGGCTAACAGGTAGCATTTGATCACGCTTCAAATGATCCCGTATTTGATCACATTGCACCTTTAGTTGTCGTGGTGTGTTGTAAAAGGCTTCCCAGATTCAATTCAATTAAATAATAAGGCGAGTGGTTTGAATGTTTGAATTAATTCTTGTCATAATTTCTTCACTTGTTTCAAGATACAACTTGTCCGTTCTACGTCAAAAATCAAAGAGAAGAGAACATAAAGAGCAGAGAGCGAAACACTTTTAGTGTGACCAGCTCACGGTTGTTCAAGAATCTTTTGTATGAGAAATACCAAATTGGTATATTTCAATATGGTTATAATAGAAGTGTTGTGGCGCACGTCTGTTAACACTTTAATGATTTCATTCTGCATTCGTTGTAGATTAGTAGCGAGCAACGTAAGTTGTGATGTCAGTGTGATGTACCAGTGATATTTATCTTTTATTATTGCATTCATTTGACTTTCAATTAGGTTGAGTCGTTTTGCGTATGCAATTTCATCTCGTTTCACTACGTTTATTGTTGAATCAATTAAGGATGTTTGGTTTTGTAATAACTCCAAAAGATGATCTTCATTGTCCTTGACCTTCGATATTGTTTTCGACATGTCTTGTGCATATTGAGAATCTAATACACCAAATAGACTGCTTGCAATGTTTTCCACGATGTCCAATGGTGCTCGAACTTTCCGTGACTTGGCCAATAGCATATTTTCCATGATGAGTTCATTCTCCACGTGTCGAAAGTATTGGTACATTCCTTCACATGAGTGTGCGTCATTAAGTGTAGCGCACATTTGACCAATTTTTTGTTCCTTTTGAAAATGTAGCCATGTCACTCCAATATGGCTTGAGATCAAAGTAAGCCCCTATGGTCCAGTTAGACACTGCTAATTGGGTTGTCATAATTTTCTCGAAAAATATTCCTGGTTTTGATCCAAACTGAGTTATTTGAATCGATTGGGCCCAGGCTAATGGTAGTAATAAGGTAGAGGAGGAGCCTTTACCTTTTCAGGAGCAGCAGCTGTAGCTGTTGAAGTTGTCGGTGGCTGTTTACGATATGCAAGAGGAGGAGCCTTCACCTTTTCAGGAGCAGCAGCCGTAGCTGTTGAAGTTGTCGGTGGCTGTCTACGATATGCAGGAGGAGGAGCCTGCCCACCATTATTATTATTATTATTATATGACCATGACAACCCTTTTATCGGGTCTCAGCCTGAAGCGCAATGTGCCTCCCGCGTCCCTGTCCAGTCCATTACAATGGCATTATCAGTGCCAATTCCAATTAAATTGCCAATGGGAAGAAGGAGGATTTTTAATTTTTCCAGTAGGCTATTTGTAAGGCCTTGCGCGTCTCCACTTTCAATTAAAATTAAGGACAAAAATGTTGAAGTGATGTCCAATCGCTTTGCGCTGTAGAAAATTATAGCAACACCTAAAAATATTTAAATATCTTACCGATATTTGCATCAACAAGCAGGCTGTATTTTTCGTCTCCAAAATGACTACTGCATAATTTGCTGAGGTGGCCAACCGGATTTGCGGCAGCATGCTGAGCAACAAACATAGCCAGTACCACTTCTTGTCTACAAACATTTGTTGCTATCGGCTTAAAATTAATTTTATTTGCGTGGCTAGACAAATCTTACATTTTAGTATATAAGTCGTATAAAAACGAAGACATTGTTTGATAATCTGTAATTAATAATAATAATATAATAATATTCAAGATTTAGCGTTTACTATACCTCATCTTTATTTATGGCTTGATATAACTTGCGGTAAGCAATTTGCCTGCAAGAGCTTTTGCAGAACCATGCGCATGTTTCACTCACTATGAATTCCAGTGATTGTGGCAAAGCCTGCTTACAAGCAGTATTTACGACCAATTGCACGGAATGGCATACACACTTAATCAAAACTAATGACTGCACCCACTTCTTCAATTCTACATTAAACTTTTCTTATTCCCCACCATTGCATTGGCATTATCAGTGCCAATTCCAATTAAATTGCCAATGGGAAGTTGGAGGATTTTAATTTTTCCAGTAGGATATTTGTAAGGCCTTGCGTTTCTTAGGTCCTCATTTAAGTGGACTGCTGACACGTTTTAATTATATTGGTGCACTTGATCCTATGCAGCCTAAAATCTTTGGCGCAAAAATGACTACTGCATAATTTGCTGAGGTGGCCAACCGGATTTGTGGCAGCATGCTGAGCAACAAACATAGCCAGTGCCACTTCTTGTCTACAAACATTTGTTGCTATCGGCTTAAAATTAATTTTATTTGCCTGGCTAGAGGTAGAAGGGTGTTCTAATTCTGTGCCAACAGGAAATGTAAGTAACAGGTAGAAAGAGGCATCTCCGACCCTGTAAAGTATATATTTTCTTGATCAGCGTCAACAGCCGAGACGATCTAGCCATGTCCGTCTGTGTGTCTGTCCGTATGAACACCTAGATCTCAGAGACTATAAGTGATAGAGCTATAATTTTCGACAGCATTTGTTATGTTTGCACGCAGCTCAAGTTTGTTTCAAATTTTTGCCACGCCCCCTTCCGCCCCGCAAATCAAAAAATCGAATAACAAGCGTAATTTAAAAGCTAGAGTTGAATTTCGGTATATACAATAATAACTATAGTAGTTATGATTCCTGAGAATTTGGTTGCGATCAGATAAAAATTTTGGAAGTTATTAAAGAAATACTTTTGTATGGGCAAAAACGCCTACTTACTAGGGGTCTTAGTTGTTTTGGCTGACAATCTGGTATAATGGGCCGTCTATGGTATATTTTGAATGCGGTACTACACCGATATACTACATATACCATTTGGTATAATTTTAGTATTTTGGTATATTTTGAGAATCATACCGCAAAATATATTGCTTTTATTTAAAATAGGTAGCGGGTATCTCACAGTCGAGTACACTCGACTGTAGCTTTCTTACTTGTTTATTAAAAGCAACGGTCATATTAATTGAATATATGTGGAACACATTTCTTTTTATGGGCCCCTTATAACCATATTTTGTTAGGTTATAATCCAAAGAAGAACTAACGCTTTATTAGGAGTATGCGCTTTTTCGGGGTACATCGATAACAGTAAACCTTTATCTTTATAGTAAATTGTATACAATTGTTCATGGTTTGCACTTGTATGACTAAAAAATAAATTTAGTCAATTTTATGATCATTAGTTTCTTTTATGTTCTTTTGCATCATCATCTCAAAAGTATGTTCGTTTGTACTCCAGTGACAAATTTCAGTGGCATAATTACAGGTTTGTTTACATACATAAATGAAATGTAAACAGAATATTTTTTAATTTGCATATTGCAATTCTCAAGTGGTTCTAGATTGTCAATAAAGGAATGATTTGAAAAGTGTTAAATTTCTATAAAGGATTTATGTAGTGTTTATAGTGTTGAGTAAATACTGCTATTTTAGATGAGCATGTTTACTTGTTCTATTTTTCAAAAGGGTTAACTGAATATTTTGAAAAATATCGTACGATTTTATAAAAATTTTAATATTTAGAAGTTTACTTAAAAATATCGATATTTTCGATTCCTTTAAATAAAATCGCAAGTTGCGATTCGCAACTTCAAGACTAGGGTTGTTGGATTTTGAAAAATATCGTATTGATGATATTTGCTGTCTAACAAATATCACTCGATGATATTAAGAATTATCATAAAAAATCGATATATCGAGTATTTTTGATAGCATTTTCTGTTGCTGTAAATTTGTATAATCAAAAACGTTTTTATCCGCAATGAACTGCAAATAAGAGCTATTTGTGAAACAATAACTATTTTTTAAGGAATTGGAAAAACAACAAATATTTATACCCACTCTCAAGCAACTCTTATTTACGTTCTTTGAAATACACAATAACAAAATTATTAAGGATATGGTATAGACTACAGCCCATTGTGTTCAATTTTATTTAATATAATATAATTAATTCGTGGAATACATACTTAATGCGTCATGTAATGATTTTTCTTGCTGACCAAATGTATGTATGTATGTACGCACACAAAATGTATTTTGTGTTCTCAATCATATTTTCGGTCGGCAACTGTTGCAATGTTGCCGTACCCAACAGGCCTGAAGTGAATTTTTATGGAATTGGGTATTCAACACAAATTTCATATCGATAATGATATGGGGCCCTGGATACGTTACCATTTGTCCTTGGTGAAAAAATCATTTATAGAACTTACCAATACGTCGTAAACTCCGAGATTGATGACTTTTGTTCTATCTAGCAGTTCTATCCGTTCCCGCGAAGATATTCTCTGAGCACAATGGCTGTGGTTCCCTCGTCTGTCATAGCTCGGAATTCCGCTCATTATTTGTCCAATAAACGTTCCAATATTGGCATGGCAACAAACAGTGCAGTCTTCCTCTTCACACAAATTAATTAATATGCGTCCTCTTTAATTGTAAAGATTCTTAGAAATTCCTTCGACTGCATATTTTTATAAGCGACACTGTTAAGTTGTCTGAGTAGCACTGGTACAAATGTTCCTTGTAATACATGTTGTCGATGTATGCCGTGTGTAAATAATGTTAGCTGAAAAGTTTGTTTTTGTCTGCCACCGGTTCTTGATAGCAGTAACAATTTCGTTGCCGCAATCTTTACTTGAAACAAATTGAGCACGGAGAGGTGAATACCACGAGTTTTCGTTAAGTACTGATTTTATTGTGGAATATGCAGGGTTTAATATAAAATATCTTAAGAACTAATGTTTGTTTAGGTCTAATTATTATCTGTTTATAGTTTATGATGAGTAGCCTTATAATCAATAGTTATCTCATAGTTTATTAGTCTGGACAGTTAAGGTAGGATAACCTTATATCGCTTAAGTTTATGACGCATGCAGGTCCGATCATGCGTGCTGGCAGATGGTGTGAGGTCGTAAATGCGCAGCGGTGCCTGTTTGTATAAGACTATCTGTTAACTATCTGCAGCGCACGATTTTCTGCTTGTCTCGAAATCGTACATCCTCCCGGCCGTTGAACGCAGTTTCAACAATCATCGATGTTAATGGTGAACCGCGGACTCGAAGTCGTATCGGTTTTCCTCATTGCCACCGCTGGTACCTGGACTTGCTGTGGTCTCTTGTCTCTTTTGTACCATTTTCTTACCCAGTGAATGGTCAATATTATTATGATGATCGTCTCAAGACGATCGGTTTGGTACAAGATCCGTTGAAGATCCAGTAGTTCGGTATAGCCAAATTTATTTGTTTTCCTGGTTGTAATATGTTGTCTTTTAATCGTTGTATTGTTATCATCGATTTCTCCAAAACGGGCGTATGAGATGAACGTCGATCTTTCTATACCAGTTTGACTGATTACTGTTATTAGGGGTTGCGTATGGTGCATCCTGCTTTTGCTGTCAGTAGCCCCGTGTTGCGTAACCAGATGTCTGATGTTCCATCGGTGCAAACAGCTGAGAGTTTTATTGGCGTCCTTGTCGCAAATATGATGAATGAACGTTTTATTTGTGATTTCAGATGGCATGAAGTGTCTGTTTTATTATGGAATAGTTGCATTTCGCAGCTCATTTCTGTAGAGATCATTGATTGCTTGCTGTGACAAATGAAATCATTTATCGATCTTGGATGACAATTTGCTACGTCTTCCGTCGTCATATCAACAAACTTATCTCGATAGTTGGTAATTGCAATGAATGGTGTTTTAATTTTGAACAGATGAAATCCATATACATTTGCAGCTGGGATCGGTATTAATTTGTATATGTGCAATACCTGTGCCGATATCAATGGTACTGTTATTTTTATAATCACATGATTATTTACTATGGTACCTTCAGCTTGCATCATTTTGTATGCCATGAGTATGTTTTCTTGGCTAACAGGTAGCATTTGATCACGCTTCAAATGATCCCGTATTT
Organism: Drosophila sulfurigaster albostrigata; assembly: GCF_023558435.1. NCBI lineage: Eukaryota > Metazoa > Arthropoda > Insecta > Diptera > Drosophilidae > Drosophila > Drosophila sulfurigaster. Next base: position 467,957 of record NW_026909668.1, on the reverse strand, counting down.
GATCACATTGCACCTTTAGTTGTCGTGGTGTGTTGTAAAAAGGCTTCCCAGATTCAATTCAATTAAATATTAAGGCGAGTGGTTTGAATGTTTGAATTAATTCTTGTCATAATTTCTTCACTTGTTTCAAGATACAACTTGTCCATTCTACGTCAAAAATCAAGAGGGAAAAGAACATAAAGAGCAGAGAGTGAAACACTTTTAGTGTGACCAGCTCACGGTTGTTCAAGAATCTTTTGTATGAGAAATATCAAATTGGTATATTTCAATATAGTGATAATAGAAGTGTTGTGGCGCACGTCTGTTAACACTTTGATGATTTCATTCTGCATTCGTTGTAGATTAGTAGCGAGCAACGTAAGTTGTGATGTCAGTGTGATGTACCAGTGATTTTTATCTTTTATTATTGCATTCATTTGACTTTCAATTAGGTTGAGTCGTTTTGCGTATGCAATTTCATCTCGTTTCACTACGTTTATTGTTGAATCAATTAAGGATGTTTGGTTTTGTAATAACTCCAAAAGATGATCTTCATTGTCCTTGACATTCGATATTGTTTTCGACATGTCTTGTGCATATTGAGAATCTAATACACCAAATAGACTGTGTCGATGCCAGATGATGGCAGGTGTGACCACTCAAAACAGCTGACAGTGTGGTCGCGATCAATTGATATCGATAGTGACAAAGCTAGTATACTGTGCGTGTGACCTTGTCACACGCGCAGTCACACTGATCTAGTTTATCCTCACGTTGGTCACCCTGCCCTCTCTTAGTGCTTTTTCCAACAACATATGTTTCTATTCTGACCGGCACAACAAGTGCATTTTTTCAAGAGTGCAATAAAAGTAATTGTAAAGTTACAAGTTCTACCAATTTCCAAAGTTGAAGTGTTATTATTTATCTGGAAGACGCCCCCCTACACATTTTGGTCCTTCGAGCCGGATATATGATTGGATTCGCTCGACCCCAGCAATAGCATTGATTTTCTTTCAAGATAAGTAATACACTTTCAAACATTCTCCATACATTTTCTGCAAGTGTCGTGTTCGTGCCATATTCTTTTCCTTGTACATTATATATATGTGACACATCATATATATAAGTACATAAGCGTTCTACCGGCTTTCTTTCCGCAATCTTTTCTACTTTGTGTATACTTTGCACAGTATATATATATATATATATCCTTATATGTATATGTATGTGTAAGTATCTATACAGTTTAAAAGAGTTCGCTTATATTTTCCTATTTGGCCGCTGTTGTATGTACTTTGTTACATTTTCTGTCGTGTCGCGTTTGTCTGCTTTTTTGACACACTCTAGTGTATGCAACCTCTTCGTGTTACTTTACTCTAAATAACAAGGAAGTTGCACTCTATTAAAAACAAACGCGCGTAGATCCACTACACTCCATATATATATATATATATACATATATATATACACACGACACATATACATCCACATACTACACACATACATACACGAACACTTCCATACACGACACTTACACACATATACACTCTGTATATATTCCATATACACTCCGTATATATTCCATATACACTTAACTTAGCAACACCCGTGCGATGGCTCTCAGCAACTTCGTCGCCGTCTCTGACAGACTGGTGCACTTTGAGAGTCGGGTCAGAGGGCCTGCAGCCGAAGACGACAATGTACACACGTACGAGATCCGTCGTGACCGCCTGCAAGCCCTCTGGGACAGTGTAGAGACCGCTTATGCCACGTGCGCTGATGCACTGCATCGAGACGGCGACAACGAAGGCATACAGGCCATGGAGGCGAAATATGACCACTGCTATGCAGTGTATGAGCGGTGTCTCGCCCATGTAAAGGGGCAAATTACACAAGTTTCCGAATCAACCAGGGTGAAGCATCCGCTCCTCCTGTGTACTCCAGTGGCTGCCGGCTCCTCCAGTCGACATCGAAGTATTCCGTGGGGATTACTTGCGGTGGCCGACCTTCCGTGATCTTTTCACGGCCATCTACGTCAACAATCCGAGGTTGACTTCGGTTGAGAAACTATTCCATCTCAATTCAAAACCGCAGATGAGGCCAATGAGATCGTAGCCAAATTTCCGCTGACGAACGATGGTTTCGCGTTGGCTTGGAGTGCTCTCTGCGAGCGATTCGAAAATAAGCGCTTGTTAATAACGAGCCAGTTAAAAATTCTCTTCAACCTGTCCACGGTTTCGCAAGAGTCTGGAGCAGCGATTAAGGAGCTGCATGGCACAATTCAGCGGTGCTTGACCGCTCTTGACCATTCAGACATTTCAGTCTCTAGTCCTTTCGCCGACTGCATCCTGGTTTTCTTTGCTCATCCAAGCTCCCCAAACTTACACTCTCACTATGGGAGCAATCATTGGTGGACAAGTCCAAGATTCCCGCATGGCAGGACTTGAGCACGTTCCTCAACGAGCGTTATCGTACACTCGAGGTTGTTGATGACGTGAAGCAACCTTTCAACTCGCAGAACTCTATCGCTGGACCATCCCGTCCACAGCAGAGTTCAAAGCGAGTTAACTCTTTCAAGGCCCGAGTCACTCAGAGAGGAAAATCGTGTGACTTGTGCTCAAAAGAGAATCACCCTGTCCGGGTCTGTCAAGCTTCCTTGAAATGTCGGTCAATGATCGGATGACCTACATCCAACAGAAAAACCTCTGTTTGAATTATTTTGCAAGAGGTCACCAACTCCGAGAGTGTACGAGTGCGCACAATTGCTTCACATGCAAGAGGCGGCACCACATTCTTTTCCATCGGGGCGGCAGTGCCCACAATTGTGCCTCTTCCTCTTCCACTTCAGCCACACTTCCCAACATACAGTCCATTCCGAATCAATCGGCAACAAATGTGCAAAATTACTTTGCCATTAACGCTCAGAACATCCTTCTCGGCACGGCGGTTGTCAATGTATGCCATCTAGGTACTACATACACCGCACGAGCACTAATCGACTCGGGGTCGAAGCAACTTTCATTTCTGAGCGTTTATTCCAGCGCATAAAGTTGCCATTCCAATCCGTGCAAGCCCAAGTATCTGGACTGAATCATGTAATTGCGGCCCAACCGCAGAAGTTATGCAACTTCAGCATTGGTTGTCCAACGAAGCCGAGGCTCCACATCGAGACCTCAGCGTTCGTTATTCCACAACTGGCAGACAAGCTGCCACCATTCCGTGTGCCGAAAGGCTTCCTAAAGGATCTACCAGCGATTGAACTGGCAGATCAAACTTCTACAAAAGTGCTCAGATTGACATCTTAATTGGCGCGGATATCCTTCCGTCAGTCATCCTGAGCGGTTCCCGGCCAAACATTTGTGGCTCACTCCTTGGCCAACAAACCGTGTTTGGTTGGATTCTCACCGGCCCCGTCTCCCAGAATGTGTCGACAACTGTCTCTGCGTTTTCGACAAGAGTCGCTATCAAGCAGACGATCAACTCGACAGACTAAACTCCAAAGTTTGGGAGGCGGAGGATATTCCGTCGAAGCTAGTTAGCTGCGAAAACACAACTTCACGCAGCAGATGTGGCAGATCTCGGGTGACTCTTCCATTCCGGAAGCCCGTCACCACTCTAATTTGTATCTGCCACATCATTCATTCAAACCAGATAGGCACCGACACAAAGACGAATAACCTACTTCGTTTCTCTATTCGTCGTCCTGTGCCGTCCTATACTGTATACTGTTCCATGTGACAATGTAAAGAAGCTACTGAAATAATCATTGTTTCTTATTTCGTTCCATGTTGCATGCCCTTCTCCGTGTGGATGGGCTCAACTCGCTCGTACACATTGAGGTGTACTGCTACTACATGATTGCTGCCATGGGACCCGAGTACCAAGAATTCATTTGGTGGAAGGAGTACTTGGCCACCTTCCAAAGATTGCAATTCGTGGCCAGCTTTACGCATCAGTTCCAGTTGCTGTTCTACGAATGCGATTACCCCAAGGGATTCATGGCCTCTTCTCGATTCTCCAAACGACTTCACCTCCCTGGTGCTCGGCACTGATGTGTATCCTCACATCATTCAACCTGGCCTCCTGCCGAGCACCAACGGTTTGCCAATGGCCCAGAATTCCACATTGAGTTGGATTCTGTCCGGTCCATGTGGACAATAAATCCGTTTGCAACTCATTGCAAGGGGGGGAGGATGTCGATGCCAGATGATGGCAGGTGTGACCACTCAAAACAGCTGACAGTGTGGTCGCGATCAATTGATATCGATAGTGACAAAGCTAGTATACTGTGCGTGTGACCTTGTCACACGCGCAGTCATACTGATCTAGTTTATCCTCACGTTGGTCACCCTGCCCTCTTTTAGTGCTTTTTCCAACAACATATGTTTTCTATTCTGACCGGCACAACAAGTGCATTTTTTCAAGAGTGCAATAAAAGTAATTGTAAAGTTACAAGTTCTACCAATTTCCAAAGTTGAAGTGTTATTATTTATCTGGAAGACGCCCCCTACACAGACTGCTTGCAATATTTTCCACGATGTCCAATTGTGCTCGAACTTTCCGTGACTTGGCCAATAGCATATTTTCCATGATGAGTTCATTCTCTACGTGTCGGAAGTATTGGTATATTCCTTCACATGAGTGTGCGTCATTAAATGTAGCGCATATTTGACCAATTTTTTTGTTCCTTTTGAAAATGTAGCCATGTCACTCCAATATGGCTTGAGATCAAAGTTAGCCCCTATGGTCCAGTCAGCCACTGCTAATTGGGTTGTCATAATTTTCTCGAAAAATATTCCTGGTTTTGATCCAAACTGAGTTATTTGAATCGATTGGGCCCAGGCTAATGGTAGTAATAAGGTAGAGGAGCCTTTACCTTTTCAGGAGCAGCAGCTGTAGCTGTTGAAGTTGTCGGTGGCTGTCTACGATATGCAGGAGGAGGAGCCTTCACCTTTTCAGGAGCAGCAGCCGTAGCTGTTGAAGTTGTCGGTGGCTGTCTACGATATGCAGGAGGAGGAGCCTTTACCTTTTCAGGAGCAGCAGCTGTAGCTGTTGTCGGTGGTGTTCATCTTCTTAAATTGGATGTTTGTCAGTGGGTTCTTCTTCATTAAAGAGTGGAGCAACATGTTGAATCTCACGTTTAAAGATCCCTTTGGTCGTTTTAACTTCAACCACTCGTGCAAAGTTGTCCTTCCGTAGAAGACTCGAACAATTCTTCCCTGGGCCATTGTAATACAGGAACATTGTCTTCCTTTATTATTACTAAAGTGCCTTCCTTTATGTTTGCTATGTATTTTTGGTATATTTTGAGAATCATACCGCAAAATATATTGCTTTTATTTAAAATGGGTAGCGGGTATCTCACAGTCGAGTACACTCGACTGTAGCTTTCTACTTGTTTATTAAAAGCAACGGTCATATTAATTGAATATATGTGGAACACATTTCTTTTTTATGGGCCCCTTATAACCATATTTTGTTAGGTTATAATCCAAAGAAGAACTAACGCTTTATTAGGAGTATGCGCTTTTCGGGGTACATCGATAACAGTAAACCTTTATCTTTATAGTAAATTGTATACAATTGTTCATGGTTTGCACTTGTATGACTAAAAAATAAATTTAGTCAATTTTATGATCATTAGTTTCTTTTATGTTCTTTGCATCATCATCTCAAAAGTATGTTCGTTTGTACTCCAGTGACAAATTTCAGTGGCATAATTACAGGTTTGTTTACATACATAAATGAAATGTAAACAGAATATTTTTAATTTGCATATTGCAATTCTCAAGTGGTTCTAGATTGTCAATAAAGGAATGATTTGAAAAGTGTTAAATTTCTATAAAGGATTTATGTAGTGTTTATAGTGTTGAGTAAATACTGCTATTTTAGATGAGCATGTTTACTTGTTCTATTTTTTTAAAAGGGTTAACTGAATATTTTGAAAAATATCGTACGATTTTTATAAAAAATTTTAATATTTAGAAGTTTACTTAAAAATATCGATATTTTCGATTCCTTTAAATAAAATCGCAAGTTGCGATTCGCAACTTCAAGACTAGGGTTGTTGGATTTTGAAAAATATCGTATTGATGATATTTGCTGTCTAACAAATATCACTCGATGATATTAAAATTATCATAAAAAATCGATATATCGAGTATTTTTGATAGCATTTTCTGTTGCTGTAAATTTGTATAATCAAAAACGTTTTTATCCGCAATGAACTGCAAATAAGAGCTATTTGTGAAACAATAACTATTTTTTAAGGGAATTGGAAAAACAACAAATATTTATACCCACTCTCAAGCAACTCTTATTTACGTTCTTTGAAATACACAATAACAAAATTATTAAGGATATGGTATAGACTACAGCCCATTGTGTTCAATTTTATTTAATATAATATAATTAATTCGTGGAATACATACTTAATGCGTCATGTAATGATTTTTCTTGCTGACCAAATGTATGTATGTATGTACGCACACAAAATGTATTGGGTATTCAACACAAATTTCATATCGATAATGATATGGGGCCCTGGATACGTTTCCATTTGTCCTTGGTGAAAAAATCATTTATAGAACTTACCAATACGTCGTAAACTCCGAGATTGATGGCTTTTGTTCCATCTAGCAGTTCTATCCGTTCCCGCGAAGATATTCTCTGAGCACAATGGCTGTGGTTCCCTCGTCTGTCATAGCTCGGAATTCCGCTCATTATTTGTCCAATAAACGTTCCAATATTGGCATGGCAACAAACAGTGCAGTCTTCCTCTTCACACAAATTAATTAATATGCGTCCTCTTTTTATTGTAAAGATTCTTAGAAATTCCTTCGACTGCATATTTTTTATAAGCGACACTGTTAAGTTGTCTGAGTAGCACTGGTACAAATGTTCCTTGTAATACATGTTGTCGATGTATGCCGTGTGTAAATAATGTTAGCTGAAAAGTTTGTTTTTGTCTGCCACCGGTTCTTGATAGCAGTAACAATTTCGTTGCCGCAATCTTTACTTGAAACAAATTGAGCACGGAGAGGTGAATACCACGAGTTTTCGTTAAGTACTGATTTTATTGTGGAATATGCAGGGTTTAATATAAAATATCTTAAAACTAATGTTTGTTTAGGTCTAATTATTATATGTTTATAGTTTACGATAGTTTATTAGTCTGGACAGTTGTAAAGTAGGATAACCTTATATCGCTTAAGTTTATGACGCATGCAGGTCCGATCATGCGTGCTGGCAGATGGTGTGAGGTCGTAAATGCGCAGCGGTGCCTGTTTGTATAAGACTATCTGTTAACTATCTGCAGCGCACGATTTTCTGCTTGTCTCGAAATCGTACATCCTCCCGGCCGTTGAACGCAGTTTCAACAATCATCGATGTTAATGGTGAACCGCGGACTCGAAGTCGTATCGGATTTCCTCATTGCCAGCGCTGGTACCTGGACTTGCTGTGGTCTCTTGTCTCTTTTGTACCATTTTCTTACCCAGTGAACGGTCAATATTATTATGATGAATGTTAGGCCGATGTACATTGCGATGTGGTGATGCTTGATCGTCTCAAGACTACCACAGTCTGAGTCTTCGGTTTTACTAGATCCCGTTGAAGATCCAGTAGTTCGGTATAGCCAAATTTATTTGTTTTCCTGGCTGTAATATTTTGTCTTTTAATCGTTGTATTGTTACCATCGATTTCTCCAAAACGGGCGTATGAGATGAACGTCGATGTTTTTATACCAGTTTGACTGATTACTGTTATTAGGGGAGTTGCGTATGGTGCATCCTGCTTTTGCTGTCAGTAGCCCCGTGTTGCGTAACCAGATATCTGATGTTCCATCGGTGCAAACAGCTGAGAGTTTTATTGGCGTCCTTGTCGCAAATATGATGAATAAACGTTTTATTTGTGATTTCCAGATGGCATGAAGTGTCTGTTTTATTATGGAATAGTTGCATTTCGCAGCTCATTTCTGTAGAGATCATTGATTGCTTGCTGTGACAAATAAAATCATTTATCGATCTTGGATGACAATTTGCTACGTCTTCCGTCGTCATATAAACAAACTTATCTCGATAGTTGTTAATTGCAATGAATGGTGTTTTAATTTTGAACAGATGAAATCCATATACATTTGCAGCTGGGATCGGTATTAATTTGTATATGTGCAATACCTGTGCCGATATCAATGGTACTGTTATTTTATAATCACATGATTATCTACTATGGTACCTTCAGCTTGCATCATTTTGTATGCCATGAGTATGTTTTCTTGGCTAACAGGTAGCATTTGATCACGCTTCAAATGATCCCGTATTTGATCACATTGCACCTTTAGTTGTCGTGGTGTGTTGTAAAAAGGCTTCCCAGATTCAATTCAATTAAATATTAAGGCGAGTGGTTTGAATGTTTGAATTAATTCTTGTCATAATTTCTTCACTTGTTTCAAGATACAACTTGTCCATTCTACGTCAAAAATCAAGAGGAAAAGAACATAAAGAGCAGAGAGTGAAACACTTTTAGTGTGACCAGCTCACGGTTGTTCAAGAATCTTTTGTATGAGAAATATCAAATTGGTATATTTCAATATAGTGATAATAGAAGTGTTGTGGCGCACGTCTGTTAACACTTTGATGATTTCATTCTGCATTCGTTGTAGATTAGTAGCGAGCAACGTAAGTTGTGATGTCAGTGTGATGTACCAGTGATATTTATCTTTTATTATTGCATTTATTTGACTTTCAATTAGGTTGAGTCGTTTTGCGTATGCAATTTCATCTCGTTTCACTACGTTTATTGTTGAATCAATTAAGGATGTTTGGTTTTGTAATAACTCCAAAAGATGATCTTCATTGTCCTTGACATTCGATATTGTTTTCGACATGTCTTGTGCATATTGAGAATCTAATACACCAAATAGACTGCTTGCAATATTTTCCACGATGTCCAATTGTGCTCGAACTTTCCGTGACTTGGCCAATAGCATATTTTCCATGATGAGTTCATTCTCTACGTGTCGGAAGTATTGGTATATTCCTTCACATGAGTGTGCGTCATTAAGTGTAGCGCATATTTGACCAATTTTTTTGTTCCTTTTGAAAATGTAGCCATGTCACTCCAATATGGCTTGAGATCAAAGTAAGCCCCTATGGTCCAGTCAGCCACTGCTAATTGGGTTGTCATAATTTTCTCGAAAAATATTCCTGGTTTTGATCCAAACTGAGTTATTTGAATCGATTGGGCCCAGGCTAATGGTAGTAATAAGGTAGAGGAGCCTTTACCTTTTCAGGAGCAGCAGCTGTAGCTGTTGAAGTTGTCGGTGGCTGTCTACGATATGCAGGAGGAGGAGCCTTCACCTTTTCAGGAGCAGCAGCCGTAGCTGTTGAAGTTGTCGGTGGCTGTCTACGATATGCAGGAGGAGGAGCCTTTACCTTTTCAGGAGCAGCAGCTGTAGCTGTTGTCGGTGGTGTTCATCTTCTTAAATTGGATGTTTGTCAGTGGGTTCTTCTTCATTAAAGAGTGGAGCAACATGTTGAATCTCACGTTTAAAGATCCCTTTGGTCGTTTTAACTTCAACCACTCGTGCAAAGTTGTCCTTCCGTAGAAGACTCGAACAATTCTTCCCTGGGCCATTGTAATACAGGAACATTGTCTTCCTTTATTATTACTAAAGTGCCTTCCTTTATGTTTGTTATGTATTTTTGGTATATTTTGAGAATCATACCGCAAAATATATTGCTTTTATTTAAAATGGGTAGCGGGTATCTCACAGTCGAGTACACTCGACTGTAGCTTTCTACTTGTTTATTAAAAGCAACGGTCATATTAATTGAATATATGTGGAACACATTTCTTTTTATGGGCCCTTATAACCATATTTTGTTAGGTTATAATCCAAAGAAGAACTAACGCTTTATTAGGGTATGCGCTTTTTCGGGGTACATCGATAACAGTAAACCTTTATCTTTATAGTAAATTGTATACAATTGTTCATGGTTTGCACTTGTATGACTAAAAATAAATTTAGTCAATTTTATGATCATTAGTTTCTTTTATGTTCTTTGCATCATCATCTCAAAAGTATGTTCGTTTGTACTCCAGTGACAAATTTCAGTGGCATAATTACAGGTTTGTTTACATACATAAATGAAATGTAAACAGAATATTTTTTTAATTTGCATATTGCAATTCTCAAGTGGTTCTAGATTGTCAATAAAGGAATGATTTGAAAAGTGTTAAATTTCTATAAAGGATTTATGTAGTGTTTATAGTGTTGAGTAAATACTGCTATTTTAGATGAGCATGTTTACTTGTTCTATTTTTCAAAAGGGTTAACTGAATATTTTGAAAAATATCGTACGATTTTATAAAAATTTTAATATTTAGAAGTTTACTTAAAAATATCGATATTTTCGATTCCTTTAAATAAAATCGCAAGTTGCGATTCGCAACTTCAAGACTAGGGTTGTTGGATTTTGAAAAATATCGTATTGATGATATTTGCTGTCTAACAAATATCACTCGATGATATTAAGAATTATCATAAAAATCGATATATCGAGTATTTTTGATAGCATTTTCTGTTGCTGTAAATTTGTATAATCAAAAACGTTTTTATCCGCAATGAACTGCAAATAAGAGCTATTTGTGAAACAATAACTATTTTTTTTAAGGGAATTGGAAAAACAACAAATATTTATACCCACTCTCAAGCAACTCTTATTTACGTTCTTTGAAATACACAATAACAAAATTATTAAGGATATGGTATAGACTACAGCCCATTGTGTTCAATTTTATTTAATATAATATAATTAATTCGTGGAATACATACTTAATGCGTCATGTAATGATTTTTCTTGCTGACCAAATGTATGTATGTATGTACGCACACAAAATGTATTGGGTATTCAACACAAATTTCATATCGATAATGATATGGGGCCCTGGATACGTTTCCATTTGTCCTTGGTGAAAAAATCATTTATAGAACTTACCAATACGTCGTAAACTCCGAGATTGATGGCTTTTGTTCCATCTAGCAGTTCTATCCGTTCCCGCGAAGATATTCTCTGAGCACAATGGCTGTGGTTCCCTCGTCTGTCATAGCTCGGAATTCCGCTCATTATTTGTCCAATAAACGTTCCAATATTGGCATGGCAACAAACAGTGCAGTCTTCCTCTTCACACAAATTAATTAATATGCGTCCTCTTTTATTGTAAAGATTCTTAGAAATTCCTTCGACTGCATATTTTTTATAAGCGACACTGTTAAGTTGTCTGAGTAGCACTGGTACAAATGTTCCTTGTAATACATGTTGTCGATGTATGCCGTGTGTAAATAATGTTAGCTGAAAAGTTTGTTTTTGTCTGCCACCGGTTCTTGATAGCAGTAACAATTTCGTTGCCGCAATCTTTACTTGAAACAAATTGAGCACGGAGAGGTGAATACCACGAGTTTTCGTTAAGTACTGATTTTATTGTGGAATATGCAGGGTTTAATATAAAATATCTTAAAACTAATGTTTGTTTAGGTCTAATTATTATATGTTTATAGTTTACGATAGTTTATTAGTCTGGACAGTTGTAAAGTAGGATAACCTTATATCGCTTAAGTTTATGACGCATGCAGGTCCGATCATGCGTGCTGGCAGATGGTGTGAGGTCGTAAATGCGCAGCGGTGCCTGTTTGTATAAGACTATCTGTTAACTATCTGCAGCGCACGATTTTCTGCTTGTCTCGAAATCGTACATCCTCCCGGCCGTTGAACGCAGTTTCAACAATCATCGATGTTAATGGTGAACCGCGGACTCGAAGTCGTATCGGATTTCCTCATTGCCAGCGCTGGTACCTGGACTTGCTGTGGTCTCTTGTCTCTTTTGTACCATTTTCTTACCCAGTGAACGGTCAATATTATTATGATGAATGTTAGGCCGATGTACATTGCGATGTGGTGATGCTTGATCGTCTCAAGACTACCACAGTCTGAGTCTTCGGTTTTACTAGATCCGTTGAAGATCCAGTAGTTCGGTATAGCCAAATTTATTTGTTTTCCTGGCTGTAATATTTTGTCTTTTAATCGTTGTATTGTTACCATCGATTTCTCCAAAACGGGCGTATGAGATGAACGTCGATGTTTTTATACCAGTTTGACTGATTACTGTTATTAGGGGTTGCGTATGGTGCATCCTGCTTTTGCTGTCAGTAGCCCCGTGTTGCGTAACCAGATATCTGATGTTCCATCGGTGCAAACAGCTGAGAGTTTTATTGGCGTCCTTGTCGCAAATATGATGAATAAACGTTTTATTTGTGATTTCAGATGGCATGAAGTGTCTGTTTTATTATGGAATAGTTGCATTTCGCAGCTCATTTCTGTAGAGATCATTGATTGCTTGCTGTGACAAATAAAATCATTTATCGATCTTGGATGACAATTTGCTACGTCTTCCGTCGTCATATAAACAAACTTATCTCGATAGTTGTTAATTGCAATGAATGGTGTTTTAATTTTGAACAGATGAAATCCATATACATTTGCAGCTGGGATCGGTATTAATTTGTATATGTGCAATACCTGTGCCGATATCAATGGTACTGTTATTTTTATAATCACATGATTATCTACTATGGTACCTTCAGCTTGCATCATTTTGTATGCCATGAGTATGTTTTCTTGGCTAACAGGTAGCATTTGATCACGCTTCAAATGATCCCGTATTTGATCACATTGCACCTTTAGTTGTCGTGGTGTGTTGTAAAAAGGCTTCCCAGATTCAATTCAATTAAATATTAAGGCGAGTGGTTTGAATGTTTGAATTAATTCTTGTCATAATTTCTTCACTTGTTTCAAGATACAACTTGTCCATTCTACGTCAAAAATCAAGAGGGAAAAGAACATAAAGAGCAGAGAGTGAAACACTTTTAGTGTGACCAGCTCACGGTTGTTCAAGAATCTTTTGTATGAGAAATATCAAATTGGTATATTTCAATATAGTGATAATAGAAGTGTTGTGGCGCACGTCTGTTAACACTTTGATGATTTCATTCTGCATTCGTTGTAGATTAGTAGCGAGCAACGTAAGTTGTGATGTCAGTGTGATGTACCAGTGATATTTATCTTTTATTATTGCATTCATTTGACTTTCAATTAGGTTGAGTCGTTTTGCGTATGCAATTTCATCTCGTTTCACTACGTTTATTGTTGAATCAATTAAGGATGTTTGGTTTTGTAATAACTCCAAAGATGATCTTCATTGTCCTTGACATTCGATATTGTTTTCGACATGTCTTGTGCATATTGAGAATCTAATACACCAAATAGACTGCTTGCAATATTTTCCACGATGTCCAATTGTGCTCGAACTTTCCGTGACTTGGCCAATAGCATATTTTCCATGATGAGTTCATTCTCTACGTGTCGGAAGTATTGGTATATTCCTTCACATGAGTGTGCGTCATTAAGTGTAGCGCATATTTGACCAATTTTTTGTTCCTTTTGAAAATGTAGCCATGTCACTCCAATATGGCTTGAGATCAAAGTAAGCCCTATGGTCCAGTCAGCCACTGCTAATTGGGTTGTCATAATTTTCTCGAAAAATATTCCTGGTTTTGATCCAAACTGAGTTATTTGAATCGATTGGGCCCAGGCTAATGGTAGTAATAAGGTAGAGGAGCCTTTACCTTTTCAGGAGCAGCAGCTGTAGCTGTTGAAGTTGTCGGTGGCTGTCTACGATATGCAGGAGGAGGAGCCTTCACCTTTTCAGGAGCAGCAGCCGTAGCTGTTGAAGTTGTCGGTGGCTGTCTACGATATGCAGGAGGAGGAGCCTTTACCTTTTCAGGAGCAGCAGCTGTAGCTGTTGTCGGTGGTGTTCATCTTCTTAAATTGGATGTTTGTCAGTGGGTTCTTCTTCATTAAAGAGTGGAGCAACATGTTGAATCTCACGTTTAAAGATCCCTTTGGTCGTTTTAACTTCAACCACTCGTGCAAAGTTGTCCTTCCGTAGAAGACTCGAACAATTCTTCCCTGGGCCATTGTAATACAGGAACATTGTCTTCCTTTATTATTACTAAAGTGCCTTCCTTTGTGTTTGCTGTTGTAGATAATCCTGCGACCATTGTTTCCAGAATGCATGTTTCAGTTTTGAAACGGCCTGCCATCGATTACCTAATGGTTCACAATCAGCTTGTGCAGTTAGCGGCTCTCCAATTAGGAAGTGTCAGGCGTTAGTGTTGTAACGTCATTTGGGTCATCGGACAGTGGTGTTAATGGTCGAGAGTTCAATATGGCCTCTATTTCGACTATAACTGTTTCAAGTTCTTCATAAGTAAGATCGGCTGTCGTCACATTTTTAGTAATAAATGTTTTGCCGACTTTACTGCAGCTTCCCATAATCCTCCGAAGTATGGTGCACGAGTTGGGATGAATTTAAATTGAACTCCCTTGTTGTTGCACTCCTGGAGAATTTGGGTTTTCGCATTATCGGAGAATATAGCCTCCTGTAACTCCTGCATCTTGTTTTTGCTCCCACAAAATTTGTTGCGTTGTCGCAGTGAAGAGTTTGGAATTTCCCTCGCCGAGCAATGAAACGACGAAATGCTGCCAAGAATGCTAACCAGCTCCAGATGTACAGCTTTAGTCGCGAAACAGCAGAATATGGCAATGTAAGCTGTGCTAGGCTTCTTTCCTTTCACTTTGTAGTGGATTTTAAATGGTCCACAACAATCGACGCCAGAGTTGAAAAATGATCGAGCTTGCGTTACCCTAAGTGGTGGCAGATTTCCCATGATCTGCTACATTTTTTGTTCTTAAATTACTAATATGTACACTTCATTTTAAACATTTTATTTGATTTATACATTTTTATTTTCAATAAAGTTTTGTTTTATTATTCTAATCATCTAGTTTGCTCTTTTCATCCCTTCCATTAACATGAAATGCAATATTAATTCTCCTTCGTAAATGTCGATCGCACTTTCATTATTCTCCAACTTTCTTTTAAGATTATTTATTTTGTTCACACCAGTTTGATTACTGTGTGAGTTCTCTATCACAAACATTTGGCTGCGCCAAACTCTTGACTCCGCTTCTAGAATTGATATGGAACACTCAATTTCAAAGGGAATTACTAAATAATGTGCTCTTGCTATAGCTGAAATCTTATCTTCTATTATTCGCTTATCATCCTCACTATCTAATGTAGTTTTGTTACTTCGACTGTAGTGATTTCATGCCCTCTAGACCTAAACATCTGCATACTAGAACGTTCTTGCTTTCCTGTATACAAAGTATTTGAATAATTTGATAATGAAATGCCCATCAAACAACATGCCTTTATCCCTTATTTTTTATGCATATTTCACCAGAGTTATCGAAATTTTCATAAGTGTACGCATACATTTTTGAGCGTAAACCAACAAACTCAGTCATTGGTTTACCATGCAACTCATCCTTAAAGAAACCCAATCGTTTCTTATTACATTTCTTAAACTTATACAACTCGGCCAATTCATCTGGATATTCGGACGTGTCAAACTTTAACTCCACATCATCCCGAATATCTGCATAAAAATCATTTGTTTTATGCTGTAAATAAATGAATCCGTATCCATATAATTTAATTTGAGTGCTTTCCCAAACTTAGGTTTCATGTAGTCATAATGGAAGTTATACATTTTGTATTTTGACATCTCCAACACTACAAATCCTAAATAAATTGGTTTATCACAAATGTTGTGTAACCTCTTCATTTGAATTGCATACATAGTTTCACTGAACCTTGATGCACTATGAAAATTAGATTTTGATATTAAATCCCTGGCACATAATTTGGGTCGTCCTGACTTCCTATTTTCAATTGGATACTCCCACTCCGTTATTATCCGTACATCCACCCTTTTTCACTGTTTTCCATGGTTTTCCATAAACAGCATTGTTCAGTAATTTGAAAAAATCTTTTCAAAATTATTTTCGGCTCTGGTCCTATGCTCAGTGTTTATATCAATATATTTCTTGAGCCAGGCTTTCTGCCTAAATTGAAGGATGGAGTGAATTTTTTAATTCCATGCCATGTCTCATACACTGTTTTAAAGTCTTATAGTATATGATATAATTCTTCTTTTCAGCGAGATCGGCTATTAACTTTGGAGTTTTACAAGTGCTTGATGGTAGCTTGTTATCGGACAGAATGGTAGATCATTATGTTCATCATGAATTGAGTAAGGGTAATCTAGATCAACCTCTAGAATATACCCATACTCACTATTTTCATGAATATTTTCTAGATTAAATCTCTTAACCTGATTCGTGTCTAACCATTTGAACTCACCGTGGTTCAGACATAGCCCATCCATACAAATTGTTTGCATCCACATACATTAAAAATTCCGATTCTTTAGTAGGATCGAAATCTTTTAAGTATTTGTGGTTTGCTTTTGTATGCCTATGACTACATTGCACCAACCCACCCCAAATTCCACTCTTAAAATATGTAATCATATCAATGTCAGTGAGTAACTCGAGTTCAATCTCTGTGGTTTTTAACATAGCATCCCACGACAATCCTGGTGTAGTGTAATAATGGGCGGGGTCAAGATTGTAAATTGAAGAACAAATTGACCTAAAATTTGGGAAAACGTCTGTTAACAATAAAACATCAGTTTTCAAATACAATTCTAAGTATTCCTTCAATGAACGACAATTAAAATGATACCATACTTGGATGGCATGAGCGTAATCCTTTTCTGAACATTCTGACTCTGTTAAATTACTATAGAACTTGGACCTTGGTGGGAGAGAAGTTTCATCTAGTTTTTCAACAGAATCTAAATATTCGTAGGGAAAACACCTTTCCTGCGAAGTAGTTCAAAATCTGACTTGTTTTTGTACTGTGATTTCAGCACATTGAAATTCTCCTCACTCAAATTCCCGCGAGTGTGTCTAGACTAGAGGGCATGAATCTGATAGTATCCAAAAACCTGATTTCTAGCGTATTTTTCCTTAGAGGGAGATATTTAGAAATTGAAATATATAATTTCTTATTCAAAGGAATAACTTTTATTTCCCCTCAATTTCTCCAAGTTCTTTAACAAACAAATGAGAATCATATTTGGAGAAATTGTGAAAGAATACGGAGATAAAATCACCCGTCTTGTATTTAATCATATTTGGAGAAATTGTGAAAGAATACGGGGATAAAATCACCCGTCTTGTATTTAAGGTTACATGAATTATGGGCTGCACCTCTATATCTACCTGTAAAGTGACAGTGATCTTTCACTCTATCATTATTTAAAATACCCTTACATATGTGACAAATGGTCGCTTTCTAAAATTATCTAACTCATTATGACCACTATTTTCATGTGGTTCTCATACAAATCGGACAAATCTGACGTTAAATTTTTAATGAAAGTGCGAGCGACATCACCTCCTGTCTTCGAAACAAACTTATCTAAGCCAGAGTCAAATGCACACTTTATGTAGTATGCAAATGCTACTGGCACATGTTTATTAATAATTTTTGTGTTTGCACTTACATCTAATGTTACTGGTTCCAATATGCATTCAAAGTCTGCATACACGACGAACGGAACCTCCAACTGACGGTGATGGTTTTTAAAGGTAATCTTCTGATCCTTCCTTGGTCCCTCGGTAACCACCCGACTGCATCTCAATGTATGTTGAGCCGCCCTCTCCTCACTCGTTGAGTATTGTAAGCATTGATTACAGAACCAACGCTTAACTCGCTGTTTACCCAGTTGTTTGGCAAGTAGACTGTGTATGAAAATTGAAATTGTAAGGTGATTGTGATATTTTCAAATTTAATGAATCTACTTACGATGAAATATTTTTAATCCACACATAGTGTCAATGAATACCCGCCGTTGGTCCGTCGACGAATAATAAATTAATGTGGATTCTCATTTCCACTCCACCGCAGTAAAGCGGTCCAATTATTTTGTCAGATTCCTCATCATACCCGAAAACATTTAAACTTATGTGAGGGTTTCGTTGAGTGAACTCTTTTATTTTTCAATTTCCATCGGGAATGCTAATCCATTGAAGTCAATCTTTATGTTATTCACCTCAATTATTGGGGATGTGATCTCAACACCATAACTATTGCAATGGTATGATCTACTTATTGGTTTGAGGGCCGATATAATTGCCCACTTAAAACAGAAGGCATCTTTGTTATGTACATTAACAACTGCCTTTCTATTTTTAATTTAAGCGGAAGCTCAAAATGGTTAGATCCTTTTGTCGGATCACATTTGTAAACATTAAGCTCCAGCCTAATAATTCGTGTCAAGGTCCATCCACTATCCTTTTCCTGAAACTCACTCATTTTTGCGTCTATCACATTTTTATGCGATTCAAAGAAGCGGGTGAAGTTGGATCAGTCGTAACCTGAGACATTGTGCTCTGGAACGATTTTATTTCTTGTTGAATATCATACTCTTTTATTAGCATGTACTCAGCAAACAACTCAAAATTGCATTTGGATGATAGGTGGGTAGTCATCACGCATTCCAAGTGAAGGATCAGTGCTAATTCAGCCTCATTTAGGAATTCAATAGGCATCCTTACATCCGCTCCCTCGTTCTCAAACATGTATTGGAGAATACATCCCTTGTATCCATTCACAATCTGCTTGATTCTTCCGTCCACCGGACGGATAGACTTGTATTTATGTATCTCGGTGCGAGCGTGGAAATGTCATTGCATATCTACAGGTAGGTAATGCAGGCAGGAATAGCAATACTCCCCATTGATGGTGTTGGTGGTGTTGTTGAAGTTGTTGGTGTTCTCGGGATTCATGTTGATGTTTTGTTTATTTTTTATTTTGTTGGTTGAATGTAATAAAGTTTATTTTATTTGTAGTATTGTTTTAAAGTATTTGATTATGTATTGTAAAATTGATTTTTACAATGTTGATTAACAATAATTTTGAATTTTACAATTTGTTTAAACAAACTTTAGAAAGTTATTATCAATTTTCACTGCACAATTATAATTTGTTTTCGACGAGGGTTTTATTGTTAATATTGAAGGTTTAAACAATTTTCACTGCACAATTATTCACTAACAATTTTTAAATATTGTTAACTTTGGAGAATCCTTGAGCCGATGTGTATGTTCGAGTCACAAACTAGAAGTGATTTTAAGGATTTTAGGTTTTGGATGAAAACCGAGGAAAATTGAATAGTGGGCGAATATCGATGGGTATTCATGGTGTGCTACCCTCATTGCATCTTGATTATAATATTCGGCTTTTCTTTTAGATTTTCTATTTTATCTTCAAGTATCTTGGAAATGGTGTTGTGCTCTCTTCTGAATCCCACCATGTTTCCCATCCTTTTAACGTTCATCACGTCTTCCTTCCTCCGCTCCGATTTCGAATACATTCGAATTGACGAGACAAGTGGGCGTCACACCTTCGTTCGTTTTACAGGTAGCGTGGCGCCTACGATCGTTTTACAGGTAGCGATGCGTCACGTGCAAGGCGCCTTCGATCGTTTTCAGGTAGCGTTGGGCTTCCGAGCATATTTCATCACGTTTCGTAACGTTGAATCGTGTTAGACGTTCACGTATTCGATCGTCTTGGATGTGGCGCTGCGTCACGTTTCCGTCCTTTCGTTTCGTAACGTTTCGATCTAGTATGATGCGTTGCCCCACAACCTACGTTTTCGAGGTGGGTGTTCGCGCGTTCGTACGCTACGTTCGTAAAGAGCGTATCCGGACAGAATGGTAGATCATTATGTTCATCATGAATTGAGTAAGGGTAATCTAGATCAACCTCTAGAATATACCCATACTCACTATTTTCATGAATATTTTCTAGATTAAATCTCTTAACCTGATTCGTGTCTAACCATTTGAACTCACCGTAAGGTAGTGGTTCAGACATAGCCCATCCATACAAATTGTTTGCATCCACATACATTAAAAATTCCGATTCTTTAGTAGGATCGAAATCTTTTAAGTATTTGTGGTTTGCTTTTGTATGCCTATGACTACATTGCACCAACCCACCCCAAATTCCACTCTTAAAATATGTAATCATATCAATGTCAGTGAGTAACTCGAGTTCAATCTCTGTGGTTTTAACATAGCATCCACGACAATCCTGGTGTAGTGTAATAATGGGCGGGGTCAAGATTGTAAATTGAAGAACAAATTGACCTAAAATTTGGGAAAACGTCTGTTAACAATAAAACATCAGTTTTCAAATACAATTCTAAGTATTCCTTCAATGAACGACAATTAAAATGATACCATACTTGGATGGCATGAGCGTAATCCTCTTCTGAACATTCTGACTCTGTTAAATTACTATAGAACTTGGACCTTGGTGGGAGAGAAGTTTCATCTAGTTTTTCAACAGAATCTAAATATTCGTAGGGGAAAACACCTTTCCTGCGAAGTAGTTCAAAATCTGACTTGTTTTTGTACTGTGATTTCAGCACATTGAAATTCTCCTCACTCAAATTCCCGCGAGTGTGTCTACCCTAGAGGGCATGAATCTGATAGTATCCAAAAACCTGATTTCTAGCGTATTTTTCCTTAGGGGAGATATTTAGAAATTGAAATATATAATTCCTTATTCAAAGGAATAACTTTTATTTCCCCTCAATTTCTCCAAGTTCTTTAACAAACAAATGAGAATCATATTTGGAGAAATTGTGAAAGAATACGGGGATAAAATCACCCGTCTTGTATTTAATCATATTTGGAGAAATTGTGAAAGAATACGGGGATAAAATCACCCGTCTTGTATTTAAGGTTACATGAATTATGGGCTGCACCTCTATATCTACCTGTAAAATGACAGTGATCTTTCACTCTATCATTATTTAAAATACCCTTACATATGTGACAAATGGTCGCTTTCCTAAAATTATCTAACTCATTATGACTCATGTGCATTGGAACCACTATTTTCATGTGGTTCTCATACAAATCGGACAAATCTGACGTTAAATTTTTAATGAAAGTGCGAGCGACATCACCTCCTGTCTTCGAAACAAACTTATCTAAGCCAGAGTTAAATGCACACTTTATGTAGTATGCAAATGCTACTGGCACATGTTTATTAATAATTTTTGTGTTTGCACTTACATCTAATGTTACTGGTTCCAATATGCATTCAAAGTCTGCATACACGACGAACGGAACCTCCAACTGACGGTGATGGTTTTTAAAGGTAATCTTCTGATCCTTCCTTGGTCCCTCGGTAACCACCCGACTGCATCTCAATGTATGTTGAGCCGCCCTCTCCTCACTCGTTGAGTATTGTAAGCATTGATTACAGAACCAACGCTTAACTCGCTGTTTACCCAGTTGTTTGGCAAGTAGACTGTGTATGAAAATTGAAATTGTAAGGTGATTGTGATATTTTCAAATTTAATGAATCTACTTACGATGAAATATTTTTAATCCACACATAGTGTCAATGAATACCCGCCGTTGGTCCGTCGACGAATAATAAATTAATGTGGATTCTCATTTCCACTCCACCGCAGTAAAGCGGTCAATTATTTTGTCAGATTCCTCATCATACCCGAAAACATTTAAACTTATGTGAGGGTTTCGTTGAGTGAACTCTTTTATTTTTCAATTTCCATCGGGAATGCTAATCCATTGAAGTCAATCTTTATGTTATTCACCTCAATTATTGGGGATGTGATCTCAACACCATAACTATTGCAATGGTATGATCTACTTATTGGTTTGAGGGCCGATATAATTGCCCACTTAAAACAGAAGGCATCTTTGTTATGTACATTAACAACTGCCTTTCTATTTTTAATTTAAGCGGAAGCTCAAAATGGTTAGATCCTTTTGTCGGATCACATTTGTAAACATTAAGCTCCAGCCTAATAATTCGTGTCAAGGTCCATCCACTATCCTTTTCCTGAAACTCACTCATTTTTGCGTCTATCACATTTTTATGCGATTCAAAGAAGCGGGTGAAGTTGGATCAGTCGTAACCTGAGACATTGTGCTCTGGAACGATTTTATTTCTTGTTGAATATCATACTCTTTTATTAGCATGTACTCAGCAAACAACTCAAAATTGCATTTGGATGATAGGTGGGTAGTCATCACGCATTCAAGTGAAGGATCAGTGCTAATTCAGCCTCATTTAGGAATTCAATAGGCATCCTTACATCCGCTCCTTGTTCTCAAACATGTATTGGAGAATACATCCCTTGTATCCATTCACAATCTGCTTGATTCTTCCGTCCACCGGACGGATAGACTTATTTATTTATGTATCTCGGTGCGAGCGTGGAAATGTCATTGCATATCTACAGGTAGGTAATGCAGGCAGGAATAGCAATACTCCCCATTGATGGTGTTGGTGGTGTTGTTGAAGTTGTTGGTGTTCTCGGGATTCATGTTGATGTTTTTGTTTATTTTTTTATTTTGTTGGTTGAATGTAATAAAGTTTATTTTATTTGTAGTATTGTTTTAAAGTATTTGATTATGTATTGTAAAATTGATTTTTATAATGTTGATTAACAATAATTTTGAATTTTACAATTTGTTTAAACAAACTTTAGAAAGTTATTATCAATTTTCACTGCACAATTATAATTTGTTTTCGACGAGGGTTTTATTGTTAATATTGAAGGTTTAAACAATTTTCACTGCACAATTATTCACTTAACAATTTTTAAATATTGTTAACTTTGGAGAATCCTTGGAGCCGATGTGTATGTTCGAGTCACAAACTAGAAGTGATTTTAAGGATTTTAGGTTTTGGATGAAAACCGAGGAAAAGTGAATAGTGGGCGAATATCGATGGGTATTCATGGTGTGCTACCCTCATTGCATCTTGATTATAATATTCGGCTTTTCTTTTAGATTTTCTATTTTATCTTCAAGTATCTTGGAAATGGTGTTGTGCTCTCTTCTGAATCCCACCATGTTTCCCATCCTTTTTAACGTTCATCACGTCTTCCTTCCTCCGCTCCGATTTCGAATACATTCGAATTGACGAGACAAGTGGGCGTCACACCTTCGTTCGTTTTACAGGTAGCGTGGCGCCTACGATCGTTTTACAGGTAGCGATGCGTCACGTGCAAGGCGCCTTCGATCGTTTTCAGGTAGCGTTGGGCTTCCAAGCATATTTAATCACGTTTCGTAACGTTGAATCGTGTTAGACGTTCACGTATTCGATCGTCTTGGATGTGGCGCTGCGTCACGTTTCCGTCCTTTCGTTTCGTAACGTTTCGATCTAGTATGATGCGTTGCCCCACAACCTACGTTTTCGAGGTGGGTGTTCGCGCGTTCGTACGCTACGTTCGTAAAGAGCGTATCCGGACAGAATGGTAGATCATTATGTTCATCATGAATTGAGTAAGGGTAATCTAGATCAACCTCTAGAATATACTCATACTCACTATTTTCATGAATATTTTCTAGATTAAATCTCTTAACCTGATTCGTGTCTAACCATTTGAACTCACCGTAAGGTAGTGGTTCAGACATAGCCCATCCATACAAATTGTTTGCATCCACATACATTAAAAATTCCGATTCTTTAGTAGGATCGAAATCTTTTAAGTATTTGTGGTTTGCTTTTGTATGCCTATGACTACATTGCACCAACCCACCCCAAATTCCACTCTTAAAATATGTAATCATATCAATGTCAGTGAGTAACTCGAGTTCAATCTCTGTGGTTTTAACATAGCATCCCACGACAATCCTGGTGTAGTGTAATAATGGGCGGGGTCAAGATTGTAAATTGAAGAACAAATTGACCTAAAATTTTGGAAAACGTCTGTTAACAATAAAACATCAGTTTTCAAATACAATTCTAAGTATTCCTTCAATGAACGACAATTAAAATGATACCATACTTGGATGGCATGAGCGTAATCCTCTTCTGAACATTCTGACTCTGTTAAATTACTATAGAACTTGGACCTTGGTGGGAGAGAAGTTTCATCTAGTTTTTCAACAGAATCTAAATATTCGTAGGGAAAACACCTTTCCTGCGAAGTAGTTCAAAATCTGACTTGTTTTTGTACTGTGATTTCAGCACATTGAAATTCTCCTCACTCAAATTCCCGCGAGTGTGTCTACCTAGAGGGCATGAATCTGATAGTATCCAAAACCTGATTTCTAGCGTATTTTTCCTTAGAGGAGATATTTAGAAATTGAAATATATAATTCCTTATTCAAAGGAATAACTTTTATTTCCCCTCAATTTCTCCAAGTTCTTTAACAAACAAATGAGAATCATATTTGGAGAAATTGTGAAAGAATACGGGGATAAAATCACCCGTCTTGTATTTAATCATATTTGGAGAAATTGTGAAAGAATACGGGGATAAAATCACCCGTCTTGTATTTAAGGTTACATGAATTATGGGCGGCACCTCTATATCTACCTGTAAAATGACAGTGATCTTTCACTCTATCATTATTTAAAATACCCTTACATATGTGACAAATGGTCGCTTTCCTAAAATTATCTAACTCATTATGAATCATGTGCATTGGAACCACTATTTTCATGTGGTTCTCATACAAATCGGACAAATCTGACGTTAAATTTTTAATGAAAGTGCGAGCGACATCACCTCCTGTCTTCGAAACAAACTTATCTAAGCCAGAGTCAAATGCACACTTTATGTAGTATGCAAATGCTACTGGCACATGTTTATTAATAATTTTGTGTTTGCACTTACATCTAATGTTACTGGTTGCAATATGCATTCAAAGTCTGCATACACGACGAACGGAACCTCCAACTGACGGTGATGGTTTTGAAAGGTAATCTTCTGATCCTTCCTTGGTCCTCGGTAACCACCCGACTGCATCTCAATGTATGTTGAGCCGCCCTCTCCTCACTCGTTGAGTATTGTAAGCATTGATTACAGAACCAACGCTTAACTCGCTGTTTACCCAGTTGTTTGGCAAGTAGACTGTGTATGAAAATTGAAATTGTAAGGTGATTGTGATATTTTCAAATTTAATGAATCTACTTACGATGAAATATTTTTAATCCACACATAGTGTCAATGAATACCCGCCGTTGGTCCGTCGACGAATAATAAATTAATGTGGATTCTCATTTCCACTCCACCGCAGTAAAGCGATCAATTATTTTGTCAGATTCCTCATCATACCCGAAAACATTTAAACTTATGTGAGGGTTTCGTTGAGTGAACTCTTTTATTTTTCAATTTCCATCGGGAATGCTAATCCATTGAAGTCAATCTTTATGTTATTCACCTCAATTATTGGGGATGTGATCTCAACACCATAACTATTGCAATGGTATGATCTACTTATTGGTTTGAGGGCCGATATAATTGCCCACTTAAAACAGAAGGCATCTTTGTTATGTACATTAACAACTGCCTTTCTATTTTTAATTTAAGCGGAAGCTCAAAATGGTTAGATCCTTTTGTCGGATCACATTTGTAAACATTAAGCTCCAGCCTAATAATTCGTGTCAAGGTCCATCCACTATCCTTTTCCTGAAACTCACTCATTTTTGCGTCTATCACATTTTTATGCGATTCAAAGAAGCGGGTGAAGTTGGATCCAGTCGTAACCTGAGACATTGTGCTCTGGAACGATTTTATTTCTTGTTGAATATCATACTCTTTTATTAGCATGTACTCAGCAAACAACTCAAAATTGCATTTGGATGATAGGTGGGTAGTCATCACGCATTCAAGTGAAGGATCAGTGCTAATTCAGCCTCATTTAGGAATTCAATAGGCATCCTTACATCCGCTCCCTCGTTCTCAAACATGTATTGGAGAATACATCCCTTGTATCCATTCACAATCTGCTTGATTCTTCCGTCCACCGGACGGATAGACTTGTATTTATGTATCTCGGTGCGAGCGTGGAAATGTCATTGCATATCTACAGGTAGGTAATGCAGGCAGGAATAGCAATACTCCCCATTGATGGTGTTGGTGGTGTTGTTGAAGTTGTTGGTGTTCTCGGGATTCATGTTGATGTTTTTGTTTATTTTTTATTTTGTTGGTTGAATGTAATAAAGTTTATTTTATTTGTAGTATTGTTTTAAAAGTATTTGATTATGTATTGTAAAATTGATTTTTATAATGTTGATTAACAATAATTTTGAATTTTACAATTTGTTTAAACAAACTTTAGAAAGTTATTATCAATTTTCACTGCACAATTATAATTTGTTTTCGACGAGGGTTTTATTGTTAATATTGAAGGTTTAAACAATTTTCACTGCACAATTATTCACTTAACAATTTTTAAATATTGTTAACTTTGGAGAATCGCGGAGCCGATGTGTATGTTCGAGTCACAAACTAGAAGTGATTTTAAGGATTTTAGGTTTTGGATGAAAACCGAGGAAAATTGAATAGTGGGCGAATATCGATGGGTATTCATGGTGTGCTACCCTCATTGCATCTTGATTATAATATTCGGCTTTTCTTTTAGATTTTCTATTTTATCTTCAAGTATCTTGGAAATGGTGTTGTGCTCTCTTCTGAATCCCACCATGTTTCCCATCCTTTTAACGTTCATCACGTCTTCCTTCCTCCGCTCCGATTTCGAATACATTCGAATTGACGAGACAAGTGGGCGTCACACCTTCGTTCGTTTTACAGGTAGCGTGGCGCCTACGATCGTTTTACAGGTAGCGATGCGTCACGTGCAAGGCGCCTTCGATCGTTTTTCAGGTAGCGTTGGGCTTCCGAGCATATTTCATCACGTTTCGTAACGTTGAATCGTGTTAGACGTTCACGTATTCGATCGTCTTGGATGTGGCGCTGCGTCACGTTTCCGTCCTTTCGTTTCGTAACGTTTCGATCTAGTATGATGCGTTGCCCCACAACCTACGTTTTCGAGGTGGGTGTTCGCGCGTTCGTACGCTACGTTCGTAAAGAGCGTATCCGGACAGAATGGTAGATCATTATGTTCATCATGAATTGAGTAAGGGTAATCTAGATCAACCTCTAGAATATACCCATACTCACTATTTTCATGAATATTTTCTAGATTAAATCTCTTAACCTGATTCGTGTCTAACCATTTGAACTCACCGTAAGGTAGTGGTTCAGACATAGCCCATCCATACAAATTGTTTGCATCCACATACATTAAAAATTCCGATTCTTTAGTAGGATCGAAATCTTTTAAGTATTTGTGGTTTGCTTTTGTATGCCTATGACTACATTGCACCAACCCACCCCAAATTCCACTCTTAAAATATGTAATCATATCAATGTCAGTGAGTAACTCGAGTTCAATCTCTGTGGTTTTAACATAGCATCCCACGACAATCCTGGTGTAGTGTAATAATGGGCGGGTCAAGATTGTAAATTGAAGAACAAATTGACCTAAAATTTTGGAAAACGTCTGTTAACAATAAAACATCAGTTTTCAAATACAATTCTAAGTATTCCTTCAATGAACGACAATTAAAATGATACCATACTTGGATGGCATGAGCGTAATCCTCTTCTGAACATTCTGACTCTGTTAAATTACTATAGAACTTGGACCTTGGTGGGAGAGAAGTTTCATCTAGTTTTTCAACAGAATCTAAATATTCGTAGGGAAAACACCTTTCCTGCGAAGTAGTTCAAAATCTGACTTGTTTTGTACTGTGATTTCAGCACATTGAAATTCTCCTCACTCAAATTCCCCGCGAGTGTGTCTACCCTAGAGGGCATGAATCTGATAGTATCAAAAACCTGATTTCTAGCGTATTTTTCCTTAGAGGGAGATATTTAGAAATTGAAATATATAATTCCTTATTCAAAGGAATAACTTTTATTTCCCCCTCAATTTCTCCAAGTTCTTTAACAAACAAATGAGAATCATATTTGGAGAAATTGTGAAAGAATACGGGGATAAAATCACCCGTCTTGTATTTAATCATATTTGGAGAAATTGTGAAAGAATACGGGGATAAAATCACCCGTCTTGTATTTAAGGTTACATGAATTATGGGCTGCACCTCTATATCTACCTGTAAAATGACAGTGATCTTTCACTCTATCATTATTTAAAATACCCCTACATATGTGACAAATGGTCGCTTTCCTAAAATTATCTAACTCATTATGACTCATGTGCATTGGAACCACTATTTTCATGTGGTTCTCATACAAATCGGACAAATCTGACGTTAAATTTTTAATGAAAGTGCGAGCGACATCACCTCCTGTCTTCGAAACAAACTTATCTAAGCCAGAGTTAAATGCACACTTTATGTAGTATGCAAATGCTACTGGCACATGTTTATTAATAATTTTTGTGTTTGCACTTACATCTAATGTTACTGGTTCCAATATGCATTCAAAGTCTGCATACACGACGAACGGAACCTCCAACTGACGGTGATGGTTTTTAAAGGTAATCTTCTGATCCTTCCTTGGTCCCTCGGTAACCACCCGACTGCATCTCAATGTATGTTGAGCCGCCCTCTCCTCACTCGTTGAGTATTGTAAGCATTGATTACAGAACCAACGCTTAACTCGCTGTTTACCCAGTTGTTTGGCAAGTAGACTGTGTATGAAAATTGAAATTGTAAGGTGATTGTGATATTTTCAAATTTAATGAATCTACTTACGATGAAATATTTTTAATCCACACATAGTGTCAATGAATACCCGCCGTTGGTCCGTCGACGAATAATAAATTAATGTGGATTCTCATTTCCACTCCATCGCAGTAAAGCGGTCCAATTATTTTGTCAGATTCCTCATCATACCCGAAAACATTTAAACTTATGTGAGGGTTTCGTTGAATGAACTCTTTTATTTTTCGAATTTCCATCGGGAATGCTAATCCATTGAAGTCAATCTTTACGTTGTTCACCTCAATTATTGGGGACGTTATCTCAACACCATAACTATTGCAATGGTTTGATCTATTTATTGGTTTGAGCGCCGATATAATTGCCCTCTTAAAACAGAAGTCATCTTTGTTATGTACATTAACAACTACCCTTCTATTTTAAGTGGAAACTCAAAATGATTAGAACCTTTTGTCTGATCACATTTATAAACATTAAGCTCTAGCCTAATGATTCGTGTCAAGGTCCATCCACTGTCCTTTTCCTGAAACTCACTCATTTTTGTGTCTATCACATTTTTATGTGATTCAAAGATTTGGAGGAAGTTGGATCCAGCCGTAACCAGAGACATTGTGCTCTGAAACGATTTTAATTCTCTTTGAATATCATGCTCTTCTATTAGCATGTACTCAAATCAAAGTTACATTTTGATGATTAGTGGGTAGTCATCACGCTTTCCAAGTGAAGGATCAGTGCTAATCCAGCCTCATTAAGGAATTCAATAGGAATCCTAATATCCGCTCCGTCGTTCTCAATCATGTATTGGAGAATACGTCCCTTGTATCCATTCACAATCTGCTTGATTGGTTGGATAGAGTTGTATTTATGGTTCTCGGTGCGGGCGTGGAAATGTCATTGCATACCTACAGGTAGGTAATGCAGGCAGGAATGTTGGTGGTGTTGTTGAAGTTGTTGGCTTTCTCGGGATTTATTGTTGATGTTTTTGTTTTTGATGGTTAAATGTAATAAAGTTAACTTTGTTTGTAGTATTGGTTTTGAAGTATTTACTTGTTTAAACAAATTTTATTTCGACGATGTTGATATTGTTAATAATCAAATCAAAGTTATTAACAATATTCACTGCACAATTATTCACTTAACAATTTATAAATATTGTTAATTTTGGAGAACCGCGGAGCCGATGTGTATGTTCAGTCACAAACTAGAAGTGATTGTAAGGACTTTAGGTTTCAGGATGAAGACCGAGGATAAATGAATATTGGACGATTGTCGGTGAGTGTTCATGGTGTGCAGTCCTCATTGCACTGCGTTACCGACTTTTTCACACATTCGTCACGTTTTGGTTATAACATTCGGATTTTCTTTCAGATTTTCTATTTTATCTTCAAAACGTCACCGTTGGTGGGCGTTCACGTGTTCGATCGTTTTGGGTACAGCGCTGCGCCCCTGATTGTTAATGTATGCTACGTTCGTTAATGATAAGAGCGTATCACGTTTTCGTAGCACGTGTTCGTCACACGGTTTCGACCACGATCTACGAATCGTATTTCGACTGCGACCCCGACCATGACCCCGAATCCGTCTCGGGACACACGACCTAGACCCCGACTCCGAAGGATCGACAACGGATTTGTGTGACGAATCGCCCCCGATCCCGATCCTTTCATTGCCCGCTTCGGGGCACGTACGCTTCGTTACACACGATTCGTACGATTCGTTACACTTGACATTTCCACAGGTGACCCTAATTAAATTGCATTTTTATTACCCCACACTTGACATTAATGATAGGTGACCTAATTAACACTTCCTTGCACAAGAATTATCGTTTCATTGTGATTGTGGGGTGGCATCAACAAATTTTCTCTTTATACTCGCTACCTATAGGGTAGAAGGGTATTATAACTTTGTGCTGGCAGGAAATGTATGTAACAGGTAGAAGGAGGCATCTCCGACCCTATAAAGTATATATATTCTTGATCAGCGTCAACAGCCGAGACGATATAGCCATGTCCGTCTGTCCGTCTGTGTGTCTGTCCGTCCGTCCGTATGAAACACTGGATCTCAGAGTTTGTTTCAAATTTTTGCCACGCCCCCACGCCCCGCAAATCAAAAATCGAATAAAAGCGTAATTTTCAAGCTAGAGTTACGAATTTTGGTGTATGCAATAATTACTGTAATAGTTATGATTCCCAAAAATTTGATTGCGATCAGATAAAATTGTGGAAGTTATTGAAGAAATACTTTTGTATGGGCAAAAACGCCTACTTACTATGAGTCTGAGTTGCTTTGGCCGACAATCACATTGTGCCGTCTATGCTATATTTTGAATGGTGTACTATATAGATATACCAAACATATCATTTGGTATATTTTTTAGTATTTTTAGTATTTTCGGTATATTTTGAAAATGATACCGCAATATTTTGCCTTTATTAAAATGGGTAGCGGGTATCTCACAGTCGAGCACACTCGACTGTAGCTTTAATACTTGTTTTATTATTTACATGCTTTCTTTTTAGTGGCTCTTTATAAAAAAAACAAGTGAGAAAGCTACAGTTGAGTGTGCTCGACTGTGAGATACCCTCTATCCATTTTAAATAAAAGCAAATATTGCGGTATTTTTTAATATAAAAATACTAAAAATATACCAAATGGTATTTTCGTTATATCGATATAGTACCACTTTCAAAATATACAAAATATACCAGCCAAAGCTACTAAGACCCTTAGTAAGTAGGCGTTTTGCGCATACAAAAGTAATTCTTTAATAACTTCCACAATTTTTAGCTGATCGCAATTTTCAGGAATCACAATTACTATAGTTATTATTGTACATACCAAAATTTGCTGCTCAAGCTTTAAAGTTACGCTTGTTATTCGATTTTATTAATTTGCGGGGCGGAAGTGGGCGTGGCAAAATTTGAAACAAACTTGATCTGCGGGCAAACATAACAAATGCTGTCGAAAAAATTATAGGTCTATCTCTAAGAGTCTACGAGAACCAGTGTTTCATACGGACAGACGGACATGACTAGATAGTATCGGCTGTTGATGCTGATCAAGAATATATATACTTTATAGGGTCTGAGATGCCTTCTTCTAAAAGCACGATTCCAAGCTGCTAGCATATGCGAATCCTTCTTAGAGTTTTTCTATCGATAAACAACTTAATTTGATCGGTTTCTTCAGAGCTGCTGTCATCTGATTTCGAATTGTTTGCTTCATTCACAGCAATCTCAAGCAATAATTCGTCATCAATTTCTTCATCTTCAAACAACTCTTGCAAATCATCATTTGCCATGTCGTCGAAACCTTCAACTTCAATCAAGTGAGTAAGGTCCAATATATCCAGGAATCCACATTTCGGCACTTTTATTTCAGAACTTTTAACTACCTCTGGCCATAATTTTCTCCAGCATCTATTTAATGTTCACACCTTAATCTCTTTTAAAGATAAGTTTACCAACTCAATGCTATCTCTAATGGAAAACATTTTCCAAGCACTGGTTACATCGATGGAGTCGGTTTCAGTTGTATCAAAATCCAGCGTATAAGATCTTCGCACCTACTAAAACGCGCTTACATCTAGCAGATCAAACGTGGGATTCCCTTTGTAACGAACCGTCACAACGCCGAGGTAACTAGCGCTGTCCAGGGTCGAAATAAGAAAATTTATGTTTGCTGAAACCCGATAAGCCGAGTAGTAGTTTTGAATTCTTAATTTTGTTTTCTTTATTTCTTATTTCACTGGTACCAGATAAGTCAACAATGGTGTAGATATTTCCGCTTCTGGGATTCTCCACAGCTCCAACGTCGATAGGTATGTTATACGGGTGGTTGTCACGGGGGTCAGTGTGAAGCACACTGACTATGTTGCACTGTAAACACTTTTCGGTGTCGACTGTAGTGGTTGTAGTCACACTACTACAGCTAACGGGAAGAAGTTGTGGTTCGTGCGAATAGTATAAAACGTGGCACGCGGCGTGGGTGGAATGGTTGTGAGTGTGTAATCACACTGGCCCAATCACACTGTACACGCTGTTCCGGCGTCGACTGTAGTAGTTTGTAATCACACTACTACAGCTAACGGGAAGAAGTTGTGGTTCGTGCGAATAGTATAAAACGTGTCACGCAGCGTGGGTGGAATGGTTGTGAGTGTGTAATCACACTGGCCCAATCACACCGTACACACTGTTCCGGCGTCGACTGTAGTAGTTTGTAGTCACACTACTACAGCTAGCGGGAGAGTTCGGTGTACTTCGCGAAGAATCATAACCGGGATGTACGGTGTAGGTGAGGCGAGTGTTGGTGTGTAATCACACAGGCACAGCCGCACTATACACACTATTCCAGCGTCGACTGTACTACTGGTAGTCTCACTGTTACCGCGAACGGGCATTTTGCTTTGCACGATCACTACGGAAAACGAGGTACACAGTATGAGTGAGACAAATGCTGGCGTGTAATCACACTGGCACAGTCACACTGGCACAGTCACACTGGCACAGTCACACTGTACACACTTTTTCAGCGTCGACTGTAGTAGTCTGTAGTCACACGACTACAGTGAACGGGAAAAAAATATGCGCGTTGTGCGAAAAGAAAAAGACGAACGAAAGACGCAGCGAAAAGAACAATATGTAGCGTATGACGTTAGTGTGGTTGTGTTAGTGCGTTGTCGCACTCGAGTGGGGTTATGTAATAACAATGCTACTGGTTATGCGTAATCGCATATGTTAAACGGGGAGCAACGGGGAAAATCAATGAGCGAGTGGATATCAAGCATCCAGCTTGAACGTATGTACCTGTATAATACGCGTTGGCTGCGTGATGAACTTCTAGTTTGTCAAGTATATACGTGGGTTTTCTGCTCAAGACTTTTTAACAAAGGCACTCGCGGGTAAAGAGTTTCGCACTGGCAAGTTCTAATCAGAGAGTGAGAGCCGCTCCTTCTACTCTCTCCTTCATCTAGGACAAGGTCTTGGCTCTGCCAACTTGCTTTTACTTTTTTCCCTAAATTTGCGCATGCGCTGTTAACTCACTTGGCTCTGTTTGCGTTGCACTTGCGCTGTTAACTCGCTTGGCTCTTTTTTGCGTTGCACATGCGCTGTTAACTCAGCACAGCTGGGTGAGTGACCGTATGTGACAGAAAAACTCTGGTATATATATATTTCTGGGCTATTGTTTTATTATGAGGCGCAGTATGGTGCCCTTTTCCTCCGGGCGAATAAAAATCCGGATACGTCCGATTTTGGATCTGTTCACCTGATAGGTGGTGTCGAGGTAGGTGTGTGTGAACCTGGTCCTGGTTCCTCGTCCTCGCTCCCTCGTCCCTCTTCAACTAGGCCACGGGGTAGTTGGCGTTGGGGCGTTTCCACCTTCCAATTGGGGGCTTCCACCAGCTCGCTTCCGTGGGCTACTTCCGACATTAGATTTTGGTCCCCATCCTCCTCCAACGGCACCAAGTCCTGCCCCAGGACCTTCAATAGGTCGGAGAGATTGTCGGTCTCCTCGTTGGCTGGGGAAGTCCTAGCGTACTGTCGACGGAACCGAGGTCCGTCCGGCTCGTCGTCCGACGACGCGGATTCCCAACGTGGACCTTCCTGAGGTGGGTCGTAGGAGGGCATGGGAAGGGGAAGCCCCTCGGGGTCGGACTCGTCCATTTCCTCGAGTAGGCGTAGGATGGGTGTCCTAGGGCGTCGAAAGCTGGTGGGGAATTAGGGTGGTGGAACTGGGCGGTCGGCGATCGCTGGCCCCGATAGTTCCAGCGCTCCGGCAGCGCGAAGTATGAGGTGGGGGTTTCCCTGGAGGGAGGATGCCATCCACCACCGCCCGGTCAATGCGGGTTACTCGCATTCCCCACGGGCGGATGGCCGGCTCGTACGTTACAGTACGGTCCATTTCATGGACGAAGAATGGCTCGTCCGCGTCACTGTCCTCAGTGGGAGGGGCTGGTAGCGTTGCGCCTCCGTCTCGGTCGGCGACGGGGTCGACCATACACCCCACGCCCTAGTCGCGGGTCGCGGCGTTGTCCGGGCCTGGGTGACCAAGCGCCTGGTGGGAGCCGCCTCGCTGCTCTCCTCCTGTTCGGA
Organism: Drosophila sulfurigaster albostrigata; assembly: GCF_023558435.1. Lineage (NCBI taxonomy): Eukaryota > Metazoa > Arthropoda > Insecta > Diptera > Drosophilidae > Drosophila > Drosophila sulfurigaster. The sequence continues at coordinate 433,314 of NW_026909668.1, read as the reverse complement.
TGCATCGTCCTCCTCGTAGGGCCCTTCCTCCTCCGATTCCCCTCGCTGGCGGGGTTGTACATAGCTCGTAGACTAGCCTGGTACAGGGGTCATCTTCGGGCCACGGGCAGTAGTGCGGCTCCGCACGATCAGGCGTCATCCGGGGTGCATCCTCGGGCCACGGGAATAGTGCGGCTCCGTACGATCGGGAGTCATCCGGGGTGCATCCTCGGGCCACGGGGAATAGTGCGGCTCCGTACGATCGGGAGTCATCCGGGGTGCATTGCCAGCGTAGTCGCGTGGCGGAGAAGAGGGTGAGATCGATCGGTTCCATGTTCTGTAATGATTAAGAAAAGTAGTGAGATCATTGGTAGAGCGACTGAGGAAGTTGTGGTCGGAGGGATAGGATCAGGGTTTGATCGCGGTTCTCGACGTGTCGCTCTCGTAGCCTTCGGCCTCGGACTCGGGCCTCTGCTCCTGGAACTCCCGGAGATCTGCAATGTTAGCTACTCTTCTCTGGTTGGTCGTTGTGTGTTGCACGCGGACAATGTTTGCTGCAATGAACTTCTTTACCACGTACGGGCCATCGAATTTCGGAGCTAGTTTTGCTGCGAAACCGTCGGCAGCATTGGAGATGGTGTTGCCGCAAAGCACCTTTCCGCCCAAAGTAGCTCGCCATTGCCTCCGGCGTAGATTATAATGCCGACTCTGGTCATGGCTCGCTTGGTTCAGGTTTCCTCGTACGATTGCCGGGGTCTTTTAGTTCGCCGGGGGCCTCTGGTGGCACCTCGTCATATAATCCTCCGGGAAATCGTGGCTCCCTACCCTGTACTAGGAGCGCTGGACTGTAGCCGGTGGACTCGGAGACGCTGGAATTGATAGCTAATGTGATCTCTGGAAGCAACTCATCCCATTGGTTCTGCTGTCCGTCGATTAGTTACGAGATCATGGTCTTAACTGTCCGGTTGGCTCGTTCCGTTGGGTTTTCATGTGGCGAATAGGGAGCAGTGTGTTGTAGGTCGACTCCGGCGGTTTTAGAAATGCCTTAAAGGACCGGCTAGTGAATTGCGTCCCATTGTCGCACACGAAACGTCGCGGAACCCCGAAATGAGCGAGGATTCGCTCTCGGAACGCACGCTGAAGGCTCGCAGTAGTGGCACGTCGTATTGGCACTAGTTCTACCCATTTGGAAAACAAATCAAAGAAAACGAGGAGCATGGTGTTACCTTGCTTGGAACGAGAAGTGGGCCGACGAAATCGGCTCCAATGACGGCGAAGGGTTCTTCTGCGGGCCGGGTATGCATGGTCCGGCAGGCTTCTGCTGTGATGTCTTGAATTTTTGGCAGCTTAGGCTTTGCCGGACGTGCTTCTTGACGTCCCGATGAATAGTCTTACGTACTCCTAAGTGGCCGGCGGCTGGTTGGTCATGATAATCCGGGTAGCGTTGTGGTTCCTCACTCACCTGTTGTATGCGCCGGGATAACCAAGAACACACGTCCATGTGTTGACTCAAGTGAATTCAACCACTTGAGTGCCAGATGGTCGGTGACGACCTCGAATCGGTAACCCTCCATATAACAACGAAGTTTCCTGATGGCCCAGATCACTGCGAGACATTCTTTCTCGGTGGCGGAGTAGTTCTCCTCCGCTTTGTTGAGCCGTCGACTAACGTAGGATATCACCCGTTCTGGACCGTCGATTTCTTGGGTCAGGACTGCTCCGATTCCTACGTTGCTAGCGTCAGTTTGTAGCACGAACTGCACGTGGAGAGTCCGGGCACGCTAGCACAGGGGCGGTGGTCAAGAGAGTTTTAGTTCGTCGAACGCGGCTTACTGCTTTTCACCCCATGTCCACTTTCGCCCCTTTTTGAGGAGTTGTGACATGGGTTGTACCACCGTAGCAAAGTTAGGAACAAATCTGCGGTACCAAGATGCCATGCCGATGCACTGGTGTAATTCTTTCAAGTTAGCCGGGGAATTAATTCGCGGACATCTGCCACCTTGCTGGGATTTGTGTGAATCCCTTCTTCACTGATCACATGCCCTAAGTAGTTTATTTTCCGCTGGAAGAATGCGCACTTCTCGTGGTTTATGCGTAAGTTCGTCCGCCGGAGCCTTTTGAACACTTCTCTAAGGGGTTTAGTGTGTTCCTCTAGAGAGTTTCCGACCACCACAATGTCGTCCAAGTACGCGAAGGCGAAAGGTTCCATGTCGACTCCGATCACGGAGTCCGAATGTAGTCAAATGGCATCACTCGTCACTGATAAAGGCACATTCGTCATTGCCCATTCTTCTTCTTTACTAGTACAATTGTGGCACTGTGGGGACCATAAGAAGGCTCGATTAGCCCATCCAATTGGTCGACCTGTTCGTCGATGATCCTTCGCATGGCTGGGTTCTTAGGAAAATAATGCTGTTTGATAGGTCGCTCGTCTCGCAGTGTTATAGTGTGCTCCGCGATTGAGGTTACCCTGTTATTCCGTCAAACTTTGGGAGTTCCTCTTGTAAGAATCCCTGAATGCTTGGCGCAATGTCCGCAGGCCATGGGGAAGGTCCTTGTCTGGGTCGGACCCCATCTCGAGGAGTGGAGAGGACGTTTAAAGTCGATAGTCCTGGAGATAGGTCGTGTCATAGACGCTCGGTCCCCTTGTGTCGGGACGGCAGGAATTACACTGGACAAGGTGGCCGGGAGCGGAATTGGGGCAGCTGGGCCGTGCCTTGTATGCCGGGGACGGGTCTAGGAATCGGTCGGGGCATTGGATCTGCCTCTACGCGTGTTCGTTTTCGTGGAACTGGAGGGTGTCGCCAGGATAGGCTCGGAGTGCGAGGCACGAGGGCACAAAGGTGTTTTCATCGATGTTAGCGAATTATCTAAACGAATCTGGGCTGTACCGCAGCAAATCCTTGTTTCTATGGAACAGAGAAATCTAGGCCCAGGATCAGGGCTCAAGAAGATGGGGTAAAACCAGGAATGGTAGACGAACTTCCCGATTCTCCAGTCAGACACGCGCTATGAGCGTCTTCGTGACCTCTCGAACGGAGCCGTCAGCGAGACGAATTCGCGAATCCTTAGTGAATGTGTTCTCGGGGTACTAAGTCGCGCGGCCAACTCTTCACTGATGAAACTCGTGGGGCACCGGTATCCACAGTTCCCTCGGTGGGCATGCCTTCGATCTGGATCCTGGCCACGATTCTCCCACCGGTTAGATATATCGTGGGGGTTACTGGCGGGTCGTGGTGTCCATCGTCTTCTGCTCCTCCCGTCGGGGTAGGTACTGCGCCTCAAAAAAGAGTGTGACGCACCATACTGCGCCTCATAATAAAACAATAGCCCAGAAATATGTATATACCAGAGTTTCTTGTGTGCTGAGTTAACAGCGCATGTGCAACGCAAACAGAGCCAAGCGAGTTGACAGCGCATGTGCAACGCAAAAGAGCCAAGCGAGTTAATAGCGCAAGTGCAACGCAAACAGAGCCAAGTGAGTTAACAGCGCATGCGCAAATTTAGGAAAAGAAAGTAAAAGCAAGTTGGCAGAGCCAAGACCTTGTCCTAGATAAAGGAGAGAGTAGGAGGAGCGGCTCTCCTTTCTGATTAGAACTTGCCAGTGCGAAACTCTTTTACCCGCGAGTGCCTTTGTTAAAAAGTCTTGAGCAGAAAACCCACGTGTATACTTGACAAACTAGAAGTTCATCACGCAGCCAACGCGTATTATACAGGTACATACGTTCAAGCTGGATGCTTGATATCCACTCGCTCATTGATTTTTCCCCGTTTCTCCCCGTTTAACATATGCGATTACGCATAACCAGTAGCATTGTTATTACATAACCCCACTCGAGTGCGACAACGCACTAACACAACCACACTAACGTCATACGCTACATATTGTTTTTTCGCCGCGTCTTTCGTTCGTCTTTTCTTTTCGCACAACGCGCATATTTTTTCCGTTCACTGTAGTCGTGTGACTACAGACTACTACAGTCGACGCTGAAAAAGTGTGTACAGTGTGACTGTGCCAGTGTGATTACACGCCAGCATTTGTCTCACTCATACTGTGTAACAGTGAGACTACCAGTAGTACAGTCGAATGTCGCTGGAATAGTGTGTATAGTGCGGCTGTGCCAGTGTGATTACACACCAACACTCGCCTCACCTACACCGTACATCCCAGTTACGATTCTTCGCGAAGTACACCGAACTCTCCGCTAGTTGTAGTAGTGTGATTACAAACTACTACAGTCGACGCCGGAACAGCGTGTACAGTGTGATTGGGCCAGTGTGATTACACACTCACAACCATTCCACCCACGCCGCGTGCCACGTTTTATACTATTCGCACGAACCACAACTTCTTCCGTTAGCTGTAGTAGTGTGACTACAAACTACTACAGTCGACGCCGGAACAGCGTGTACAGTGTGATTGGGCCAGTGTGATTACACACTCACAACCATTCCACCCACGCCGCGTGCCACGTTTTATACTATTCGCACGAACCACAGCTTCTTCCGTTAGCTGTAGTAGTGTGCTTCACACTGACCCCGTGACAACCACCCGTATAACATACCTATCGACGTTGGACCTGAGGAGAATCCCAGAAGCGGAAATATCTACACCATTGTTGACTTATCTGGTACCAGTGAAATAAGAAATAGACAACAAAATTAAAATTCAAAACTACTGTGTCTTTCTTTTACATCGTGATCTCCATTTGGCTACCAAGATTGTCTTGTGATACTCGGCTTATCGGGTTTCAGCAAACATAAATTTTCTTATTTCGACCCTGGTCAGCGCTAGTTACCTCGGCGTTGTGACGGCACAAGCACAAAGGGACTATCGCATTAATTGACAGAAAAAAGTGTATATCGATATTTTGCAATCGTGTAAGAACGAGGTTTTTAGCGTGTTAAAAGGGGATGGGAGCAAATTTGTAACCGTGTAAGACCGAGTTCGTGCTAAAGAGTCCGAGTTAAGCGAGGGCTAGATGTATACCATTTGGCATATTTTCAGCATATTATTTTGGAATATTTTGAGAATAATACCGCAATATTTTGGTTTATTCAAAAGGGTAACAGGTATGTCACAGTCGAGCACACTCGCCTGTAGCTTTCTTACTTGTTTACTTTAAGTTCTTTACATGCTCAACTCAAAAGTATGCAATGTTCTTTTGTACTTCAATATCAAATTTCTGTGGCATAATTGCAGGTTTGTTTGCATATGTAAATGAAATGCGTAATCAGCAAATTTTATTAATTTGCATATTACAATTATCAAGTGGTTCTAGATTACCATTTAAGAAATGGTTTAAAAGTAAATTGCTATGAACAATTTATGTATGTATGTGTTTAATCTGCTCTCGTTGCGAGCACAATTAATATATTTCGTCTGCAAAGCAAACGCTTAACGATTTGCGCCTATGCGTGTGAATGTGTACCAATACTTACGCAAAAGACTTTTTGCTTCACTGAACACGACAAAACGGTCTTGGAGCAACCAGAACAAAACAGAATAGAAAACAAGTAAGAAAGTTACAGTCGAGTGTGCTCGACTGTGAGATACCTGCTACCCATTTTTAATAAAGGCAAAATATTGCGGTATCATTTTCAAAATATACCGGAAATACTAAAAATACTAAGAATATACCAAATGGTATGTTTGGTATATCGATATAGTACACCATTCAAAATATACCATAGACGGCACAATGTGCTAGATTGTCGGCCAAAGCAACTCGGACCCTAGTAAGTAGGCGTTTTTGCCCATACAAAACTATTTCTTTAATAACTTTGACAATTTTTATCTGATCGCAACCAAATTTTCAGGAATCATAACTACTACAGTAATTGTAATTATTGTATTTACCAAAATTCGTAACTCTAGCTTTAAATTTAGGCTTGTTATTCGGTTTTTTGATTTGCGGGGGCGGAAGTGGGTGTGGCAAAAATTTGAAACAAACTTGATATGCGTGCAAATATAAAAATGCTGTCGAAAAAATTATAGCTTTATCACTTATAGTCTTTGAGATTCAGTGTTTCATACGGACAGACGGACATGGCTATATCGTCTCGGCTGTTGACGCTGATCAAGAATATATATACTTTATAGGGTCAGAGATGCCTCCTTCTACCTGTTACATACATTTCCTGCCGGCACAAAGTTATAATACCCTTCTACCCTATGGGTAGCGGGTATAAAACGGCGCGTGTTCTGAAAATTTGCAAGTGTGCAATTTGTATGTGTGCATAAACTGAGCCGCCGTTAGTAACGCATATTAATTTATGTTGGCGGTGTGCAGAAGCTTTTGCTAGGCCGCAAATAAAAAAATTACCAACAGACAATAGACGTTGTTGTGTTGCCTGACAATTCGTCCACATGTGTACGCGTATGCTGCTTACACACACATACATACAAACATATATGTAAGCTTGTATTCGAAGTGACAAAGCATCATATGCTTCTAGAATGCAATTCTAGAGATGGTAGCGTGTTTTGTGTCATTGTGTGATATTTCGTGTCTGCTTTTTGGGCAGACTATTTTGCGTTTACTATATATTCATAATTACTAATGAAAGAGTAATGCGAAAAAATCAATGAAATTAATAGAAGAAAAATAAGTTAAAGAAATAAAAGTGAGAGTTTATTTTTAGAAGAAATTGTTTGAATATGTCGAATTTATCGGTTTAATACCCAATCTACCCTTAGATTTGGATCTTGTTAGGCAAATTGCGCAACAGAACAGATAAAACGTTAAGGACTCGATTTTCGGAACAGACAGAGAAAGAAAAAGCGAGAGAGGGAAAGAAAAAGAGCCGCATAAGAAATGTAGGTTCAAATGTGACCGTAGATTAAAGAAGAAGAGAACACAGTTCCATGACAACTGTCATACTGTGAAAAAGGAATTGTCAGAATGACAGTCTACATTTTCAGCAGTTAAAAGTCAGAGAAACTAACAACTCTCAAGTTTAAGATTCTTAATTTTTATACCATACAGTCAAGTACTTCTAAAGCAGCGAGACGCAATTCAAATAGAGCCAATAAACGGCCAACGGCTCCACTTATCCAAACAAAACACGACAAAACACTTAGTACCATTTTTCGAAACAATACACAATTTTCTACAACTAAACAAACAACTAAATAGTATAAATTAATTATGACAATAAATATTCAAACAATATAATAAATATCTACATGTATGTGTATAAAAGGAAAAAAATGCATACTTTTAGGCTATGCTAAATTTCTGCTGCGACAAGCGGCCTATTACACCGTATGCAATTAGATCACTAATAATTATAAAAAGAGTACTTGTATACCTATATTTTTTTCAATTTGTTATGCTATGTTTGCACGCAGATCAAGTTTGTTTCAAATCTTTTCCACGCCCACTTCCGCCTCCGTAAATCAACAAAAATCGAAAATCGAGCCGCGAATGGTATATAAAATAATAACTATAGTAATTGTGATTCCTGATTTGGTTGCGATCAGATCAAAATTGTAGAAGTTATTAAATAAATACTTTTGTATGGGCAAAAACACCTACTTACTAGGAGTCTTGTTGCCTTGGAAATCTGGTATATTTCGCACACTAAAAATACTAAAACTAAAAAGTATCAAGTGGTATATTGATATCGTACTATATTCAATAGTATATCTTGATCGATATAGATATACTATTGAAAGTGGTACCATATGAATATACCAATATCAAATGGTATTGATATATTTTTATTTTTAGTATTTTTGTGGTATATTTTGAAAATAATACCACTTTTATTCAAAATGGGTAGCATGTATCACAGCCGAACACTGTAGCTTTCTTATTTGTTATAATTTAAAGCCTAATTAAAATATTTAATTTTTCTTTTTCCTCAATTGGGGATTTCATTTCATGTTACCAGAACCAGCAATCAAATGGCCCAACTATGAGTGACACAGGGGATGATGTCATCGAGGTAAATGGGGACTTACGCGCTTATGCTCCCTTTGTCAGTACCTTGTTGACGAACCTAACCATACGATGAGTAAAGAGGAGAAGAAAAACTGAACAAGCTCATCGAACTCTTGGAGAGCCTGAAGTACTACATTTTGCTACAAATGATCATAATTACAATACTAATCAAATCTCCTTCCTATATAGCATGTCGTCGGCGAATTGTGCGCGCTGTGAGGAGTCGGTAAGCCTGCTGACAAATATTCAGACGAGGATTAACAAAGCCATATCCAAATATGAATCTGTAAGTAGATAGTTTATCGATCTCATCGGACTTGCTGAACTCATTATTTCTTATCATTTGCAGTTATTGCATCCCAAGAAGGTGATCTAGATAGATGGCGAACAGCAAAGTACTTCTCAAGCAGCGAGGCGCAATGCATATAGAGCCAATAAACGGCCACCGGAAGAAGCTGTCGAAAATGATCCGACTGTGGCTCAGCCGAATGTTGAAGAAAATACCGAGCAATCGAGTGCAACCAAGAAAAAGTAGTTTCCGAAGGGTTGCCCAATCTGCCCAATGCGCCCACAATGGTTCGTATACCGAGCGCTGCAATAAATACGACATAGTCAGATTTGAAACGCATATCGAAACGTCGAAAATCGATGGTGCCGACCAGTGCAGCCAATTTGGATTTTTCCCGTCAAAACAGGCTTTTTGAAGGCTAACTGCGAGAAAAATTTGTGAATTGCGGGAATTGTGAAAAGCGGAAATTCTGACATTTTTAGAGATTCAGTTGGCTTTTTTCCCAACTTTTTGTGTTGTTAACACAAAAGTACAAAATATGGAAAAGTGGCAGCATTAAGATAGTCACTTGCAAACAATCTAGAAAATGTGGTGGCGTATCGAAATACGCTAATGTCATCACTCGCTTAGTGTTTCCATTTCAATTCGATCAAGTGGGCCAACATCAGCAACACAAACAAATTTTGGTTTGAGGTGCTACACTTTAAAAGATTCTGGTGAAAACCGCAGATTTTTGAGCTGGCAACTGTGGTCATCCAAATATTGTGATTGCCTTGGTCATATGCGGAAATAGCCAAGTTAACCTAATTAAATCCAAATTAAGGAATGCATTCTAAGCATAAGGTAAAGTGTTAATTTCAAGCAATATGCTTCAGCATTTAAAGCTGAGCTATGTATTATAGCTTGACAGTATTGCTTCCTTATTGGCACTTCGGCGGATGCTGAAATAGGTTAACTACTTCGCGTCTAATTATTATTTTTTATTCAGTATTGAATAAATTAATTATTTGTTTATTATTTTTATAGCAATGGCATTAGATTCACATGTAAAAATACCATCCATTGCCATCACAAGTTGTGACACGCTCATTCGCACTGATCAAGCTTCTTTTCGTGTTGGTCACCCTGCCCTCTTTTAGGGCTTTCTCATATACACATGTACATATGTATTCTACAATAGTGTTTTGCGGCAAGCAAAATTAAAAATAAAAAGAGAACATTTTTGATGCCACCCCACACTTACAATGAAACGCCCATTAATAGGGTTTTGCTCTCTATGAGTTTTTAGTAAATTTAAATTATAATCGATATGATCAACACCATCAAAGTGTCCTTAAAATTTCTGTGCTCCAGCGCCACGGCTCTATATGGTGTTTTTCATAGAAAGTAGTTAATGTCATATATTTTGTTATATTATTTGATTTAATAATCCCAATAATTGCACAAAAGTATTTTTGTTTTATGTTTCCTTTTTATTTTACCGCAACGCCAGCACCACACAACTTGTCTCCTTGACGATCTCACAATAAAAGGGAAGAGGATCGGTCAGTCAAAGAATGGCTTTTGAAAAGTGGTACATTTTACAAATGATTTTTGCTCTTTATCTAATTGCGAAAATATTTGGGAAACTGTTAACTAAATATGATGTAATAAAGATATTTAATGATTTAATGAATTTAAATGGATTGATGGGTATTTTAAAAGTGTCGTATAGATATTTGCGTATTTAATGATGTATTGCTTTAGTGCAGGGGTGCTCAACGCCTATACACTGGGTGCACTTTTCTTTTTGTATATGCCCTGTGCTTATGGGTAGTGCGCCCATAAGCACCGTTCATATAGGCTTCGTTTTGCATGCGAAACAAAAAATTTTGTTTCACCATTACATCTCTTTCTGTCGCCACGCTCGCAGACCGCAATGTACTTTGTTTTTGTTTTTCCTCGAGCACGTGCATTGGAACTTATTCTTCTGTCTGAGTTGGGTTTTGATTTATTTCGTGGTGGACCATCGAAAGTGTTGTGTTAAATTTTTGACGGGTCAGAAAAATGAGGTATGAATTGGAGAGCACTTTTTCCCAAAACTTTGAATGTATACTCGCTTAGTGTTTCCATTTCAATTCGATCAAGTGGGTCAGACGGACATGGCTATATCGTCTCGGCTGTTGACGCTGATCAAGAATATATATACTTTATAGGGTCGGAGATGCCTCCTTCTACCTGTTACACACATTTCCTGCCGGCACAAAGTTATAATACCCTTCTACCCTATGGGTAGCGGGTATAAAAACGGCGTGTGTTCTGAAAATTTGCAAGGTACCTGTGTATGTGTGCATAAACTGAGCCGCCGTTAGTAACGCATATTAATTTATGTTGGCGGTGTGCAGAAGCTTTTGCTAGGTCGCAAATAAAAAAATTACCAACAGACAATAGACGTTGTTGTGTTGCCTGACAATTCGTCCACATATGTACGCGTATGCCGCTTACACACACATACATACAAACATATAAGCTTGTATTCGAAGTGACAAAGCATCATATCACTAACCATACAATACATAGATGCGTCACGTCATACAACCAAAACGTCTCATTAAAACAGTATTATTGCCGCCCCAGTCGGGCCGTGCGCTGCGATTCGAACACCGAGCCTCTTCGGCTCATTCGAAAATTCGAAGTTCTAACGCAGCGCGCAGCGTTGAGTTCAGTCGCAGATCAAATGCGGAGCGATGATCACGGGCGCATTTCATTGCGCTCTGCTTTCGTTTCTATGTATGCGTGTATGTATGTATCTACATGCTCGCCTATATTAGTATGTGTATGCATATGAAGTTTTGCAACGTGCAGTTGCCTCACTGACAAGCAGCTAGCGCACGTCAATTTTGTTTTGCCGCGACGAAAGTATCGAAGATGAAGTCGAGTGACTGTTCGTGCCTTCGACTCTTCGGTCCTATATACTGGCAATTTACCGTCAGCGAAAATCAAAATGCGTTGGCTTTACTCGTAATGTGTTGGCGGGTGTGGAAAAGTGCTTGGGTTCAAATCCCGTCTTTTTTATTTATATTTTATTTTCATTTTTATTTATCTTTTCATTTTTACAAATTAAAAAATGTAAGTATTCATTATAAATTCTTTATTTTTTTATCAAAACTTTTGATTCAATTTTTATTAACTAAAATATTACGAAATATAAAAATAAAAACAATATTTTTCAGAAAATATATACAAAATTATACTTTTTTTAATTATTAGCCGATGAAAAACAATTATTATTTATTTCAGAAATATTATCTAATTCTAAATGCCAAACTGTCTAGAATTGGGGTGGGTTGTAGCTTGCCCGTTTTTTTTTTTTTTTAAGTTTAGTTTGTTTTTTTATTGGATCTTCTCTTTATGAGTCTAACAATAAGGTTGCAAATCTTAAAATAATACAATATCTAACAGTTTGTTTTGAACTGAATAGAGACTACGTGGTCCTAATAATTAGCGCTGGATTGGAAGGTCGTTGCGGCGAAGACGAGAACTGCTGGAAACTCGCGTGAGGACTCCCGCGAGATGATTTGGATGTTCTGATAGCCTATTGTAGTACTTTGTTTTGATTTGTGCTATCTCTTCTCTGACGAGTGGTATGCGAAGGTCCCTGTGAATGTTTTCATTCCGAACGTACCACGGTGCCCCGGTGATGGTTCTGAGAATTTTTGATTGAGTTCGTTGCATTATATCCACACTGCTGTTACTGGCATTCCCCCACAACTGGGAGCCGTACATCCAGATTGGTTTCAAGACGGTGTTATATAGGAGTACCTTGTAGTCCAAGCTAAGGGGCGAGCGGCTATTGATAAGCCAGTGGAGGCTGTTGGCTTTGAGCTTTAAATGCGTTCTTTTGGCTTCCATGTGGCTGCGCCAGGTAAGCCGTCTATCGAGGTGTACGCCAAGATATGTTACTTCATTTGCTATCGGAACCACTGTGTTGTTAAGAATAAGTGGAGGGCAGTCTTGCCTGTTAAGAGTGAACGTTACGTGTTTGCATTTTTGTTCGTTAACTTTGATTCGCCAGTCGGATAGCCATTTCTCCACTGCCACCAGGTGTATAGCAAGTTGCGCCGTTGCTTACTTGGGGCATCTCGAGCGGCTTAGGATCGCTGCGGTCAAGTGGGCTCGACTGTGAGATACCCGCTACTTATATTAAAAAATAAATCTGGAAAATGTGCCCAAAATTGCTATTGTAAATTAAAGTCTATTTAATTATTCCGTATTATAAGTATACTTATTTTATCATACAATATTAATATTATTGAATATAAAATTGGTTTTGAAATATGTCGCCGCTCGAAAACCCTTCTGCAACTACCAGATAGGCTCCGTAAACCCAAATTAAAATCTCTAGCACTATACTACTGCTATCCAAAAGGTAATCCCTTAAATACATGTTCAAATTCAGTTTCGAACTTATGCAAAGCATATGTTGGACTTCTGAGGAATCCTAAAGACTTATATTTATAATCGAACACTGCGGAACAAAAGGAAAATTATTGGGGTCAGAATGAATAACGTCTGCTTGAGCAGAAACTAGCATTCTCAAAAACTTCGTTTTTGGCGAATATAAGAATGCCTCTCTTTGGACGAGATCCACTAGAAGTCGACTGGCAATAAAGACGAATAGCACAACGGTAGCCAGGAATATCATACGATTCATTGGAATATGTAGAAGCCTCAACGAAAAAATGAAATTGAGACTGAAGCATTAACTGATCGGAGCAAATATCAGTAATGTGGCAATGTAAACTTTGTGTATTATGGAATACAGCATTGATGTTAGAATTGTCAAAGAGACAGCTGAAATGGGAATCTAACAATTTTGTGGATCTTAAACTGGCAAGCTCTTGCTCTACCACTGACTGACGGTCAGCTTTCGAGAGCACAAATTGCCCAACAATAAAGGCCAGCCGCACTTGTGGCATACCAGGAGTTGTGTGGACCACCAGGTTGGTATATGTAGCACGCTGTCTTTTATAAATAGTTATACCTTCTGCAGGTACAACAGGAAATCATTTGCGGCCAATAAAAACTTGCTCATTTGAATGATATTGAAAACTTTTCACAGTTTTCAGAACAGGGGTCCAAGAGGGTTCAGCACGATGTGTGACCTAGATCGAGCATTAGTTCCAACACTTTCACCTAAAATTTAATCAAAAGAACATGCGGGGAGTTGGATGTATTAAAGCCTATCTCCATAAGAAAACCTGAAGCTCCATTAACATGACCATCTGCAGTATCTACATATGTATATTGACGGTCATCACGAATTTAGCAGTGATTTTTATACCCGCTACCCATAGGGTAGAAGGGTATTATAACTTTGTGCCGGCAGGAAATGTATGTAACAGGTAGAACGAGGCATCTCCGACCCTATAAAGTATATATATTCTTGATCAGCGTCAACAGCCGAGACGATATAGCCATGTCCGTCTGTCCGTCTGTGTGTCTGTCCGTCTGTCCGTATGAACACCTAGATCTCAGAGACTATAAAGAGATAGACAGCATTTGTTATGTTTGCACGCAGATCAAGTTTGTTTCAAATTTATGCCACGCCCACTTCCGCCCGTAAATCAAAAATCGAACAACAAGCGTAAATTTAAAGCTAGAGTTGCGAATTTTGGTATATACAATAATTACTATAGTAGTTATGATTCCTGAAAATTTAGTTGCGATCAGATAAAAATTGTGGAAGTTATTAAAGAAATATTTTTGTATGGGCAAAAACGCCTACTTACTAGGGCTCTTAGTTGCTTTGGCCGACAATCTGGTACATTGTGCCGTCTATGGTATATTTTAAATGGTGTGCTGTATCGATATACCAAACATACCATTTGGTATATTTTTAGTATTTTCGGTATATTTTGAAAATAATACCAATATTTTGCCCTTATTAAAAATGGGTAGCGGGTATCTCACAGTCGAGCACACTCGACTGTAACTTTCTTACTTGTTAATATACAGGGTTGTGCAAAGTCCTTGAGTTTGAGATGTTTTGAAATCCTTAATGGATTCCAAACACCTGGACTTAACTTCTGAATTAAGGTGTGCAGCTTTAACTAAGTCAAGAGCAGTGGAAATGAACTGCTCCGTAGGTATCAAGTTTAACTTAGCAGTGTTAAAAATATTTGTATCCTCATTACGCAAAACAAATGACTAGCATCATTAGGAAATTGGTCTAAGACCGAAACTCTAGCTCTTAGTAAATTTATGTCATTAATTGTCATCTGACCGGATGCCATGTTATTAAGCGCTTAAAATATCCCACAAAGCAGACCCAAATATATCACTGTATGGATCATGCGACGATGAAGAGAATTGGAAAATCCATCAATCTTCTACGGGACGTAGTTGTCTGAGATCGCCAAAAACAATTACTGAAATTCCTCCAAATGAGGTTTCCCTGTTAGCAAAAATTTGTTTAAGACGAGCATCTAAGTGAGATAACATTTTGGCACCGACCGTTGATGTTTCATCAATAATTAAAAGCTTAAGATCTGTAAACCTTGAGCGAAGTGTATTCAGCAAATCTGCACCTAAATCTTTAAAGGAGGACCCGAACTGATTCACTGGAAGTGAGAACATGGAATGCAGGGTTGAACCTCATATTCCAAAAGCTGTTTTACCCGTGGGAGCACGCAAAAGTATTTTAGCAGAGGTGGGATCATAACCTGGCCTACTATTATATAGTGGCGAAAGAGACTGGAAAATAGCTGAAATTAATCTACTCTTGCCAACACCTGCTCCGCCTTCTACAAACTCATAAAATATTTTTTTCGTTAGCATTATGCATTACATGCGTGAAATAAGTTTTATGCTTAAGATTCAGAGATTTAACTATACTTGCTAAGTCATCAGGTGATATAATTGGCGGGAGCTTAATAACTCGGATGACATTGTATGAATCTTCTGAAACAATAACGGCATTTAAGTTCAAAACATTTACTTGGGAATTTATTTCAGGGAGCGCCAAAGCCCTAAAATGATTATCTAAACTATCTGTCTGATCCGTTCTTCAAAATTTCCCTCAGCTTCTATGGCCCTTCTAAGCACGTCTTCCAAATCCTCAAAAATATTATACTTGCTATACCTAAATCCAATAGATTGCTGCATACACGCTTTCACAATTAACACTAAGCAAATCTACATACCTGTTCATACCTCCACGGAAAATATAACATTAAAAGTTCCCGAAAATAGTTCTCTCTGTCGGCATTCAGATTGAACTTCCTAAACCTAACAATTGCTGGTTTGGTCCGTTCCTAATGAAGCCACTACCATCGCAAAGAGCCTGAATTGAATTTCTTAGGACCTCGTTTTCTCCATCACCACCGTCATCTGCATCTTGACGTGCTGACCGACAGGATTTCGCAAAATTATAATTTGCAGCAAAATCGGCTAAGCACAGGCCTTCAAGCTATCTGGCCGCTGAATATAATGATCCAGCATTCCCAAAACATAAATATCAGATGAATCCTCATTCATATTTTGGGGCTGTTGTCTAGATTTGAGCATTCGAACTCTGTGCTCTGGTCGTGTCGTATTTATGTAATCTTCTGCGTTGCTAGTCTCAGACAAACGCCTTCCTAGACAACAGTAGGCGGCTTCCTGAGCAGAAATCTTAGTGCCGGAAATAAATTTGTGGCCTATATGTTGCAGGTTTTGTTTAATGCTGAAGTTACCTCTGTGAATTTCGTTCACTGCTTCACGCATTAATTTGGAGATTCCACTTTAGGATTTGTTTATTTATTTATTTAAAGGTTAGCTATAATTAAAATTAATACTAACGCTATTGATAAAGCAATGGCAGCGAAGGCCTTCAGCTTAGTATTTACATATTTATATAATTACATATTTACATTTGTTTATTTGTTATTATTAATGTTATTGTTTGAGAAGCTGATATGTATTAGATTTTTAAGAAATTCAACCATTTTAATTATATTTTCTGGGGTTGGGTTTTGGAGGATGGATATAGGTTGTAGGTTTTGAAAGATGTTATTTTTGAGATGTGAGGTTGCTGTGCAGTTTGTAAGGATGTGTGGGATGGTAAGGTCATTTGTTGAGTGGCAGTTAGGGCAAGGCAGTATGCTATCAGGGTTATAGTAGTGTTGCAATGAGAATCTTGTGTGTCCAAGTCTAAGACGAAGGATTTTAATTTGGTCTCTGCGAGTGATATTGATTTGATTTACATTTTTTAAGTAGGTGTTTGTGTGTGTTTGGTTGGTGTTGAGTTGTTGGTACCATGTGTTGCAGAGTAATATGTTATGTTTTATTTTGTTGTTTAGCTCTGTAGAAAGGAATCTGTTAATGTCTGTTGTGTTAAGGTTGGGAGTGTAGTGTAGGGGCATTTTTAATGTGTTTTAGCTGCATTGTCGGCTAGTTCGTTGCCTACAATTCCACAATGACTTAGTATCCATAGTATTTTTTATTTTGGGGGCGGATTTGGTCAATAGGGTTCTGATAGTTGTGGGATGTAGATTATTGTTGTTAATGTTGCGGATGGAATTTATGGATGAAAGGGAGTCGGAGCAGATAAAGAATTTTCCTCTTCTTTTGAACTATTTTTAAAGCTTCGAGAATGGCTATGGTTTCAGCAGATAAGATGGATGAATAAGGTGGAAGAATGGATCTTTTTAATATCACATTTTCGGTGGTAACCGCGAAAGTGGCTACGTATATAAAAGTGTGGTTATTATGTTTCTCTTTGAATTAATGAAATTGTTGCTGGAATATGATTGGTGGGGTGTTAGATTTAAAAGTTTTGTGAAGGGAAGTATGGATAAGTGAAGAGGGAAACATCCATTGGGGGACGTTCTTCTGATTGGGATTGGAAGGTAGGGAATAGAGTGGTCTCTGCAAGATATGATTATTTTTCGAGTGTTGAAGTTAATTTTTGGGTTTAGTGATCGCTGGTTTTTGGTGTATTTAAATAGTGGTGAGTTGGAGCTGAGGAGTAGTGTTTTGTATGTTTTGGTTGTGATTATGTCTCTTTTTAGCTCTATCGTTGGGATATTAGCTTCAAAAAGTAAGTTGAATATAGGAGTAGAGCGAAGAGCTCCAAGAGATGTGCGGATTGCTGCGTTGAATAAGGTTGTAAGTTTATTAAGGGTGGATTTAGGGGCGTGGCCGTAGATAAAAAGGGCGTAATCTATTTTAGAAATATGGGTGGCCTTAGTGACATTAAGCAGAGTAGTTGTATTGCAATTAAATTTTGGGCTTGAAAGGCATTTGATGACGTTAAGTTTGTTGTTTAGTGCTGGTAGGATTTGTTTTATGTGTGAGTCCCATTTGTATTTGTTGTTAATGGTTAGACCTAAGATTTTTAAGCTGTGGACTGAGGGATTGATGTGTTGTTGCATGAAATGTCACAGGTGCAATTGTGCTTTCTGCATATGTGAAGGTGTTGGCATTTATGGAGTGATAGTGAAGCTCCTGAGTACGAGCCCCACTGGTTGTTGAGGTTATATGATTGGTTCTTGTGTTTAAGTGGAATGATTAGGAAAAATCATCAGCATAAGCACTGAAATGCATTTCTTTTGTAAGCTAATAATGTTGGAGAGGATTACAGATATTGAAGGAAGGAAGAGGATTACAGATATTGGAGAACCTTGGGGAATACCATTGTGGAGTGGGTGAGGAGAGCTAATATTATTCTGTACTTTTATTTTTATTTTCCTATTTGACATAAAGTTTCTGATAAAGTTGATGATTCTGGGCCAACTTTCCAGTTGATTAATTGGTCGATTATGGTGTGTACACCAATTCTGTCGAAGGTCTTTGAGAAATAAAGGGCGATGATAGAAGTGTGCTTTTGGATCTTAACGACTTAGTTATTAAGTGGTCTGCTAGGAGCAGACCGTCTGAAACTGATTTGCCGTGTTTGAACCCTGATTGGTTGGGATGAATCAGTTTGTTTTCAGTAACAAACCACCATAAACGTTTTGCGATAATTTTTCGAGGTCGGTAGCTAGTAATTTCTGTTTTGTTAGAGTTGGGTTTAAGTATTGCGATGACTAGGCTGGTTTTGTATGATTGTGGGATGGTGTTGCTGAAAATGGAGTTGAATAGTGCTGTAATTCTTGATTTAAGTGAGATGGAGGTATTTTTATCATGGGATAGGATATTCTGTTAAGGCCGGGGGTTCTTCCTTTAAGGGAGTTAAGTGCAGTTAGAAGTTCTATTAGTGAGATATCTGATTCTAAAATTTGAGCTGACGGGGAGGGTGTGAAGGAGGTTGGGTTGTTTGCATATTTGCTAGTGGTAAAGTTAGTACTGAAGTTTTCATCTTTAGATTGGTCTGACGAGTGTTTGGCAAAGAGCTGAGCTATGTGGGAGGTGTCTGTTGTATTAGTGTTGTTCGCGTTATCTATAATGCAGTATATGGTTTTATTGGGTTGAGGTCGCAGAGACGGCGGATGTTTGCCCAGATTTTGTCTGAGGCTGTATCTGGTGCTATTGTGGATGTGAAGTTATTGAGGGCCTTTATTTTAGAGAGTTTTAATTCTCTTCAAAGAGAGCATTATCATGTTTATATTTTAATAGGTTATCAGTGTTGCTGTTGAGTTTAAAATTTTGCCATGATTTAAATTTGTTAGTCCTTAATATGGTCAGGGTCTTCTTCACCGGGGTGTACTTGGAGTAGCGATGCGGGGTAATTTGAGGTATGCTATGGTGAGCTGCTTGGAGAATTATTTTATTTATGGCTGAGGTTTCTTTATTGATGTTGGTGCTATTGGGTATGCTAAGGTTTAAATTGTTGGTGATTTGTGCGAATAGTGGCCAGTTAGCTTCTTTAGTTTTAAAAAGGGCGGTAAAATTGAATGTTTTGTAAGGGTGGGAACAGCGATATTAAAATTGGGAAGTGATCGCTTCCGTGAAGGTCATCGATTGTTTTCCAGTGAGCGAAGGGGTGAGATTGGGTGAGCATAAGGTGAGGTCTATATGTGTGAAGGTGTTGTGCGTAGAGAAATGGGTTGGGGAGCCATCGTTGAGTAGTGTTAAGTTTGAGTTTTGTATAAATTTAGCTAGGATTTGGCCTCTACTATTTGAATGGGGTGATCCCCAAGTGTGGTGCCAGCTGTTGAAATCTCCTAGTATGATTTGATTGTTGTTGTTGTTTGAGTATGGTTGAAAGTGGTTGTTTAGGGATTGGAGCGAGAAAGGTTTGTTTGGGGGTATGTAGGCTGAAAGGAGACTAATTTTGGATTTGGATGTAAAGTCAATTGCGAGAGTTTCTATGTCATTAGAATGGGTTGTTAGGGAATGGTGTATGGATTTGTGAATTAGCATGGCAACGCCACCAAAACGATTGTGGGCTGAATTGTTGTACATTTGGTAGTTAACTGGGGTAGGGATTGGCACATTTGTATTAAAATAATGGGTTTCTTGGAGACAGATAATATGAGGCGAGTATAATTTGATTATTATTAATAAATTGTTGTAGTTGTTTAAATATCCTTTGATGTTCCATTGAATTATTTTAAGCATTATTAAGGTTATAAAATTTAGATTTTAGATTTTTGGGTTAGTTGAGGTATAATATGGGTGATTGATTTAGATAGATTCGCTGTCGCTGTTTTTGGTGTATTTGTCTTTGTGAAGGGATTTGGTTAATTTAGGTTTAGGGGTTTAAGTTTAGTTGCTAGAGTTGACTTATCTTTTAAGTATATTCTTAATTTAAGATCGTTGGTAGGCTGTGATATGTAAAGTGTGTTTTTCGGGGTAGTCTGTTTCCATGTTTTGGTGAGTGTTGATGTTGCAGTGTTGTATCGCTTGGTGTAGTTGATGATTGAGAAGTAAATGTGTTGTGGTTGTTGTGTGAAGATGCAGTAAGAGTGGATGAGTGTGTGGTTGATGCAGTGGTTGTGGATGAAGATGCAGTAGGAGTGGATGAGTGTGTGCTTGATGAAGTGTGCGTAGGGCGTGCAGTTATTTTGGCATATGTCAAGTGCTGCTTTATGGTCGATTTTATGAGATGTTTTTATTGCTGTTAATTCCTGTTGCTTGAGGAAGGTAGGGCAAGTGCGGTTGAGTGGGCTATGTTGATGGTCATATTCGGCATTATTTTTGCAGTTTAGGCAATTTGGTGAATTTCTGCAGAGTTCTCCTTCGATTGTGTGTTTAACTTCTGAGCAGTTTTTGCAAGTTTCAGCACTCTTACAGATGGGGGTAGGGTGGCCGAAACGGAGACAGTTTTTGCATCGGAGGGAAGAGGGATGTATGGTCTCACTCGGACAATTTCGTAGCCAATGTTAATTGAGTTAGGCAAATTGTGCGTTGCGAACGTTAATGTAATAAGACCAGTTTCTGTGAGAGTATTTTCAGTTTGGTTGGTAACGTTTGGTTGTTTTTTAGTATTTTCCGTACTTCTGTTACTTTTGGGATTTTAATTCTTGTAGTATTTCAGTTTCTGGTATGTTTCTAAGTACATTGCAATAGATTACACCTTTGGTAAAGTTTAGTGTTCTATGTTCTGATGCCGTAATGTTTATATCGGTGATTTTAAGAAGTTTTATTGCTTGTAGTTGATTTTAAGTTTTAATTAGTAGGCAGCCGTTTCTGGTTTTGCATGTTTCCACTTCTCCTCCACATGTATAGTCTATGGTTTTTGATGACGAATGGTGATATTTTTTCAAACGATTCATTGTCGTCTCTTTTTAAGTACAATGTATTTAGGTTCGTTGACTTTTGTGTTGTTGGTTCTATTGGTGAATTTGCCTATGTCAGGCGGTTCGTGCATGGTTGTTGTTTTTGGGCTAAAGCCCGGCTTAACTGTTTGTGTTGTGTATTTGTTTTGGTTGTTTTACGTTATTTTCTTTTGTGGTAGTGTTTGTTTGTTTCGCGAAAGTTGCGGTGAACTGTGCGTGTGGTGTTTTTTTGCGTTTGCTTTTTAAACACGTCTTATCTCCTCGATCGCTGAGTTGAGATTCCTCTTTAGGATTTGTTTATATAATTAATTATATAACTGAAACAGGCATAGGGATCCATTATGAACTGAATATCCATATTGGCCCTTTGCACTGAGAGTGTTTATTGTAAGCATTAACTTTAATGGCTGCAAATGTTCTCTTCACAAATATTTGGAGCTTTTCAAGCCAGATCTCAATGCATATTTATAGTCCTCGTAGCTGAAGTTCAATTGTTGTTGAGATAAGAAATTCTCAAATATGCTTAATTGACTTATAGATTCAGAATCAAAAGGGAAATTTAGGAGAGATTGAACTCCTCAAATTTTCGTGATGAAGAGAAATGTTTTCAGAATCTTCTGGCAATGGCTGAAGAATTTCTGTTTGTGGCATGGGAAAATATGGAATACCGCATTTCACGCATACAAGAATGTCCGTGATTGTGCTTCTGATATTCAATATACTGAGCTAACTCAGTATCAGTTATGTACATCTGTGGTAATGAATTGGTCAATAAATGAAATGACTGAGGCTATAGACAATACATTTTCAAAGTCCACAGGGGGCATCTTTCAGCCAAAACATGCCATGAATATGAGGCGAACCTCACGCCAATAATACTTGAGAACGGAATGATTTGCGAAAACGCCCCTCCCTCTAATTGATAAAACCTGACAATATCTGTGATCAAAATATCTTGCACAAGTTACAGGATCTGACCTAATCAACCGAGCCTTTTCACTAAAACTAAAATTCGAAGCTTCTACTTCTGTAACTTGCTGCCTATCTATATTCTCCTTCAATAAAACTAATAACTCCGTCCACTGTGTATCGGCAGCTGACAGGGTGATGAAAAGGGTTGGCAGACCGAATTGCCGAATCATCGCCATTACTTTTTCTTTTCTGCTTCCCAGTGAGCAGGAGACGTGCGAACACTCTTCAGGACCCTATAGCCTTCATCGTGGCGAATAATGCTATCTATATGCTCATCATTGAGAGCGTTAGAGGCTGTAATGGCGAGTGGGGCGCTTTGTTTTCTTATGCAAATAGTAATATTACTACGAATTTGGATCAAGTCTAACTTCTTATAATTGAATAATAATTTGTCAATTCGACAACCTCTCCTATCTACATTTCGAAGCTCAGATTTTACAATTGCGGAAAAGCTAAGGGGACAAGGTCTTTTTATGCCAGCATAAATTGTAGGGAATGCTAACTCTTCCGAGTCAGCATCGAGAATCATATCTAGGGGTCGTTGGCCTTCGCTTGGAGCCAGGGTGATTCTCTTCGGTGTCTATCTGGTTATTCTCAAGCAGTGTTTCTTGACCCCAGGATTGAGCTCCTCTATCTCAGCATCATCCTGATGTGCTGGATTTTCAATTCTTCGCTCAAGTCCCTCCACAAATTCTGCGTCTGCTTGAGATGCTATGAATGGAACAGTTTCAGTTGTATAAGTATACAACCACTGTTCATTTAAAACTACACTATGTTTTCTATAAAGTTCTGTATTAGCTAAATACCTAATTGCGTCAGCTATTCTTAAGGGTCTTATAGTTTTGGCCATGAAATCATGGCTATATTCCATTCTACGCTTGAGGTGGAGCTGTACGACCTCGGCTTCATGAAAAGCCTGTGGGAGGGATGTAACGAAGTTACTTATTGGTATTGGAACATTAACTACAGCTCCTTTAATTGCACTCTGACGCTCATGACCTAAAGACTTTATAATCATAAAAGGAAGACGAGGAGAAATGAGGTGTTCCTCTAATGGAGTGAGGCCTTTAAGGCAATCAGGTAAATGAGGGAAATCTAGTCCTTTTGAAATGGAAGTTTTTGGTTTAACACCAGATCTTATTTTGCGGCAACATGTTTTGCAAAAGTTAAGCAATCGTCAGATGAAGGGAACTGATGCTCAACATCGAAAATCTCCGCAGAAAACTCGTAATTGTCTTCAATTATGGTTCGAGGTTTCCTTAATGAGGAAACCAGAGACCTCTACAAGAAAGGCAAATTTTGTTGGGGCCCAGCTTGATAACTCTATTAAAATTCTCAATAGAAGAAGCTCTATTCTAGTGGGTCTGGGTGAATTCTCTTCCTGAAGACTAATCGCACATTCCTCTCTATTATGGGCAGCATTTCGACGGTTTTCTACTAATTTATTTTCAATATTTGCTCTATATTGGCTAACTCTTTGGCTAAGTCGTCTTGAGGCGTCAAATGCTGCTTGTCGCGCCAATAACCGGGCACTTCGACGCGCACCGGTGTTGCGCACCTGTTCAATAATCCTCCTAGTAAGATTATTTCTAACCTGTGACCTATTAACCCGACCTAGTTCCCTCTCTAATAGGCGCCTTTCAAGATCTGTCCGCCTCGCTGCCCTTAATGCCGAGTTTAGTCTTTGTTCATTGGTCCTGTATATTGTATCCTGTCTACGTATACGTCTTCGTAATCTATCAGCCTGCTGTTCAGGCTCTCTAAATGCTACGTCCGCCCGTCGCTCTCTTATAGACTCAGAGTTCTGAGTCCGTTCTGCTGTCCTGTACTCTACGATCTGCCTACGTCTCGATCTTCGTAAAGTGTCAGCCTGCTGTTCAGGCTCTCTAAAAGCTACTGTTGTCCGTCGTTGTCTTCTATTTTCTGTATTGTCCGATTGTTCGTTTTGTCTATAGTCGGCGTCTGTGCGTCTCAATCTTCTTTGGACTGTATCTTCCGTTTGCTCATGCTGCCTAATTCGCGCTGATCGTCTCCTTACTAAACGTCGCTGATTATTTCTAATCTGATCGATTTCCCTATACTCCTGATCAGCTCTACGATTCCTCTGCGAACTTGCATTACTTTCCCTCTCTTCTACAACATAATCGCTATTTTCCCTACTTCTTCTATTTATTAACTGCCTAGAACGTGCTCTTTGTGATGCAGACTGTCGACTAACTCGTGGCATTTCTACAAAATATCTGCACTTAAATATTAAATATAAATATTAGTAATTAGTATACGCTTATAATATATATTAAATAAATGAATTTAAACAACATTTTAAAAATTTTACAAAATATTAATTATGAAATTTTACATACGGTGTAACTCCTAGGGAGGGCACGATGCACTATCGATACACGATACACAATGAACGATTAGAACTGTCGATATACGATACACAATGAACGATTATGCCTCTAATGTAATAGTGAAAACAGTGTAGTGTAATACCGTAAATTAAAGTCTATTTAATACTTCCGTATTATAAGTATACTTATTTTATAATATGCCATGTTATTCAGAGCTAGTGCAAATGGTTGATCGTCTCGTTGTCCCATAATTTCTGTGAGCTCAAAAAACTTAAAAATATCCCACAAAGCAGAACCAAATATAACACTGTGTGGATCATGCAACGATGTAGTGGATTGGAAAGTCCATCAATCTCCTACGGGACGTAGTTGTCTGAGATCGCCAAAACAATTACTGAAATTCCTCCAAATGAAGATTCCCTGTTAGCAAAAATTTGCTTAAGACGAGCATCTAAGCGAGATAACATTTTGGCACCGACAATTGAGATTTCATCAATAATTAAAAGCTGTAAGCCTTGAGCGAAGTGTATTCAGCAAATCTCCACCTAAATCTTTAAAGGGAGGACCCGGACTGATTCACTGGAAGTGAGAACGTGGAATGCAGGGTTGAACCTGCAATTCCAAAAGCTGTTTTACCCGTGGGAGCACACAAAAGTATTTTAGCAGAGGTGGGGTCACAACCTGGCCTACTATTATATAGTTGCGAAAGGGAATGGAAAATAGCTGAAATTAATCTACTCTTGCCAACACCTGCTCCACCTCCTACAAACTCATAAAATATTTTCATTTCTTTAGCATTATGCGTGAAATAAGTTTTTGCATAAGATTCAAAGATTTAACTATGCTTGCTAAGTCATCACGTGATATAATTGGCGGGAGCTTAATAAGTCGGATGACATTGTCCGAATCTTCTGGAACATTAACGGCATTTAAGTCCAAAACATTTACTTGAGAATTTATTTCAGGGATCATAAAGCCCTAAAATTCTTCAAAATTTCCCTCAGCTTCTATGGCCCTTCTAAGCACGTCTTCTAAATCCTCTAAAACATTATATTTCCTATACCTGAATCAATAGATTCTAAGTTCGCTGCATACACGCTTTCACAATTAACACTAAGCAAATCTACCTGTTCATCCCTCCACGGAAAATATAACATTAAAAGTTCCTAAAATAGTTCTCTCTGTCGGCATTCAGACTGAACTTCCTAAACATAATAACTGCTGGTTTGGTCCGTTCCTAATAAAGCCACTACCATCGCGAAGAGCCTGAATGTCATCATCTGCATCTTGACGTGTTGACCGACAGGATTTCGCAAAATTATAATTTGCAGCAAAATCGGCTAAACACAGGCCTTCGAGACCACAGTAGGCGGCTTCCTGAGCAGAAATCTCAGTGCCGGAAAAAATTGTGGCCAATATGTTGCAGCTTTTGTTTAATGCTGAAGTTAATTTGGGGATTCCTCTTTGGGATTTATTGATATAATTAATTATATAACTGCAACATGCATCCAAAAGGGATCCAATATGAACTGAATATCCATATTGGCCCTTTGCATTGAGAGAATATGTTTATTGTAAGTGTTAACTTTAATGGCTGAGGTTCAATTGTTGATGAGATAAGAAATTCTCAAATATGCTTAATTGACTTATAGTGTCAGAATCAAAAAGGAAATTTAGAAGAGATTGAACTTTTAAATTTTCTAGATGAAGAGAAATGTTTTCAGAGTCTTCAGCCAATGTCTGATGAATTTCTGTTTGTGGCATGGGAAAATACCGAAGCGACAAATAGAGTTACCCTCACTCATGAAATGACTGAGGCTATAGACAATTCATTTTCAAAGTCCACAGAAGGGGCATCTTTCAGCCAAAACATGCCATGAATATGAGGCGAACCTCGCTGTTGGAATTTAACACGCCCCCTCCCTCTTCATAATTGTTAAAACCTGACGATATCTATAATCAAAATATATTGCACAAGTTACAGGATCTGACCTAATCAAACGAACCTTTTCACTAAAACTAAAATTCGAAGCTTCTACTTCTGTAACTTGCTGCCTATCTATATTCCCTTCAATAAAACTAATAATTCCGACCACCGTGTCTCAGCAGCTGACAGGGTGATGAAAAGGTTGGTAGACCGAATTTGCCGAATCATCGCCATTACCTTTTTCATTTCTGCTTCCCAGTGAGCAAAAGACGTGCGAACACCCTTCAGGACCCTATAGCGTGGCGAATAATGCTATCTATATGCTCATCATTGAGAGCGTTAGAGGCTGTAATTGAATAATAATTTGTCAATTCGACAACCTCTCCTATCTACATTTCGAAGCTCAGATTTTACAATTGCGGGAAAGCTAAGGGGACAAGGGGTTTTATGCCAGCATAAATTGTAGGGAATGCTAACTCTTCCGAGACAGCATCGAGAATCATGTCTAGGGGTCGTTGGCCTTCGCCTGGAGCCAGGGTGATTCTCTGCATGGCAGTGGTGTCTATCTGGTTATTCTCAAGCAGTGTTTCTTGACCCAGAGGATTGAGCTCCTCTATCTCAGCATCATCCTGATGTGCTCGATTTTTCAATTCTTCGCTCAAGTCCCTCCACAAATTCTGCGTCTGCTTTAAATGCTATGAATGGAACAGTTTCAGTTGTATACGTTGACAACCACTGTTCATTTAATACTAAACTATGTTTTCTATAAAGTTCTGTATTAGCTAAATACCTAATTACGTCAGCTATTCTTAAGAGTTTGATGGTTTCGGCCATGAAATCATGGCTATATTCCATTCTACGCTTGAGGTAGAGCTGTACGACCTCGGCTTCATGAAAAGCCCGCGGGAGGGATGTAACGATGTTACTTATTGGTATTGGTACATTAACTACAGCTCCTTTAATTGCACTCTGACGCTCATGACCTAAAGGCTTTATTATCATAAAAGGAAGACGAGGAGAAATGAGGCGTTCCTCTAATGGAGTGAGGCCTTTAAGGCAATCAGGTAATTGAGGGAAATCTAGTCCATTTGAAATGGCCAATAATCGGGCGCCAATAACCGGGCACTTCGTAAGAATATTTCTAACCTGTGACCCATTAATCCGATCCTAATTCCCTTTCTAATAGACGCCCTTCAGGATCTGTCCGTCTTGCTGCCCTTAATGCCAAGTTTCGTCTTTGTTCGTTGGTCCTGTACAGTGTATCCGTCTACGTATACGTCTTCGTGAAGTATCAGGCTCTCTAAAGTCACGTCCGCTCATCTTTCTCTCCTAAATTCAGAGTTCTGAATTTGCTCTACTGTCCTGTACTGTACGTTCTGCCTACGCCTCGATCTTCGTACAGTAGCAGCCTGCTGTTCAGGCTCTCTAAAAGATACTGTTGTTCGTCGTAGTCTCCTAAATTCTGAGTTTTCTGTTTGTTCCATTCGTCGATAGTCAGTGCCCTGCCTACGGTTCGATTGTCGCAGAGTATCAGCCGCCTGTTCTGGCTGAATTCTTCCGTCGTTGTCTTCTATTTACTGTATTATCCGATTGTTCGTTCTGTCGATAGTCGGCGTCTGTGCGTCTCAATCTTCTTTGGACTGTATCTTCCGTTTGCTCATGCTGCCTAATTCGCGCTGATCGTCTCCTTACTAAACGTCGCTGAATATTTCTAATCTGTTCACTTTCCTATACTCTGATCAGCTCTATGATGCCTCTGCGAACTTGCATTTCTCTCCTGCAGCTGCTTTAAAACAGAAGAAACGCATCACAAAACAAAACAGCTGCCGCGCAATTTAAAATTGCGCTAAACAAAAGGAAATACAAAAAACTATTGATAAGGTAAGTACAAAGAAAACAACAATAAATACACTCACTGATCCATGAGATGGCCACATCGGCGCCATCTCCCTTACGTTGGCCACTACAACAGTGGCTGCTCCTCATCCGGCGTAGCGCTGAGGAATTCCCTCCCCGCCATGCTGAGAAAACTCACACAACCTTGTTCAACGTAATTACAATTATATTATCCAAGAATAAAATAAAATAAATACTAACATTTAATTAATTTTTTTATATACAGATAATAAACAAATATTTGGACTTCAAAATGGCAAAGGAACAAAATTCAAAAATCACGCAGTAGGACGAGCGAAACAACAAATAGCCACAACGGCGCAATGGATAACTTACTTTATTTCTTACGCATATTGGCGGTTCGTATATGTTTATTTATCAATTTATATACGCATGTTTTGTTATGTATGTTTATATATCTATTTAAATCGCTTAATCATCTACCTTGACCTGCCTACCTTGACCTGGCTAATTTGCTTTAAGTTAATTAGGAATTTCAATTTACTTTAATATAAATTTATACGTTTTAAATTTTAATATGTTTCTTATATTTTCCACTTATTTAATATCATGTTTTTCCATAGTCTTTAATTCAATTTAATTTAATTTAAGTTAAGTTTTGTTATTTAGTTTTTAAGTGAGTTTTCAAATTTTGTTCTCTTTTCTATTGTTTAATACTTCAATACAATTTGTCTGTTTTCATACCGGCTTCCTATAGGGTAGAAGGGTATTATAACTTTGTGCCGGCAGGGAATGTATGTAATAGGTAGAAGGAGGCATCTCCGACCCTATAAAGTATATATATTCTTGATCAGCATCAACAGCCGAGGCGATCTAGCCATGTCCGTCTGTTTGTCCATCTGTGTGTCTGTCCGTATGAACACCTAGATCTCAGAGACTACAAGAGATAGAGCTATAATTTTCGACAGCCGATCAAGTTTGTTTCAAATATTTACCACGCCCACTTCCGCCCCCGCAAATCAATAAAATTGAATAACAAGCGTAATTTTCAAGCTACATCTGCAAATTTTGGTAATAATAACTATAGTATTTATGATTTCTGAAAATTTGTTTGCGATCAGATAAAAATTGTGGAAGTTATTAAAGAAATACTTTTGTATGGGCAAATCGCCTACTTACTAGGGCTCTTAGTTGCTTTGGCCGA
Organism: Drosophila sulfurigaster albostrigata; assembly: GCF_023558435.1. Lineage (NCBI taxonomy): Eukaryota > Metazoa > Arthropoda > Insecta > Diptera > Drosophilidae > Drosophila > Drosophila sulfurigaster. The sequence goes on along the minus strand of NW_026909668.1, from coordinate 404,100 downwards.
CAATCTGGTACATTGTGCCGTCTATGGTATATTTTGAATGGTGTGCTGTATCGATATACCAAACATACCATTTGGTATATTTTTAGTATTTTTTAGTATTTTCGGTATATTTTGAAAATAATACCGCAATATTTTGCCCTTATTAAAATGGGTAGCGGGTATCTCACATTCGAGCACACTCGACTGTAACTTTCTTACTTGTTTTTGACATAATGCATAGTCAGTGAAATATAAGATTCCTTAAGGAAATCGTCCGTCCAGATATGTTATATCCGTACTATTTCTGCTCATTAATTTCGCTTAATTCATTGAAGTGAAAATCATAGAGCGCACCGACAGAAATTATAAACTGTGCCAAGTTTTTATACCCGCTACCCATAGGGTAGAAGGGTATTATAACTTTATGCCGACAGGAAATGTATGTAACAGGTAAAAGGACGCATCTCCGACCCTATAAAGTATATATATTCATGATCAGCGTCAACAGCCGAGACGATCTAGCCATGTCCGTCTGTCCGTCTGTGTGTCTGTGTGTCTGTGTGTCCGTCCGTCTGTCCGTATGAACACCTAGATCTCAGAGACTACGAGAGATAGAGCTATAATTTTTTTCGACAGCATTTGTTATGTTTGCACGCAGATCAAGTTTGTTTCAAATTTTTGCCACGCCCACTTCGGCCCCTGCAAATACCTGAATCAATAGATTCTAAGTTCGCTGCATACACGCTTTCACAATTAACACTAAGCAAATCTACCTGTTCATCCCTCCACGGAAAATATAACATTAAAGTTCCTAAAATAGTTCTCTCTGTCGGCATTCAGACTGAACTTCCTAAACATAATAACTGCTGGTTTGGTCCGTTCCTAATAAAGCCACTACCATCGCGAAGAGCCTGAATGTCATCATCTGCATCTTGACGTGTTGACCGACAGGATTTCGCAAAATTATAATTTGCAGCAAAATCGGCTAAACACAGGCCTTCGAGACCACAGTAGGCGGCTTCCTGAGCAGAAATCTCAGTGCCGGAAAAAAATTGTAGCCAATATGTTGCAGCTTTTGTTTAATGCTGAAGTTAATTTGGGGATTCCTCTTTGGGATTTATTGATATAATTAATTATATAACTGCAACATGCATCCAAAAGGGATCCAATATGAACTGAATATCCATATTGGCCCTTTGCATTGAGAGAATATGTTTATTGTAAGTGTTAACTTTAATGGCTGAGGTTCAATTGTTGATGAGATAAGAAATTCTCAAATATGCTTAATTGACTTATAGTGTCAGAATCAAAAAGGAAATTTAGAAGAGATTGAACTTTTTAAATTTTCTAGATGAAGAGAAATGTTTTCAGAGTCTTCAGCCAATGTCTGATGAATTTCTGTTTGTGGCATGGGAAAATACCGAAGCGACAAATAGAGTTACCCCTCACTCATGAAATGACTGAGGCTATAGACAATTCATTTTCAAAGTCCACAGAAGGGGCATCTTTCAGCCAAAACATGCCATGAATATGAGGCGAACCTCGCTGTTGGAATTTAACACGCCCCCTCCCTCTTCATAATTGTTAAAACCTGACGATATCTATAATCAAAATATATTGCACAAGTTACAGGATCTGACCTAATCAAACGAACCTTTTCACTAAAACTAAAATTCGAAGCTTCTACTTCTGTAACTTGCTGCCTATCTATATTCCCTTCAATAAAACTAATAATTCCGACCACCGTGTCTCAGCAGCTGACAGGGTGATGAAAAGGTTGGTAGACCGAATTGCCGAATCATCGCCATTACCTTTTTCATTTCTGCTTCCCAGTGAGCAAAAGACGTGCGAACACCCTTCAGGACCTTATAGCGTGGCGAATAATGCTATCTATATGCTCATCATTGAGAGCGTTAGAGGCTGTAATTGAATAATAATTTGTCAATTCGACAACCTCTCCTATCTACATTTCGAAGCTCAGATTTTACAATTGCGGGAAAGCTAAGGGGACAAGGGGTTTTATGCCAGCATAAATTGTAGGGAATGCTAACTCTTCCGAGACAGCATCGAGAATCATGTCTAGGGGTCGTTGGCCTTCGCCTGGAGCCAGGGTGATTCTCTGCATGGCAGTGGTGTCTATCTGGTTATTCTCAAGCAGTGTTTCTTGACCCCAGGATTGAGCTCCTCTATCTCAGCATCATCCTGATGTGCTCGATTTTTCAATTCTTCGCTCAAGTCCCTCCACAAATTCTGCGTCTGCTTTAAATGCTATGAATGGAACAGTTTCAGTTGTATACGTTGACAACCACTGTTCATTTAATACTAAACTATGTTTTCTATAAAGTTCTGTATTAGCTAAATACCTAATTACGTCAGCTATTCTTAAGAGTTTGATGGTTTCGGCCATGAAATCATGGCTATATTCCATTCTACGCTTGAGGTAGAGCTGTACGACCTCGGCTTCATGAAAAGCCCGCGGGAGGGATGTAACGATGTTACTTATTGGTATTGGTACATTAACTACAGCTCCTTTAATTGCACTCTGACGCTCATGACCTAAAGGCTTTATTATCATAAAAGGAAGACGAGGAGAAATGAGGCGTTCCTCTAATGGAGTGAGGCCTTTAAGGCAATCAGGTAATTGAGGAAATCTAGTCCATTTGAAATGGCCAATAATCGGGCGCCAATAACCGGGCACTTCGTAAGAATATTTCTAACCTGTGACCCATTAATCCGATCCTAATTCCCTTTCTAATAGACGCCCTTCAGGATCTGTCCGTCTTGCTGCCCTTAATGCCAAGTTTCGTCTTTGTTCGTTGGTCCTGTACAGTGTATCCCGTCTACGTATACGTCTTCGTGAAGTATCAGGCTCTCTAAAAGTCACGTCCGCTCATCTTTCTCTCCTAAATTCAGAGTTCTGAATTTGCTCTACTGTCCTGTACTGTACGTTCTGCCTACGCCTCGATCTTCGTACAGTAGCAGCCTGCTGTTCAGGCTCTCTAAAAGATACTGTTGTTCGTCGTAGTCTCCTAAATTCTGAGTTTTCTGTTTGTTCCATTCGTCGATAGTCAGTGCCCTGCCTACGGTTCGATTGTCGCAGAGTATCAGCCGCCTGTTCTGGCTGAATTCTTCCGTCGTTGTCTTCTATTTACTGTATTATCCGATTGTTCGTTCTGTCGATAGTCGGCGTCTGTGCGTCTCAATCTTCTTTGGACTGTATCTTCCGTTTGCTCATGCTGCCTAATTCGCGCTGATCGTCTCCTTACTAAACGTCGCTGAATATTTCTAATCTGTTCACTTTCCCTATACTCCTGATCAGCTCTATGATGCCTCTGCGAACTTGCATTTCTCTCCTGCAGCTGCTTTAAAACAGAAGAAACGCATCACAAAACAAAACAGCTGCCGCGCAATTTAAAATTGCGCTAAACAAAAGGAAATACAAAAACTATTGATAAGGTAAGTACAAAGAAAACAACAATAAATACACTCACTGATCCATTTTTATATTTGAATAGGGTCCAATTGGACCCCGGCGTACCCACCTTGTCTGAGATGGCCACATCGGCGCCATCTCCCTTACGTTGGCCACTACAACGGTGGCTGCTCCTCATCCGGCGTAGCGCTGAGGAATTCCCTCCCCGCCATGCTGAGAAAACTCACACAACCTTGTTCAACGTAATTACAATTATATTATCCAAGAATTTTCCTTAAATACTAACATTTAATTAATTTTTTTATATACAGATAATAAACAAATATTTGGACTTCAAAATGGCAAAGGAACAAAATTCAAAAATCACGCAGTAGGACGAGCGAAACAACAAATAGCCACAACGGCGCAATGGATAACTTACTTTATTTCTTACGCATATTGGCGGTTCGTATATGTTTATTTATCAATTTATATACGCATGTTTTGTTATGTATGTTTATATATCTATTTAAATCGCTTAATCATCTACCTTGACCTGCCTACCTTGACCTGGCTAATTTGCTTTAAGTTAATTAGGAATTTCAATTTACTTTAATATAAATTTATACGTTTTAAATTTTAATATGTTTCTTATATTTTCCACTTATTTAATATCATGTTTTTCCATAGTCTTTAATTCAATTTAATTTAATTTAAGTTAAGTTTTGTTATTTAGTTTTTAAGTGAGTTTTCAAATTTTGTTCTCTTTTCTATTGTTTAATACTTCAATACAATTTGTCTGTTTTCATACCGGCTTCCTATAGGGTAGAAGGGTATTATAACTTTGTGCCGGCAGGGAATGTATGTAATAGGTAGAAGGAGGCATCTCCGACCCTATAAAGTATATATATTCTTGATCAGCATCAACAGCCGAGGCGATCTAGCCATGTCCGTCTGTTTGTCCATCTGTGTGTCTGTCCGTATGAACACCTAGATCTCAGAGACTACAAGAGATAGAGCTATAATTTTCGACAGCCGATCAAGTTTGTTTCAAATATTTACCACGCCCACTTCCGCCCCGCAAATCAATAAAATTGAATAACAAGCGTAATTTTCAAGCTACATCTGCAAATTTTGGTAATAATAACTATAGTATTTATGATTTCTGAAAATTTGTTTGCGATCAGATAAAAATTGTGGAAGTTATTAAAGAAATACTTTTGTATGGGCAAATCGCCTACTTACTAGGGCTCTTAGTTGCTTTGGCCGACAATCTGGTACATTGTGCCGTCTATGGTATATTTTGAATGGTGTGCTGTATCGATATACCAAACATACCATTAGGTATATTTTTAGTATTTTTTAGTATTTTCGGTATATTTTGAAAATAATACCGCAATATTTTGCCCTTATTAAAAATGGGTAGCGGGTATCTCACATTCGAGCACACTCGACTGTAACTTTCTTACTTGTTTTGACATAATGCATAGTCAGTGAAATATAAGATTCCTTAAGGAAATCGTCCGTCCAGATATGTTATATCCGTACTATTTCTGCTCATTAATTTCGCTTACTTCATTGAAGTGAAAATCATAGAGCGCACCGACAGAAATTATAAACTGTGCCAAGTTTTTATACCCGCTACCCATAGGGTAGAAGGGACAGGAAATGTATGTAACAGGTAAAAGGAGGCATCTCCGACCCTATAAAGTATATATATTCATGATCAGCGTCAACAGCCGAGACGATCTAGCCATGTCCGTCTGTCCGTCTGTGTGTCTGTGTGTCTGTGTGTCCGTCCGTCTGTCCGTATGAACACCTAGATCTCAGAGACTACGAGAGATAGAGCTATAATTTTTTTCGACAGCATTTGTTATGTTTGCACGCAGATCAAGTTTGTTTCAAATTTTGCCACGCCCACTTCCGCCCCCGCAAATACCTGAATCCAATAGATTCTAAGTTCGCTGCATACACGCTTTCACAATTAACACTAAGCAAATCTACCTGTTCATCCCTCCACGGAAAATATAACATTAAAAGTTCCCTAAAATAGTTCTCTCTGTCGGCATTCAGACTGAACTTCCTAAACATAATAACTGCTGGTTTGGTCCGTTCCTAATAAAGCCACTACCATCGCGAAGAGCCTGAATGTCATCATCTGCATCTTGACGTGTTGACCGACAGGATTTCGCAAAATTATAATTTGCAGCAAAATCGGCTAAACACAGGCCTTCGAGACCACAGTAGGCGGCTTCCTGAGCAGAAATCTCAGTGCCGGAAAAAAATTGTGGCCAATATGTTGCAGCTTTTGTTTAATGCTGAAGTTAATTTGGGGATTCATCTTTGGGATTTATTGATATAATTAATTATATAACTGCAACATGCATCCAAAAGGGATCCAATATGAACTGAATATCCATATTGGCCCTTTGCATTGAGAGAATATGTTTATTGTAAGTGTTAACTTTAATGGCTGAGGTTCAATTGTTGATGAGATAAGAAATTCTCAAATATGCTTAATTGACTTATAGTGTCAGAATCAAAAAGGAAATTTAGAAGAGATTGAACTTTTTAAATTTTCTAGATGAAGAGAAATGTTTTCAGAGTCTTCAGCCAATGTCTGATGAATTTCTGTTTGTGGCATGGGAAAATACCGAAGCGACAAATAGAGTTACCCCTCACTCATGAAATGACTGAGGCTATAGACAATTCATTTTCAAAGTCCACAGAAGGGGCATCTTTCAGCCAAAACATGCCATGAATATGAGGCGAACCTCGCTGTTGGAATTTAACACGCCCCCCCTCCCTCTTCATAATTGTTAAAACCTGACGATATCTATAATCAAAATATATTGCACAAGTTACAGGATCTGACCTAATCAAACGAACCTTTTCACTAAAACTAAAATTCGAAGCTTCTACTTCTGTAACTTGCTGCCTATCTATATTCCCTTCAATAAAACAAATAATTCCGACCACCGTGTCTCAGCAGCTGACAGGGTGATGAAAAGGTTGGTAGACCGAATTGCCGAATCATCGCCATTACCTTTTTCATTTCTGCTTCCCAGTGAGCAAAAGACGTGCGAACACCCTTCAGGACCCTATAGCGTGGCGAATAATGCTATCTATATGCTCATCATTGAGAGCGTTAGAGGCTGTAATTGAATAATAATTTGTCAATTCGACAACCTCTCCTATCTACATTTCGAAGCTCAGATTTTACAATTGCGGGAAAGCTAAGGGGACAAGGGGTTTTATGCCAGCATAAATTGTAGGGAATGCTAACTCTTCCGAGACAGCATCGAGAATCATGTCTAGGGGTCGTTGGCCTTCGCCTGGAGCCAGGGTGATTCTCTGCATGGCAGTGGTGTCTATCTGGTTATTCTCAAGCAGTGTTTCTTGACCCCAGGATTGAGCTCCTCTATCTCAGCATCATCCTGATGTGCTCGATTTTTCAATTCTTCGCTCAAGTCCCTCCACAAATTCTGCGTCTGCTTTAAATGCTATGAATGGAACAGTTTCAGTTGTATACGTTGACAACCACTGTTCATTTAATACTAAACTATGTTTTCTATAAAGTTCTGTATTAGCTAAATACCTAATTACGTCAGCTATTCTTAAGAGTTTGATGGTTTCGGCCATGAAATCATGGCTATATTCCATTCTACGCTTGAGGTAGAGCTGTACGACCTCGGCTTCATGAAAAGCCCGCGGGAGGGATGTAACGATGTTACTTATTGGTATTGGTACATTAACTACAGCTCCTTTAATTGCACTCTGACGCTCATGACCTAAAGGCTTTATTATCATAAAAGGAAGACGAGGAGAAATGAGGCGTTCCTCTAATGGAGTGAGGCCTTTAAGGCAATCAGGTAATTGAGGGAAATCTAGTCCATTTGAAATGGCCAATAATCGGGCGCCAATAACCGGGCACTTCGTAAGAATATTTCTAACCTGTGACCCATTAATCCGATCCTAATTCCCTTTCTAATAGACGCCCTTCAGGATCTGTCCGTCTTGCTGCCCTTAATGCCAAGTTTCGTCTTTGTTCGTTGGTCCTGTACAGTGTATCCGTCTACGTATACGTCTTCGTGAAGTATCAGGCTCTCTAAAAGTCACGTCCGCTCATCTTTCTCTCCTAAATTCAGAGTTCTGAATTTGCTCTACTGTCCTGTACTGTACGTTCTGCCTACGCCTCGATCTTCGTACAGTAGCAGCCTGCTGTTCAGGCTCTCTAAAAGATACTGTTGTTCGTCGTAGTCCCTAAATTCTGAGTTTTCTGTTTGTTCCATTCGTCGATAGTCAGTGCCCTGCCTACGGTTCGATTGTCGCAGAGTATCAGCCGCCTGTTCTGGCTGAATTCTTCCGTCGTTGTCTTCTATTTACTGTATTATCCGATTGTTCGTTCTGTCGATAGTCGGCGTCTGTGCGTCTCAATCTTCTTTGGACTGTATCTTCCGTTTGCTCATGCTGCCTAATTCGCGCTGATCGTCTCCTTACTAAACGTCGCTGAATATTTCTAATCTGTTCACTTTCCTATACTCCTGATCAGCTCTATGATGCCTCTGCGAACTTGCATTTATCTCCTGCAGCTGCTTTAAAACAGAAGAAACGCATCACAAAACAAAACAGCTGCCGCGCAATTTAAAATTGCGCTAAACAAAAGGAAATACAAAAACTATTGATAAGGTAAGTACAAAGAAAACAACAATAAATACACTCACTGATCCATTTTTATATTTGAATAGGGTCCAATTGGACCCCGGCGTACCCACCTTGTCTGAGATGGCCACATCGGCGCCATCTCCCTTACGTTGGCCACTACAACAGTGGCTGCTCCTCATCCGGCGTAGCGCTGAGGAATTCCCTCCCCGCCATGCTGAGAAAACTCACACAACCTTGTTCAACGTAATTACAATTATATTATCCAAGAATTTTCCTTAAATACTAACATTTAATTAATTTTTTATATACAGATAATAAACAAATATTTGGACTTCAAAATGGCAAAGGAACAAAATTCAAAAATCACGCAGTAGGACGAGCGAAACAACAAATAGCCACAACGGCGCAATGGATAACTTACTTTATTTCTTACGCATATTGGCGGTTCGTATATGTTTATTTATCAATTTATATACGCATGTTTTGTTATGTATGTTTATATATCTATTTAAATCGCTTAATCATCTACCTTGACCTGCCTACCTTGACCTGGCTAATTTGCTTTAAGTTAATTAGGAATTTCAATTTACTTTAATATAAATTTATACGTTTTAAATTTTAATATGTTTCTTATATTTTCCACTTATTTAATATCATGTTTTTCCATAGTCTTTAATTCAATTTAATTTAATTTAAGTTAAGTTTTGTTATTTAGTTTTTAAGTGAGTTTTCAAATTTTGTTCTCTTTTCTATTGTTTAATACTTCAATACAATTTGTCTGTTTTCATACCGGCTTCCTATAGGGTAGAAGGGTATTATAACTTTGTGCCGGCAGGGAATGTATGTAATAGGTAGAAGGAGGCATCTCCGACCCTATAAAGTATATATATTCTTGATCAGCATCAACAGCCGAGGCGATCTAGCCATGTCCGTCTGTTTGTCCATCTGTGTGTCTGTCCGTATGAACACCTAGATCTCAGAGACTACAAGAGATAGAGCTATAATTTTCGACAGCCGATCAAGTTTGTTTCAAATATTTACCACGCCCACTTCCGCCCCCGCAAATCAATAAAATTGAATAACAAGCGTAATTTTCAAGCTACATCTGCAAATTTTGGTAATAATAACTATAGTATTTATGATTTCTGAAAATTTGTTTGCGATCAGATAAAAATTGTGGAAGTTATTAAAGAAATACTTTTGTATGGGCAAATCGCCTACTTACTAGGGCTCTTAGTTGCTTTGGCCGACAATCTGGTACATTGTGCCGTCTATGGTATATTTTGAATGGTGTGCTGTATCGATATACCAAACATACCATTTGGTATATTTTTAGTATTTTTTAGTATTTTCGGTATATTTTGAAAATAATACCGCAATATTTTGCCCTTATTAAAAATGGGTAGCGGGTATCTCACATTCGAGCACACTCGACTGTAACTTTCTTACTTGTTTTTGACATAATGCATAGTCAGTGAAATATAAGATTCCTTAAGGAAATCGTCCGTCCAAATATGTTATATCCGTACTATTTCTGCTCATTAATTTCGCTTACTTCATTGAAGTGAAAATCATAGAGCGCACCGACAGAAATTATAAACTGTGCCAAGTTTTTATACCCGCTACCCATAGGGTAGAAGGGTATTATAACTTTGTGCCGACAGGAAATGTATGTAACAGGTAAAAGGAGGCATCTCCGACCCTATAAAGTATATATATTCATGATCAGCGTCAACAGCCGAGACGATCTAGCCATGTCCGTCTGTCCGTCTGTGTGTCTGTGTGTCTGTGTGTCCGTCCGTCTGTCCGTATGAACACCTAGATCTCAGAGACTACGAGAGATAGAGCTATAATTTTTTTCGACAGCATTTGTTATGTTTGCACGCAGATCAAGTTTGTTTCAAATTTTGCCACGCCCACTTCCGCCCCGCAAATAAAAAAATCGAATAACAAGCGTAATTTTAAAGCTAGAGTTGCAAATTTTGGTATATATAATAATAACTATAGTAGTTATGATTCCTGAAAATTTGGTTGCGATCAGATAAAAATTGTCGAAGTTATAAAAGAAATACTTTTGTATGGGCAAAAACGCCTACTTATAAGGGTCTTAGTTACTTTGGCTGACAATCTGGTATATTGAGCCGTCTATGGTATATTTTGAATGCAGTACTATATTGATATACCAAACATACCATATTTTAGTATTTTTTTTAAGTATTTTCGGTATATTTTCAAAATGATACCGCAATATTTTGCCTTTATTAAAAATGGGTAGCGGGTATCTCACAGTCGAGCACACTCGACTGTAACTTTCTTACTTGTTTAACCCAGAGTCCGAAATTAAATTAAACGGTCGACCATTCTTTATTGTCCACTCCGTTGCCAGATTGGTGCACTTCGTTTTGGTTTCGGTGGATACATCAACGACAGGAAGACTGCGCTTTCGGCTATTGACCATAATGTAGCATATGTGTTTTACTAAATTTGATGTGATTTTCTCAAATTTGTAAATGTTTTTGCATATGTTGCACTCTACTGCCATTATGCCGTTTGTATTGACCAGTCGTGAAAAGGTGTCAACACTTTGCTCCGACCACGTGAATCAGTAGGCTTAAGCTCACCAGCTAATAATTTTGATTTTACTGTGGCAGCGTACTCTTTAAAAGACGATTCATTTGCTGTGTCCAGCGTCTGATTGCAAATAATTTTATTTTAATAATTTTGTACAAAATGTATACTACAAATGAACATGAAATACATACATATGTACATATATTTAACAATCACTGTTTTTGCCTGGGTCTCTGGCACTCAATAACCACAAACATACAAAAGACAATCACAAACATATAAAGCAACACATATACTACTTTGTTACAAAACATATACATATATTATGACAAAACTTACATTATATTGTGAGTTCATTGCACGAGCGTCGTTCTCCTTATAATCCATGTTTATGCACTTATTAAAAATACTGCACTCATCTGCACAGTTGAACACAGTCAACACACAAGCTGTACAGCGTGTGCAATGCACACTACCTGCACACACCAATATAGGCGAGAATGTGTGTATACATATGTACATAGACGCATACAAATAAAAGCATAGAAGGCGTTTTGCCCATACAAAATAATTAATACCTTCCACAATTTTATCTGATCGCAACCAAATTTTCAGGAATCACAATTACTATAGTTATTATTCTACATACCAAAATTGCTGCTCTAGCTGTAAAGTTACGCTTGTTATTCGATTTTTAATTTTGGGGGCGGAAGTGGGCGTGGCAAAAATTTGAAACAAACTTGATCTGTGTGTAAACATAACAAATGCTGTCAAAGAATTTAAATTTTTCATAAAATTGTATGTTCACACATATTATTTTAACAAATGACTCTGTTCCACCAGGCACAAATTTTGTATCAGTTAGAAATTGAACCATGACTAACACTGGAAAATATCGCATACAGTCAGTGTTGCCAATTCTTCTGTTCATAAAATAGCTAAAGTAACATATGAAAAACGCTAGAAACCGCCAGACAATTAGGATGATAGCCAAAATATAAAGCTACGTTAGTAAAACAATATTTTTATTAATTTGATTTTTTTTATTAATTATTTTGATTAGTAAATTTCGTCAATCATGCCCTATTCTGGTGCAGTTTGTTCTGTGAAATTTGTTCCCGCACAACAATCCCAAATGGTCAATGGGACTGAATGTGTCGCAATATATGGACATTAGAGCTGGAAAAACATCGATGTTGGCCACAATCGATGTTGTCGATGTTTTGGGATGAAAACATCGATTATCGCCGTTTAAATTTAACTTATTTAATAGACATCATAAAGGAAGCTGTTTTTGTTCAAAAATATCAACATATTAACTATTTTTGGTTTGAGAGAGCTCCTGCGCTCACTAATGACTTGGCCAGCTTTGCTGAAAATCGTCTCGGACGCCGTGGAAAATGCTGGAACGCAAAAGTATCGTTTTGCAATGCTTTTCAAAGCTTCCATGGAATCTGGGCATATCTATAAAAATAACCATTAGATTTAAAAGGATATATTGAACAATTTCAAACCTTGTAGAATTCTAGGGGCTCGACGTTCTCCGGGGAATTTGGAGCCTCCAAATATTGCCTTAGAGCTATAATAGCGTCTGTCCTGGTCGACTTAGATTTAACAGCGACTTTTTGCTGTAGGAACGTAAATTTCTTCTTTTCCGGTTCTGGATTTGGTGGTGTTGGCGTATCGTGCTGTGTTTTGGGCAATGTGTTGTACAATTCATTCTCTAAAGCCTTAGCAGCTTGGTCTGAATTTGACTGAGAGAAAACCATCTTTTTGAACCTTGAATCTAGAATAGTTGCCACTCTTGGGACTGTTCTAACCTCATAATGGGCGAAACGCTCTGGCATACGAGACGTTAGAAAATCGAAAATTAAATTCCCTCTGTAGTCTTAATTTTTGGCTTAATATCAACCATCTTTTGTTTAATTCACATATGAGAGGAATTAATATCGATATTGAAGCGTTTTTTCTTGGGAAATAGACCGAGTAGCGTGCTCAAAAGGCTCCAAGATGTTAGCCACCAACACCACCAATATTGTTCACTATAAATTCAAGTAAAATAGATTAGTTTTTGTAAAATTGCACAAAAATTTGATGTGCGTCAAGATAGCTCCGCAACTTTAGCGTCACATATCGATACAAAAATATCGGCTAAAAAACTTTTTGTTTTCGTCTTTTTACGTGATATTTAAACTAAAATTAAAAAGTTTAAATGCAAAACAATAGACACAAAACAATTAAATTATCTTTCTACTAAATCCGTGTTCGTCAAATTTCATGCAGTATTTATGCACTAAAATCGTGATTGAAAAATTGGGGTAGCAACATTTTTGCAAATATCTCGGCTTTGACGAGTTGTCGGCCAAATCGGCTTATGACAAGTTATAGAGTATTGTTTTATAAATATACCCTCAAAAATTCATAATTTTAAAACTTTTCGTTTTGAGATATTTCAGGAAAAGTACGATAACCTCAGCTCCAGCCCCATACAAAATGAGCACAAAAATCAATGCTGCCGATTAATGACCGTAACTTTTTTGACTTTCTTGTCGGCCATAGCGCACATTATACTTTCGTAGATACAACTATAAGGAAGATACATATATAGCAATTTTGGTTGAAATCCAATTATCTGTTTTGAGAAAATTGACCTCTTCCTAACCCGCAAAAACAAGTTCATTTCGCAGGTGCATCTAATCACTGGAACCAGCGTGGAACCAGTCAGTGTTGAATAACACCATTTGGACTTTGGCGGGACTTCAAATACTTGCAGAAAATAACTAAATGAAACAAATATTACTATAATTTAAAATTACATTTAAATACTCTATTTATATATATGTCGGCGCACACTAAGAGTGTGTGTGTATGTTGGTGTGAGTGTGTGGGTATGCTGTTGTAGGAATTTCACCAGAGGCTTAATTTCATCATTATAGGAATATTACATCAGTCACTAATTGCGCCGTGATTAATTGTGTGTGTATGTTGTCGCTTTAAGAAGTGTCGTTTAGCAGGGCGACAGCGTAGTGTCGCTGTCGCCGAGTGTGGTTCGGTGGTAAGCATAGAATGAAGAAGGGACGACGCAGGCAGTTGCGTATAGATCGTCGTGTGTGTAAAACCGAAACTCGCTGTGCTATTACGATGTCGGAAAATAACGGCGCTGCAACATCAGAAGTGGATCTGGCTCGCTACCTAATGATGCAGATGGACCATGGCGAATTTTGATGGAAATGCAAAATAAAAACTTGATCGAGCTTATTAAAGCTGTACAATCGGCGGCACCTGAAACAACAAACAAAAACAATTGTGCTTCCAAAATTCAACGCAGACCTTGATGGCGCCGACGCGTCGGCCTAGTGTTCAACCGTAAACATAATTTTGGCAGAAAATACTATAAAAGGCAGCGAGTTGGTAATGGCTTTGAGTGCATCGTTGGAAGGTAGTGCGTCGCAGTGGTTTCCGCAAATATGTTATCCATAGATAACTTGGGATGAATTTAAAGAACTTTTCATCCAGCGTTTTGGCATTGTAGAAACGCCAGCGGCCATGTTTTTGTCAATGCTAGCTAATTGTCCGACCGATGGCGAATGTCTCTCCAATTATGCTAGTCGTCACTTATCACGAAATGGCGTGACATGAACGTAGAGGAAATTGCAGTTTCTGTGACGCTTGCGAAGATGGCTCATGTTGATAACAGATTGCAGCGTTTAACCTTTACTTCAAATATGCGCACCAGAAGTGAATTGCAAACCGAGCTTAAAGCATTCGAGTTCAACAAGAGGAAGAAAAATCTACAAGAAGAAATATCGTCACCTGACAGAAAGCGTTCGAAACTTTCAACAATAAAATGTCATTTTGTGGAAAATTAGGCCACAAGATGATGGAATGTCGAGCTAAGCAGCAGCAAAATCCGTCTTCTCATGCTACAAACAGTAGCGGCAGGAGTGTATCTGGCCACCATCAAAAAGCGAATGTAACCTGCTTTAAGTGTGGTGAACTTGGTCATATTTCATTATTTATTTTATTTACATGTTAATTATTATACAGAATAATATAATAACTAAAAGAAAGGGAGTGCTAGCAACTAAGGCCATCGACTCGACAGTTAATTTATATGTTGTTTAATAATTTGTTGATGTCTAGGAATTTAATTAGTAGTTTAACATTATTGTGAGTAGGTAAGGTAAGAAGAGAGGTGGGTTGCATTTGGCCAAATAGGCGGATTCTCGTGTTAATAAGTTGCGGACAGGTATCTAATATGTGTTGCATTGATAATTCTCCCCCGCACTTGGGGCATCTGGGCTTAGATTTTCCTTTTAGTAGGTGCTCGTGGGTTAAAGCAGTGTGACCAATTCTGAGCCGGGTGATAACATTGCACTGTCTTCTGTGCCATGAAGGTGGATAACGAACGGGTTCCATGTTTGGGTTATATAGTTTAAACCTGTGGTCGTAGTTGTCCCAATGTGTCATTTCCTTCCTTTTAGAATAGCCTTAATGTTGCGCCATAGGTCGTCTCGGACATCAGGGATGACCATTAGGCAAGGAGATTGTCCTGCAAGTTTAGCTGCTGCATCTGCCAGTTCGTTGCCTTTTATGCCCATGTGCCCTGGGGCCCAGAAAAGTTTTATTTTTGAAGCGTGTTTAATGCAAAGATGTCGGATTTGGCATATCAGGCTGTCATAGTTATACGTGTTTTTAACGGCATTAAGAGTAGAAAGACTATCGCTGCAAATTATGAATTTTCCCTTAAGCTCGAGAGCATGTTGGATAGCTTTTAGAACCGCTACAGCTTCTGCGGAGAAAATTGAAAAGTAAGCAGGAGTAATCCTGATGCAACAACCGTTGCAACGGTACCTGATTGGCTCACGACTGCGAAGCTAGTAGAGTTAATGGTTTTGGATCCGTCACTGTATAGCCAACTCCAATTGGGCAATTTTTCCGTTTCGGCAGCTAGCATTTGCAGGAATATACATTTGGGTGTTTGCGATTTCTTTAACACGTGGAGAGACATATTCACGGTGTGGTCCTGTAGTCGCCAAGGAGGGGATGGGCTGATTTTGTTCCAACTATGCGGCATATCCAATTGATGTTTTTGAAGAAATTGGAGCATCTGCGGATAGTAGACATGACTTTAAATCTTCGGCGCTGCTTAACCGTTGTTTTAAAATCCTTTAAAAGAATTTGGTTTGTCGAGCAAAAGAATTTTTGGAATGAGCTTAAAAGTCAGTTGAGCAGTTCTCGTCTGTATTTCAGGAAAGCCAGCTTCAGCTAAAAAGCATTTTGTCGGAGTTGTTGGAAATGCGCCAATGCTTCGCCGTACTGCTGCATGGTATGCGGGGGAGAACAATTTGATGTTGGAAGGCGCGCACCATCCATAGATAGCCAACCCATAGTCGATTTTGGCCAACATTAAGGCTCTTGTGGCTTGAACTAGCGAGGTTGGATGGACGAGCGATCGTTTAGACCCAAGAAACTTAATAATATTTAAGCGTTTGTTAAGGCTATCTCTAAGGTTTATACAATGTTGCTTAAACGTAAGTTTTCTGTCGAGTGTAAGGCCGAGAATTTTAAGACTAGATGTATATTCTATTGTAATGTTATTTACAGTTACAGTTGGATATGTACAACGATGTTTTTTACAAATATGAAATAATTTACATTTGTTTAAAGCCAGAGTGGCTCCTGAGAGTTTGCCCCATTCTACGATATCCTCAAGAATTTTTTAAGGGTAAATGAAAGTAAATTATTATCTTTGCAGTTGCTGAAAATGATGGCATCATCAGCGTAGACTGAGAGCTGAATTTTTGTGTTTTAATATAATATTATTAAGGGATTGAAAGCTATTAAGAACAACACCACAGAAAATTTATAAAAATTAGTTAGGGTGTTATTAACTCTAACACGGATGGATCGCTAGGTCATGAAAGCCTTCACTAGGTTGAAGGTCTTGGGACCTATCCCCCACCGGGATAGTTGCTCTAGAACAGAGTGCACTCCAACGCGGTCAAAAGCCTTTTCGAAATCCGTAGCCAAAATGGTGACATGATTTCTGGTTGAAAGGGCATCAGACGCGTAATGATGGATATGCAAAAGAGAGTCAATGGTACTATGCTGTTGCTTGAAAGCAGTTTGGTTGGGGCTGATAAGTTTATTCTTAGTCATAAACCACATGATCCTTCTGGCAAGAATTTTTCCAGGGTTTTGCTTAGGCAGGAGAGTAGAGATATGGGACGGAAGGATGATAATTCATGGGTAGGTTTATTTGGCTTAAGGATAGGAATTATAGTAGCAGTCCTCCAAGTATGCGGGTAGCTACCCGCATCTAACATTTTGTTGTATATTTCTAGCAATTTTTGCTTTCCTTCTATGGGTAAATTACGAAGCATAGTGTAGGAGATGCGGTCATGACCAGGAGTTTTCCCTTTGGCATGCTGCAGAGCTGATTCCAGTTCAATCGAAGTGAACTGCGATTCGAGGAACTTAGCATCTGCGGATAAGTGGTTAGGCGAATATGCCTGAGATAGAAATTTTTCTTTACTAGCTATATATACATTAGAGAAATTTTCGTCCTTGGAATAATTGGACCACATAGCTCGAAAGCATTGCCAATGTCTGCCGAATTATGCAGCTCAATATTATTATCCTTTATGGATTTAATTGGCCCTGGGAAAATCCCAACTAATTTGTTGATATCGGCCCATATTTTTTGGTTGTAGAAAGAGGGTTGATGTTGGAGGTGAAATTGCCAAAAGATTCACGTTTTGCTTTAATAGCTTCTCTTTTAAACAAGGCTCTAGCTTTTGTAGGCTATTAAGTTGGTACTGTTAAGAGAGGTTTTATAGCTGTGCCAGAGAACCTGCTTTTGTTTTCAGATCTTGGAGAAATGGACTAAACCAAACAGGGTTCCTCCTTTGTTTTTTGGTTTAGTTTGAGGGATGGCTACGTTGGCTGCTGTTTTTATAGCTTTCGTGATTCTGGCAGTAAAAGGTTCAAATCATTGGTAGACTCAAACTGAAAGTTTTTTACAAATGGATTGGAAGGTAATCCAGTTGGCATCGTGCTGTGTTTTGGACAATGTGTTGTACAATTCATTCTCTAAAGCCTTAGCAGCTTGGTCTGAATTTGACTGAGAGAAAACCATCTTTTTGAACCTTGAATCTAGAATAGTTGCCACTCTTGGGACTGTTCTAACCTCATAATGGGCGAAACGCTCTGGCATACGAGACGTTAGAAAATCGAAAATTAAATTCCCTCTGTAGTCTTAATTTTTGGCTTAATATCAACCATCTTTTGTTTAATTCACATATGAGAGGAATTAATATCGATATTGAAGCGTTTTTTCTTGGGAAATAGACCGAGTAGCGTGCTCAAAAGGCTCCAAGATGTTAGCCACCAACACCACCAATATTGTTCACTATAAATTCAAGTAAAATAGATTAGTTTTTGTAAAAATTGCACAAAAATTTGATGTGCGTCAAGATAGCTCCGCAACTTTAGCGTCACATATCGATACAAAAATATCGGCTAAAAAACTTTTGTTTTCGTCTTTTACGTGATATTTAAACTAAAATTAAAAAGTTTAAATGCAAAACAATAGACACAAAACAATTAAATTATCTTTCTACTAAATCCGTGTTCGTCAAATTTCATGCAGTATTTATGCACTAAAATCGTGATTGAAAAATTGGGGTAGCAACATTTTTGCAAATATCTCGGCTTTGACGAGTTGTCGGCCAAATCGGCTTATGACAAGTTATAGAGTATTGTTTTATAAATATACCCTCAAAAATTCATAATTTTAAAACTTTTCGTTTTTGAGATATTTCAGGAAAAGTACGATAACCTCAGCTCCAGCCCCATACAAAATGAGCACAAAAATCAATGCTGCCGATTAATGACCGTAACTTTTTGACTTTCTTGTCGGCCATAGCGCACATTATACTTTCGTAGATACAACTATAAGGAAGATACATATATAGCAATTTTGGTTGAAATCCAATTATCTGTTTTGAGAAAATTGACCTCTTCCTAACCCGCAAAAACAAGTTCATTTCGCAGGTGCATCTAATCACTGGAACCAGCGTGGAACCAGTCAGTGTTGAATAACACCATTTGGACTTTGGCGGGACTTCAAATACTTGCAGAAAATAACTAAATGAATCAAATATTACTATAATTTAAAATTACATTTAAATACTCTATTTATATATATGTCGGCGCACACTAAGAGTGTGTGTGTATGTTGGTGTGAGTGTGTGGGTATGCTGTTGTAGGAATTTCACCAGAGGCTTAATTTCATCATTATAGGAATATTGCATCAGTCACTAATTGCGCCGTGATTAATTGTGTGTGTATGTTGTCGCTTTAAGAAGTGTCGTTTTAGCAGGGCGACAGCGTAGTGTCGCTGTCGCCGAGTGTGGTTCGGTGGTAAGCATAGAATGAAGAAGGGACGACGCAGGCAGTTGCGTATAGATCGTCGTGTGTGTAAAACCGAAACTCGCTGTGCTATTACGATGTCGGAAAATAACGGCGCTGCAACATCAGAAGTGGGATCTGGCTCGCTACCTAATGATGCAGATGGACCATGGCGAATTTTGATGGAAATGCAAAATAAAAACTTGATCGAGCTTATTAAAGCTGTACAATCGGCGGCACCTGAAACAACAAACAAAAACAATTGTGCTTCCAAAATTCAACGCAGACCTTGATGGCGCCGACGCGTCGGCCTAGTGTTCAACCGTAAACATAATTTTGGCAGAAAATACTATAAAAGGCAGCGAGTTGGTAATGGCTTTGAGTGCATCGTTGGAAGGTAGTGCGTCGCAGTGGTTTCCGCAAATATGTTATCCATAGATAACTTGGGATGAATTTAAAGAACTTTTCATCCAGCGTTTTGGCATTGTAGAAACGCCAGCGGCCATGTTTTGTCAATGCTAGCTAATTGTCCGACCGATGGCGAATGTCTCTCAATTATGCTAGTCGTCACTTATCACGAAATGGCGTGACATGAACGTAGAGGAAATTGCAGTTTCTGTGACGCTTGCGAAGATGGCTCATGTTGATAACAGATTGCAGCGTTTAACCTTTACTTCAAATATGCGCACCAGAAGTGAATTGCAAACCGAGCTTAAAGCATTCGAGTTCAACAAGAGGAAGAAAAATCTACAAGAAGAAATATCGTCACCTGACAGAAAGCGTTCGAAACTTTCAACAATAAAATGTCATTTTTGTGGAAAATTAGGCCACAAGATGATGGAATGTCGAGCTAAGCAGCAGCAAAATCCGTCTTCTCATGCTACAAACAGTAGCGGCAGGAGTGTATCTGGCCACCATCAAAAAGCGAATGTAACCTGCTTTAAGTGTGGTGAACTTGGTCATATTTCATTATTTATTTTATTTACATGTTAATTATTATACAGAATAATATAATAACTAAAAGAAAGGGAGTGCTAGCAACTAAGGCCATCGACTCGACAGTTAATTTATATGTTGTTTAATAATTTGTTGATGTCTAGGAATTTAATTAGTAGTTTAACATTATTGTGAGTAGGTAAGGTAAGAAGAGAGGTGGGTTGCATTTGGCCAAATAGGCGGATTCTCGTGTTAATAAGTTGCGGACAGGTATCTAATATGTGTTGCATTGATAATTCTCCCCCGCACTTGGGGCATCTGGGCTTAGATTTTCCTTTTAGTAGGTGCTCGTGGGTTAAAGCAGTGTGACCAATTCTGAGCCGGGTGATAACATTGCACTGTCTTCTGTGCCATGAAGGTGGATAACGAACGGGTTCCATGTTTGGGTTATATAGTTTAAACCTGTGGTCGTAGTTGTCCCAATGTGTCATTTCCTTCCTTTTTAGAATAGCCTTAATGTTGCGCCATAGGTCGTCTCGGACATCAGGGATGACCATTAGGCAAGGAGATTGTCCTGCAAGTTTAGCTGCTGCATCTGCCAGTTCGTTGCCTTTTATGCCCATGTGCCCTGGGGCCCAGAAAAGTTTTATTTTTGAAGCGTGTTTAATGCAAAGATGTCGGATTTGGCATATCAGGCTGTCATAGTTATACGTGTTTTTAACGGCATTAAGAGTAGAAAGACTATCGCTGCAAATTATGAATTTTCCCTTAAGCTCGAGAGCATGTTGGATAGCTTTTAGAACCGCTACAGCTTCTGCGGAGAAAATTGAAAAGTAAGCAGGGAGCAATCCTGATGCAACAACCGTTGCAACGGTACCTGATTGGCTCACGACTGCGAAGCTAGTAGAGTTAATGGTTTTGGATCCGTCACTGTATAGCCAACTCCAATTGGGCAATTTTTCCGTTTCGGCAGCTAGCATTTGCAGGAATATACATTTGGGTGTTTGCGATTTCTTTAACACGTGGAGACATATTCACGGTGTGGTCCTGTAGTCGCCAAGGAGGGGATGGGCTGATTTTGTTCCAACTATGCGGCATATCCAATTGATGTTTTTTGAAGAAATTGGAGCATCTGCGGATAGTAGACATGACTTTAAATCTTCGGCGCTGCTTAACCGTTGTTTTAAAATCCTTGAAAAGAATTTGGTTTGTCGAGCAAAGAATTTTTGGAATGAGCTTAAAAGTCAGTTGAGCAGTTCTCGTCTGTATTTCAGGAAAGCCAGCTTCAGCTAAAAAGCATTTTGTCGGAGTTGTTGGAAATGCGCCAATGCTTCGCCGTACTGCTGCATGGTATGCGGGGGAGAACAATTTGATGTTGGAAGGCGCGCACCATCCATAGATAGCCAACCCATAGTCGATTTTGGCCAACATTAAGGCTCTTGTGGCTTGAACTAGCGAGGTTGGGTGGACGAGCGATCGTTTAGACCCAAGAAACTTAATAATATTTAAGCGTTTGTTAAGGCTATCTCTAAGGTTTATACAATGTTGCTTAAACGTAAGTTTTCTGTCGAGTGTAAGGCCGAGAATTTTAAGACTAGATGTATATTCTATTGTAATGTTATTTACAGTTACAGTTGGATATGTACAACGATGTTTTTTACAAATATGAAATAATTTACATTTGTTTAAAGCCAGAGTGGCTCCTGAGAGTTTGCCCCATTCAACGATATCCTCAAGAATTTGTTTAAGGGTAAATGAAAGTAAATTATTATCTTTGCAGTTGCTGAAAATGATGGCATCATCAGCGTAAACTGAGAGCTGAATTTTTTTGTGTTTTAATATAATATTATTAAGGGATTGGAAAGCTATTAAGAACAACACCACAGAAAAATTTATAAAAATTAGTTAGGGTGTTATTAACTCTAACACGGATGGATCGCTAGGTCATGAAAGCCTTCACTAGGTTGAAGGTCTTGGGACCTATCCCCCACCGGGATAGTTGCTCTAGAACAGAGTGCACTCCAACGCGGTCAAAAG
The DNA here is from genome assembly GCF_023558435.1 of Drosophila sulfurigaster albostrigata. Lineage (NCBI taxonomy): Eukaryota > Metazoa > Arthropoda > Insecta > Diptera > Drosophilidae > Drosophila > Drosophila sulfurigaster. The sequence continues at coordinate 382,085 of NW_026909668.1, read as the reverse complement.
CCTTTTCGAAATCCGTAGCCAAAATGGTGACATGATTTCTGGTTGAAAGGGCATCAGACGCGTAATGATGGATATGCAAAAGAGAGTCAATGGTACTATGCTGTTGCTTGAAAGCAGTTTGGTTGGGGCTGATAAGTTTATTCTTAGTCATAAACCACATGATCCTTCTGGCAAGAATTTTTTCCAGGGTTTTGCTTAGGCAGGAGAGTAGAGATATGGGACGGAAGGATGATAATTCATGGGTAGGTTTATTTGGCTTAAGGATAGGAATTATAGTAGCAGTCCTCCAAGTATGCGGGTAGCTACCCGCATCTAACATTTTGTTGTATATTTCTAGCAATTTTTGCTTTCCTTCTATGGGTAAATTACGAAGCATAGTGTAGGAGATGCGGTCATGACCAGGAGTTTTCCCTTTGGCATGCTGCAGAGCTGATTCCAGTTCAATCGAAGTGAACTGCGATTCGAGGAACTTAGCATCTGCGGATAAGTGGTTAGGCGAATATGCCTGAGATAGAAATTTTTCTTTACTAGCTATATATACATTAGAGAAATTTTCGTCCTTGGAATAATTGGACCACATAGCTCCGAAAGCATTGCCAATGTCTGCCGAATTATGCAGCTCAATATTATTATCCTTTATGGATTTAATTGGCCCTGGGAAAATCCCAACTAACTTGTTGATATCGGCCCATATTTTTTTGGTTGTAGAAAGAGGGTTTATGTTGGAGGTGAAATTGCCAAAAGATTCACGTTTTGCTTTAATAGCTTCTCTTTTAAACAAGGCTCTAGCTTTTTTGTAGGCTATTAAGTTGGTACTGTTAAGAGAGGTTTTATAGCTGTGCCAGAGAACCTGCTTTTGTTTTCTCAGATCTTGGAGAAATGGACTAAACCAAACAGGGTTCCTCCTTTGTTTTTTTGGTTTAGTTTGAGGGATGGCTACGTTGGCTGCTGTTTTTATAGCTTTCGTGATTCTGGCAGTAAAAAGGTTCAAATCATTGGTAGACTCAAACTGAAATTTTTTTTTACAAATGGATTGGAAGGTAATCCAGTTGGCATGGTCAGTCTTGAACCTAATTATAGGAGTGAATTTTTCCGGTGGGATATGGGTCAGGAGGTTAATGGTGATAGGAAAGTGATCGCTACCATGTAAGTTTTGGCCAATTGACCATTTGCAGTATGGTACCAGGGTAGCGGAAGCCATACTCAGGTCGATGTTGGTAAAGGAGTTGTGAGTCGAGTGGTGAGTGGCAGAACCATCATTTAAAATAGCTAAATTTGTTCTGGCTATGAGATCTTCGACTTGAAAACCTTTAGAGTTGCGAGAGCAGGACCCCCATAGCGGACTCCAAGCATTGAAGTCCCCAACATAAACTATAGGTTTTAGAGCTGCCTTTACAATATTTATTAAATCGGAGGCTAATAGGCTTTGGTTGGGGGGGAAGTAAGAGTTTAATATTATTATATTCGGGTGGGATAAAATTTCAATGCCCATGGAGCAAGTGGGAGAGTTTAAATTGACAGTTTTATGCGGGATGTTTTGTCGTATAAGTATACCAACGCCATGCTTCGCATGGAGAATGGCAGAATTATTAAAAAAATAACCAATAAATGGTTTGGGAGTAGCGACTTGAATGGTATTAGATTTGAGATTAGTCTCTTGTAGGCATATAATATCCGGATTGGATTGATTAATTAATAACAATAGTTCAATGTAATTGTTGAAGTATCCGTTTATGTTCCATTGAAGAATTTTGAGCGTCATTGTTTAGAAGAGATGGAGTGGATATTATATGCAATTAAGATAATAATTAGATTTATATTATATATCAGAATCATCCATAGAGTCATCTAATATATTGTTAAGATCATTTCGTTTTAAATAGGTAGAAGTAGATGGGATGTTGGTGGTAGAGGTAGTTTTAGTTTTGTTAGATAGTTGTTTTAGGTATTCAGTAGTTTTAGGCGTCAGGCCAAGATAGTCATAGTCATCATCGACTGTTTCGGTAGTGCTATTATCGTGTTGATTTTGCTGATACGACAGCGATGTAGATGCTGAGTTAAATGATGATGTTGTTGTTGTTGTTGCTGTTGTAGTTCCTTTGTTGGAATCGGTAAATGTTTTATCTCTGCTTGTCTTATTGATAGTTGTTCTTGTGTGGTTGTTTTTTGTTATTATTTTGTTCCGTTGTTTTTCCGTTGTTATTGTGTCCAGCATTCGCTACTGCAGCGTAGGAGGAAGAGCTGGATAGTTTTGTTGTAGTTCCGTTAAACAGTAATTTAGCTTCGCGCATTGTGCATTTTTTTGTTGTCTTGATTTTCAGAATTTCTCTTTGCTGCTGATATTTGGGACATTGTCGAGAGGAGGAAGGGTGTTCTTCTGAGCAGTTGACGCATTTCGTTTGTGAGCAGTTGTCAGGCGAATGAGGAGGTAAAGCGCAATTACCGCAACGAGGTTCATTTTTGCAGTGCTTGGCTGTGTGGCCAAGCAGCTGGCAAGATTTGCACCTCATTGGGTTCGGAATATACTCCCGTACCTTTACTGAATGCCATGCTATATCGATTTTGCTAGGAAGGTGGTATAGGTCAAAAGTGACCAGAATTACTCCAGAGGGTTTGGTAGCATTGTCGATGGTTTTAGTGAACTTGAAAATATCGCTGACTTTTTTGGGATCGCAGCTCTTCTATAATTTCTTCATTGGAGACATCGGAGAGAAAGGGTGCGTATATTGTGCCTTACACTTGGTTAAGGGTTTCATGCATCTTACATGTGATGTCGCAAATGCCCGGTAAAGTAGGTGAGTTGATGAACTTGTCAGCCTCGCTTTGATTTTTAACTAACATCAGCAGGTTGCCGTCGCGCAAGTTGGAGATGGAAGTGATGTTTTTTGAAATTAAACGCAGTGCGTTGTAAACGGCGATGCAGGAGAAATCAAAGATTTTTTTCTCAACGTTTTTGGATGCCATAATAATGTACTTAGGGTTTTCAAGTGTTATTGTTGGAAGTTCGGGAAATGTCATGTCGATTTTTGATTTTTTTCACTGGGGGGCTTTCAGAAAGCAACGCAAACTGATTGCCCTTCAGATTAGGGGCCGAGGGGGGGGCCCCATTGTCGGACGATATAAGCTTTCGATTAGATAGCTAAAGCTTTATTGCACTCGCGAAAGAATGTCAGAGGATCAGTAGAAGATAGACCGCGCGGGTCGCAAAAGAAAGAACACCGAATAGACTCTGCTGATAAGAGAAGCGACGTCTGCCCGCAACGAGAGCTAGTCGAAGACTGGTCATATTTCAACACATTGCAGTAAGCCTAAAGTGGACAAGATCAAGGATACACATCAGATGAAAAGAGTGGAGCTTTGCGAAGTTGTTGAGCCCATCGGTTCATCGAGGTGAGACGTTTATAACAACGTTCGACTCTGGAGCGGAATGTTCATTAATAAAACAAAAGATAAGTCACAAATTAGTTGGTAAAAGAATTAACAATGTAGTGATGCTGAAGGGTATTGGTAGTGGCGGCATATGTAGCACATTGCAAATACTTAGTAACGTAAAATTAATCAACATTGTATAGAAATCTTGTTTCATGTTTTGGATAATGAGTATTTGAAGAATGACATTATTATTGGTCGAGAAGTACTGTCCCCTGGATTTAATGTTATAATATCATCGGGAAAATTCGAAATAATTAGATCAAATGATGAGAAATTTTGTGAATTAAATACTGATCTTGTTGGGGAAGATAAAGATAATGTTGGCGCATTTGATAGTTATTAGTTAAGAGCATGAAGTACCAAATGAAATTGTTAGAATTAGGGCGAAGCGAGAGCGCAATAAAGCTTTCGTTTGTTGCTCTCTGAGCGAATTCGCCTCGCTTCGCCACTCTAGTTAAGTTAGGCTTAATGTAACTTAGCATAGAATTATAAACACAGTTGAAATCGAACACTCTACAGCGCGTCATCACTCTTTTCGTTTTCGTTGTACCAACAACAATTAGGTCCAGTCTTTGTTCGCGAATAAAGCGGAAAATATAATATTGCAAAAACTCTTGTAATTTTTCATGGCGCCCCTGGGTGGACTTTAATTGTTGTTGAACGCGAGTGATTGATCTAAAACAGAAAACAAAACAAATTCGCGCCGGTCGCTAAATAAAATAAAACATAAACAAACAATTGACTTTGTGCCAGTGCTGTGATCCACTTGTGTTTGTGTCATCGGTGGACTTTTCTGCATCATCGCTGGAGGATACCCTGCACCAAGCAGAACACACAGAGAAAAGTGGCTGGGATCATTACAGATCGCCGATTCCAGGTACTGTGCGAAAAATTGAAAGCGAACAACTGAATTGGTTGCCAAGTTGCAAAATTCTAGTGACGCTTTCAATTCTTGGCACATACGTAATAGTAGAGCATTTGTTTTAAATTTATATTTTAATTTAAAAAGTGAACCGCTTAGGCAGAATATTGTTTTTGTTTTCTAAGTGAAAGTGACTAGGAAAAAATTTTATTTCCATTGCATCGAACTTCTTCTCTTAGTTCGTTGCAATTTTCGCTTTCGTCGCCCCCTTTGTCACCAGATTCGTAGCCGCTGTAAGTTGTGTGCTGTTGCTAAGCGCACATACGTATAGACATACATACATATATACCCGCAAGCCAACACTGCACCGGTGCATTTCGGCTCCGTGTTGTTGTTGCTTGCATTTTCGTTTTCGCTTCGCGCGCTTAGAAACAGCGCACATACACACATACATATGTTAGCAAGCCAGCATCTGCACAGTGCATTGCGCTCTGTAGTCTGTGTTGTTGCTTGCACTTTTCGTTGTCGCGCGCTTTGCAGCGCTCAGAACTCGCTCCCCTACATTCGTTGGTTGAGCATATCAGTGCGATATCTCGTTTGCTCCCTCGAAGTGTGTACTCCCCTATTATTGTCCGAGAAAGCTTAGTGGTTAGCTTAGGACAATTTAAAAATAATAATAATAAAAAATTAGGTAAAAATAAAAGAATAGTTCAAAATAATAATTCAAAAAAAAAAAAATTTTTTTTTTTTTTTTTTTTCGTTGTTGTTGTTGGAAGCAACAAGATTTATTTTGTATTTTATTTTTATATTTTTGTCGTCTCCTCTAATAAGTTAAACAAAAATGAATTCGAAAGAGACCCTTGAAGGCTCTAAAAGAAACTTGCTATTTGCGTGAAGAGCATTTGCAGAGTTAATAATCAAATTCTCGATGACACGATCGGTCGAGATTTGACAGAGCTAGAGTGCAGGCTTGAGATGTTGTCGTCGCATATTGAAAATGCTCTCAAATATCAAAGCAGAATTGAGACATTTGACGAATATGACGATTACCGGTGCGAGTTAGAAGAGATTTGCATTACTGCAAAGGCAAGGCTGAAGGCGATGGTGAAATCGTTGACCGATACTTCATCCGCCAATATATCGATTCAGCCGATTGCCGCTCCTCGTACCCGTCTGCCTAAACTCTCATTGCCAAAGTTCAGCGGAAAGTATTCCGAATTTAAAATTTCATAAGTTTGTTTGAGACTCTTGTTGACAATGACCATTCAATTCCGCGCATTGAGAAATTCAATCATCTCATTTCTTGTCTCTCTGGTGAGGCTCTTGGAACGGTGAGAGCGTTTCAAGTCACCGAGGACAACTATGAGAAAGCAATGGCGAGTTTGAAAAGAGTATATGACAATGATTGTCTGATATTTAATGAAAATATCACTGCTCTTTTCAATTTGCCAAAGATTTCGCAGCCCTCCGCTTCAGCGTTGCGAAACTTGATTGACACTGTCTCTGCGATATACGGATCTTTGTTGTCGATAGGTGATGATAAGAAGATTGCAAATGCAATCCTTATTCACCTGGTCATGCACAAAGTTGATGCAATGACAAAGAAGAAGTGGGATGAGCAGCTAGATTACACGAAAATTCCATTATGGAGTGAGTGTGAAACTGTGCTTAATCGTCGATATCAGCACTTGTCAGCTGAGAATTCGACAAAGTCCGATAGTCAAGCCGTTTCCACTAAACAGCTTAATAAAAGCTCGTTTTCGTGTACGACGCTCAAAGATAAGATTGATCAAAAGACCCAAATATGCGAATATTGCAATTCCGAAGATCATTCCATCGTGAGTTGCTCGATGTTTGCTGCCTTGGCAGTTAAACAGAGATTCGACTACGCGAAATCAACTGCATTATGCATAAATTGTCTTCGGAAGGGTCACACTGTCGCCAAATGTAAGGCAAAAAAGTGTCGTGTGTGCAGCCGTTCACATCATACGTTGCTGCACATATATTCTGCGACTACAAATAGTAGAGCGTTACCACCCCAAGTCTCTCCGCTGTTGAGCCTGATCGTCCATCCACTTCACATGCGATGCATGCGACCGTGTCGGATAAAGTGATCCTGGCCACAGCAGTCATCAAAATAAAGACGAATTCAGGCGATTTCGTCTTAGCCCGCTTTGCTGGACTCTGGGTCACAAATTAATTTTGTGACTGAGGAACTAGCTCAGCGGCTGCATTTGCGTAGAGAAGACTCGTGCATCAGCTTGCTTGGCATTGGTGAATCCAATTCTCAAGTTAAGAAAAGATACACACTGTGGTGAAGTCGCGAGTTGGCTGCAATGAATACGCGATCGATTTATGGATCCTCAAATCGATCTCAGGTTATCAGCCAGATCACACTGTAAATGTCAGTGGCTGGAAGATACCTGACAATATTCAGCTAGCGGATCCCTATTTCTTCAAACCGCAGAAAATTGATCTTCTTATCGGCGCTGAAACATTCTTTGACCTATTGTCCGTTGGCCAAATCAAGCAAGGTCCAGAGTGTCCAATCCTCCAAAAAACAAGCCTTGGGTGGATTGTCTCGGGGCAGTACACTCCTGGTGAAAAATCTCACCAGAAGATGACTGTCAATCTGAGCTATCAGGAAGAAAGTTTGAGCTCGATTGACAAGACCTTGCTGAAGTTTTGGACTGTCGAAGATGTGCGCTCTCCCTCCAAAGTCCTTTCCGCTGAACAACAAAGTTGTGAAGATCATTTCACAAATAATGTGAGAAGATTGCCGTCTGGTCGTTTCGAAGTAAGACTGCCGTTTAAATCAGATTCGCACCAGCTTGGGTGCTCATTTGAAGTTGCTAAACGGCGGTTTTGTCGCTTGAAAAACGCTTAACTCGAGATCCCGAGTTAAAGCGAATGTACTTGGAATTTATGGAAGAATATGTAGAGATGGGCCACATGTCCGAAGTGAGTCACATCCTTCCAAGTACACCACACTATGTTATTCCGCACCAATGTGTACTACGGCCCCAAAGCACTTCGACAAAGCTGAGGGTCGTATTTGATGCTTCGTGTCGCACTTCGACACATAAGGCGTTGAATGACATTCTTATGGTCGGGCCGACCATTCAAGAAAACTGTTTTCGACTCTGCTTCGTTTTCGATTGCATAAATACGCAGTAACGGCCGACATCAAAAAGATGTTCCGCCAAGTTATGGTGCACGAGGCAGATCGAAACTATCAGCTCATAGTGTGGAGAAAAGATCTATCAGACTCGTTGAGATTATTCAGATTAAATACTGTAACATATGGCACTGCGCCAGCGCCATTCTTGGCCATACGGTGTTTGATCCAGCTGAGCGAGATTGCGAAATCCTCGCACTCCATGGCAGCTGAAGTTATCAGGCAAGACTTCTACGTTGACGATATGTTGACTGGTGCCGCATGCGTCGAGGACCTGAAGACAATTAAGTCTGAAGTGTCGCAGATACTGCTAGGAGCAGGTTTTGAACTTGCGAAGTGGTTCTCGAATGCTCCTGGGTTCTCCGCATCAGACAGTACACCAAAGCCGATAACGATCTCCGAGACTGACGCAACCAAGACTCTATGTGTGATTTGGTTGCCAAATGAAGACGTGTTCCAATTCCGGATCGACGATTCATTCATGGGTCTTAAAGCGACAAAACGGAACATTCTCTCGGTGACATCGCGGTTATTCGATCCGCTTGGCCTATTGAGTCCCTTAATTATAAAAGCAAAGATACTGCTTCAAGAGCTCTGGCTTCAAAAGTTGGAGTGGGACGAATCCATACCATTGAGTTTGGATACATCGTGGCAGCAATTGAAGTCAAATTTGACACAATTGCAAAACATAAAAGTGCCACGATATTTATTCACAGAGCCTACGTCACCGATAGAGATACATGGCTTCGCCGACGCCTCAATAAGAGCGTATGGGGCGTGTATTTACGTTCGTACGCAAACTGCAGAAGGTTGTAAAGTATCATTACTAACCTCAAAATCAAAAGTAGCTCCCCTCAAGACTAAGACTCTTCCTAGACTTGAGTTGTGTGCAGCTCACCTTCTTGCAGAACTCTGCCACCGCATCCGAAGGCTGATCCGATCTCCAATTGAACGGACGGTTCTTTGGTCAGATTCGGAAGTCACTCTTCATTGGATCCGGTCACAGCCCTCCACTCTCGCGACATTCGTGTCGAATCGAGTGGCCGAGATTCAAGAGTGGTCAGAGAGCGTGGAATGGCGTCATGTTCCAACTAAGCAGAACCCCGCAGACATTGTATCGAGAGGTTGCGATGTGACTGAACTGTGCGCGTCAATGTGGTTTAGTGGTCCGTCATTCTTGATGGAACCACACGACGCATGGCCAGTTAACCACCATTTCGTCTCTGAAGAGACGCGCAATTTGGAAGTGCGCAAAACAGCTGTTGGACTGACAGCTATAGTGGTAAAGTCAGATCTAGTGGACTCGATCGAAAGTTTTTCGTCGCACACAAGTCTGTTGAGAGTGTTCGCTTATGTGTTCCGCTTCATTCGAAGATGCAAAGACAAAACAGTTCAATTTGAACTGGTTCCAACGGCATCAGAACTGAAAGAAGCATTCAGTAAAATAGTAGAAGTAATGCAAGATTTCGAATTCAGAGACGATATAGAAAGGGTTCGTAAGAGTACACGTGTGAGCTCGAGTCTACAACGACTCAATCCTTTCATACATGAGTATGAAGGTGCTTGGTCTTCGTTTTCGTTGTTGCGAGTCGGGGGCGACTGGTAAATGCTCCTATTTCGTATGATGCTAAGTTTCCACTCCTCTTGTCGAAGCGCTCACAATTTGCTCGCAGCTATGTGAGGTACCTTCACTTGACCAACTGTCACGCTGGCCCAAGAGCGCTCGTGAGCATTCTCAGAGAACGACTTTGGTTAGTCAATGCTCAAGAGCTTTGTCGTCAGACAGTACGATCATGCATCCGTTGCTTTAAATGCAAACCTCGGCTGCTTACGCAAATAATGGGAAATTTGCCTGCTGATCGACTCCGAGCGCTCCGTCCATTTTCAATTTGTGGCGTAGATTTTTGTGGCCCGGTTGAGACAACCTATAGGATTCGCGGAAAGCCGCCGTACAAGTCGTACATAGCTTTGTTCGTCTGTTTTGCGTCAAAAGCGGTTCACTTAGAAATTGTATCCGATCTGTCATCTAATGCATTTCTAATGGCTTTCCAAAGGTTTGTTGGTCGAAGAGGATGCCCGAGCCGAGTCCATTGCGACAACGCGACGAACTTCGTCGGAGCAAGTCGCCATCTGGAGGAGCTAAGGAGACGAGTCGAGGCCGAGGAGAGCGCAGTTCGCGACTTCGCATCAAGAAGCGGATGCGAATTTGCGTTCATACCGCCGAGGCTCCTCACTTCGGAGGACTATGGGAGGCAGGTGTGAAGTCTGCAAAGCACCTACTCCTACGGACGGTGGGCAACGCCCTGCTCACGGCCGAGGAGCTGCAGACAGTGGTCGTGGCGGTCGAGGCGGTGCTCAACTCCCGCCCGCTAGGAGCCGTAAGCAACGACCCCAACGACGGCGAGGCACTAACCCCAGGACATCTACTGGTGGGCGGTCCACTGGTGGCACCGGCAGCATCGCGGACCCCGGACCAGGAGGGTCTGAGTTGCTTAAGGCGATGGCGAGCTGTCTCGTCGCTCAAGCGAGCGTTCTGGCAGCGATGGTCCCGGGGTATGTGCAGGGCCTGCAGGCACGGGCCAAGTGGGACCGGTTGCAGCCAAATCTGCGAATCGGAGAGCTCGTCGTCGTCGCAGAGGACAATCAGCCGCCGATGCAGTGGATGGTGGGGCGAATCGTGGCGGTATACCCGGGAGCGGACGGGGCGGTGCGCGTCGCAGACGTGCGAACCAGCACAAGAGGGCTGTTTAAACGGCCAATACACAAATTGGCGCCTCTGCCAATCGTATGAAGGCACAGTCGTTCATCGGGGCCGGTGTTGGCGCATTTGATAGTTATTAGTTAAGAGCATGAAGTACCAAATGAAATTGTTAGAATTAGGGCGAAGCGAGGCGCAATAAAGCTTTCGTTTGTTGCTCTCTGAGCGAATTCGCCTCGCTTCGCCACTCTAGTTAAGTTAGGCTTAATGTAACTTAGCATAGAATTATAAACACAGTTGAAATCGAACACTCTACAGCGCGTCATCACTCTTTTCGTTTTCGTTGTACCAACAACAATTAGGTCCAGTCTTTGTTCGCGAATAAAGCGGAAAATATAATATTGCAAAAACTCTTGTAATTTTTCAGATAAATTACAAGATTTGTTGAAAAATATTCAAAATCTTTTATTAATGGAATTCCTTCGACTAGTTAGTTCGGGTGAAATGAAAATTAAATTAATAGACCCAAGAAAAATTGTTCAAAGAAGACCATATCGGCTCAGCCCAAATGAAAGAGAATTGGTACGAGACAAGATTAATGAATTATTACAATGTAAAATTATACAGCCAAGTTGCTCACCATACGCAAGCCCCATAATGTTGGTTAACAAAAAGACGGCACTCATCGTTTGTGTGTTGATTACCGTGAATTAAATTCTAATACAGTTGCAGATAGATATCCCTTGCCCCTCATATCGGACCAGATAGCCAGACTTTATGGAGCGAAATATTTTACATGTTTAGACATGGCAAGCGGGTATTACCAAATTCCCATGCACAAAGAATCGGTAGAGTGTACAGCATTTGTCACTCCAGACGGGCAATATGAATTTTTGGCAATGCCCTTTGTTTCAGAAACGCACCTTCAGTATTTCAACGCACAGTCATGCAAGCACTTGGAGACCTTGCAAATACGTTTGTTGTCGTTTATATGGATGACGTAATGGTGGCTGCTGCAACAAAAAGTGAGGCTTTGGAAAGGTTGCAAATTACTCTTGATTGTCTTACGAATGCTGGATTCTCATTCAATATAAAAAAATGTTCTTTCCTTAAGTCGACAGTTCAATATCTAGGATATGAAGTGAGTGCAGGTGAAATCCGCCCGAATTCGCTTAAAGTTACAGCGTTAACTACCTTGCCACCTCCTCAGTCAGTTTCTGCTTTACGCCAATTTATTGGATTAGCGTCTTATTTCAGGCAATTCATGCAAGGATTTTCCTGTTTTATGAAACCGTTGTACCTTTTGACTTCGGAGAAGAATGATTTTGTTTGGAAATCGGAACATGAAGAAATTAGACAGAAAGTTATTTCTATTCTTACACAAAAGCCAGTTTTAGTAATTTTTGATCCTCACCATCCTATTGAGTTGCATACCGATGCCATCTTGTTACACAAAATCAACAATAAGTCTCATTTTATTGAATATTTCAGTAAGGCACTGATTGTAACTCACTTAAAGCATCAAGAACTAAACAGGATCTATGTCCCAGAGTGCAAAGATGGTGGGCGTACTTACAGTCCTTTACATTTGACATACAATATAAAGAAGGTAAACGAATGTCTCATGTTGACTTCTTTTCAAGAAATCTGCCTTCAGCAGAGTTGACTTGCAAAATTCCGGAAAAACGAGTTAATTTGGCAGAAATATCGGACAATTGGCTTTTGGCCGAACAGCGTCAAGATTCTGAAATTGTTGATATTGTAAATAAATTAAGAGAAAATTCTCTTGCTGAGGACATTGCTAAAACTTATGAGCTGAGAGCAGGAATATTATATCGAAAAATTCAGCGAAATGGTAGAACTCGATCCTTATCAATTGTTCCTCGATCATTTAGATGGTCCGTAATAAATCAGATCCATGAGTCCATCATGCATTTGGGATGGGAGAAGACCTTAGATAAGGCCTATGACTATTACTGGTTCGATAACATGTCCAAGTACATTCGGAAGTTCGTTGAGAACTGTATTACGTGTAAAATGTCAAAGTCTTCTTCGGGTAAAGTTCAAGTAAGTCTTCATCCAATACCAAAAGTAAATACACCTTGGCACACCATTCACATCGACATTGAGTGGCAAGTCTGATCAAAAAGAGTATATCATTGTTCAGGTGGATGCTTTTACTAAATTTGTTTATTTAACCCACACGCTTAAAATTGATGCTGAAAATTGCATAAATGCCGTCACGTCAGCTATTTCTCTGTTTGGAGTACCAAACCGCATGATAGCGGATCAAGGCAGATGTTTTGCCAGCACAAGATTTAGTGAGTTTTGTTCACAACAAAAAATTAAATTGCATTTGATTGCGACAGGTGCGAGTAGAGCGAATGGACAAGTCGAACGCATTATGAGCACCTTAAAGAACTTATTAACTGCCGTTGAAACTAGCAATCGATCTTGGCAAGATGCCTTAGGAGAAGTTCAATTAGCTTTGAATTGTACGGTTAGTCGAGTCACAAAGGCAAGCCCTTTAGAATTGTTTATCGGTAAAGTTGCCCGCCCGTTGGGATTGATTCCTCCCTGCGATATGTTGGAAGAGGTCGACTTGGCAGAAGTGAGAGCACGAGCAGGTCAAAATATTTTAACTGCAGCAGCATATAACAAGGAGCAATTTGATAAAAACAAGGCTAAAGTTGTTGGATGCAAGGTTGGAGATTTCGTATTGTTAAAAATGAAGAGAGGCATCAAACAAAGTTGAGTCCAAAGTTTAGGGGCCTTTTCAAATAACTGAATTGTTAGAGGGGATAGATATACGGTCAGGTCTTTGACAAATAATAGAAAATATAAATATGCTCATGATGACATAAGAAAAATGCCGGATGGACAAATACCAGTTGAATTTGAAAGTTGTAATAAGGATTTAAGTAATGAGAAAGAAACTGTTGAAAGAGACAGTAATGAAAAAGAAACTGTTGAAAGAGACAGTAGTGAAAAAGAAACTGTTGAAAGAGACAGTAGTGAAAATGAAACTGTTGAAAGAGAGAGTAGTGTAAAAGAAACTGTTGAAAGAGACAGTAAGGAAAAAGACACTGTTGAAAGAGACAGTAATGAAATCATGTAAAGAGAAACTGTTGCAAGAGACAGTACAGGTGCGTTAAAGGTTAATAATGAAATTTGTAATAATAATGTAAGCACAAGTGCAAAACAATTGTTTTGATCATGGCGTGTGGCGCATTAGATAATATAATGTAAAACTGAATGGTTAATGATAATGTAAAATGAGCTATGTATGTATGTATGTCAAAGAAAAGAATTTGTATTAGTTAAAACAAAAAAAAAAAATATGAAAAATGAAGATGTAATTTGTAATGAAAATTATAACGTTAGACGAGAAATGAAAAGTTTTATTTGAATAAATTGTTTGAATGGTAACAAAGCATTTTTGGAAAAATTGCACGAGGTCGTGTAATAGTCAGGATGGCGGTGTCGGCGCACACTAAGAGTGTGTGTGTGTATGTTGGTGTGAGTGTGTGGCTATGCTGTTGTAGGAATTTCACCAGAGGCTTAATTTCATCATTATAGGAATATTGCATCAGTCACTAATTGCGCCGTGATTAATTGTGTGTGTATGTTGTCGCTTTAAGAAGTGTCGTTTTAGCAGGGCGACAGCGTAGTGTCGCTGTCGCCGAGTGTGGTTCGGTGGTAAGCATAGAATGAAGAAGGGACGACGCAGGCAGTTGCATATAGATCGTCGTGTGTGTAAAACCGAAACTCGCTGTGCTATTACGATGTCGGAAAATAACGGCGCTGCAACATATATATTACTTTGTTATAATTAATAAATCTACGCAATTTTATATTCTTATTTAAATGAAATTTTGCAGTTTACTTGATCACTGTTAGCGGCAAAACTTTATGTTAACGCTATCATCAAATTATTCTTAATATTTGCAGAACTTATAGGCCATGTCGCGCTATTTCATTCTATTTGAATCAAATAGACAAATATTTTGCTTTTTGTTTTATTCAAATCGGTTAAGCCGTTTTCGGGAAAATTCAATTTTTGTGATTATTGCGAAAATTACAAATAAAATTCATGTTGGCATGGCAACGCTTAACATCTGCGAAGCTAGTAAAAAGTTAGCGTCGAATTTTTGTTTTGCAGATTTTTCAACATTTTGACTATGTACATAATTGCTCAATACTTTAAAAAATAGATAATTAACATATGTATCATTTCCCAATATATACTACATAGCAAATTATCATAGTTTCCGAGAAAATTCAAAATAACATCTACATTTTCCGATTATACGCTCTCCTAGACTTTGTCAGAGAAGGCGCGCATTGCTATAATATAAACATAAAAATTCGAATGCTTTGCAATTTGTTTTATTCAAATCGTGATATTCCTTTTCGAGAAAATCGCATTTTAGTAGAATAGTACACATTTTTGAATTTTTGCGCAATACCTAAAGTAGTCAAAACGTTGCCAAATTTAAAAATGGCGATCATGCACATACCTATTTATCATATTTATTACCCATATATATCCCCAACTTATTGGCCATGTCGCGCTATTTCATTCTATTCGAATCAAATAGACAAATATTTTGCTTTTGTTTTATTCAAATCGGTTAAGCCGTTTTCGGGAAAATTCAATTCTTGTGATTATTGCCAAACTAATATTACCATGGTGGCAACACGTGTTACGGCCGAAAATTGGGCCACCCTTTATGAACTTGGTGGCAACTCTGGAACATAACTATCTACCCGGCAGAACTGGAGGTGTCGATTGGCCATGGGTAAGTACTTACCTCGCCGATCACTACATGGGTACATTTCATACAAAAACGGAAATTAAAGAACGCATTGCTAGGTGCCACTTTGTAAGTAGTGGTGGTCTGCTAGTATGTGCTTATTTCCCCAGCAACGAACTAGCGCTCAGAACTGCAGGGCAATCATTTTAAATAATTATTAAACTATGAATATATGTATGTATATTAGAGCATAATTGAAGAGCTATATTATGACTGCAACTCTTCTGAATTTACATATATGTATATATAATTATATGTTCGCGGTGCACGAACAGTAAAAAAATAAAACACAAGGATTTATTTTTGTTTACTTAATAGACTACTTTATTTTTATTTATAAGCTCGCGGGCTACGCGTCTTAAGTGAGGAAAGTGTCTTTAAAACTGAACTCACAATATGCTGAGCTCTAACATGAAAGTTCTTATTACGACTTAGGGCTAACATACGTGTGATGTTTTGTGTTTGTGTTAGTGCAGTAATGCTGAGTCCTCAAGTTGTAAATGGAAAATTTTAATGGACTTTGGATTTTTTGGAAGTGGCTCGATCGCCAATGTAATAGGATCTTTTGTTTGTGACAGTTGGTGCCGTTGCGACAAATGTTTATGTTTATGATATGATTTGTGGGAAAGAATTTGGAAGGGGAATAATTGTGAGTGTTTGTCATGTACGAGAAATTATTCTGGTGGTGGATATATTACTATATATATAACAACTTTAACTTAATACCATTATGAGAGAAAAACACAAATGAAAATTTTGTTTTCGAAATATTTGTCTATAATTGAAAAATGTTTAAAAATATATGTATATACATAATAAGTTCCAGTGAAGTCCTGGACGAAATTTGATGTACATAGGTCTTGTACGTTGATGTACACAGTACATTCAAGTGGTCCACATGAACACCAAGTCGAAGCTTGTTGCGCCAAAGAGGAGGTGTTGGACGTTGATGTACACAGTACATTCAAGTGGTCCACATGAACACCAAGTCGAAGCTTGTTGCGCCAAAGAGGAGGTGTTGGACGTTGATGTACACAGTACATTCAAGTGGTCCACATGAACACCAAGTCGAAGCTTGTTGCGCCAAAGAGGAGGTGTTGGACGTTGATGTACACAGTACATTCAAGTGGTCCACATGAACACCAAGTCGAAGCTTGTTTCATAAGTACCTGAAATGAAATTAAAGTGATTAAATTAAAGTTTTTAGGACAACAATAATAATGAAAAACTATTTGGCAATCAAGAATCAGAAGACAAAACAAAGATTAAAAACATTTATCAGTCGGAGATTTGACATAATTTGCAAGTAATATAATTTTGTGAATCACCATAATAATCTCGTATGCAATTATTGCATATAGGTCGATCACAAAAATGCACTGGGATTCGGAAGGTGGTTTCTGCTCAGCACAGCAGTGTAAACAAAACCATCTAGAGAATCTCCATACCAGAAGTTTATCAAACAATTCGCTCCTAAATAAATCATGCGATTTTAAATTAGTAAGCGAAGTGTTTGATAAAATCTTTCAGCGTATTGCAAAATAAAAATGCCACAGTTGTAGCTATCAAATTGAGTATTCATGTGGTATTTTAAAATATAATAATTTTCAAACAGAGAAGTTTTCCCCGAATCCCCGAAGGGTCTAAAAATATTATTTTTTTACTGGACTTGTTAATAAATAAAATATAAAAATGATTTTCAAAGCAATGGGGAATTATAAGTAATTTAAATTTATGAGATCTAATACATTTGCCAATTAATTTATCATTATTAAAACAAAATTGTCTAATTGACAAGGCAAATTTATGATGGTTTCGATTTTGTTTTCGTATATCAGAACAGTGAGGCTAACATCAACGATAAAGTTTGTTAGCCAGCGATGATCGATTAACGAAAACAAATCACCCACAAAATTTTAAAACAAATTGTTGACTATCAAGTCACCATGAACTTTCCTGAAAAGAGACTCAAAGTTTAATATTATTATTTGTTGATTTAAATTTAGGTTGTTAGTTTCAGATTTTAATCTAATAATTAATTTTTTATGGATATCTTCCATATTAAATTTAGTTGAAATGGCTGAATTCGAGTAGTCCTGTTCAAAAATTTTTTCAACCTCCATTTTACAATCTTTGACTTCAGAGTCATGGAATTTTTCCAAAGTGGAAAAATCATTTTTAAACATTCCACTTTAAGCTTCTTCAAAGCTGGCTTTTGCCATCTTTCAATATGTCGAGAGAGCTTTCGCTTATCAGCCATTTCATCTAAATATTTATTTTCGTTAATTCTAAGTTTATTATTTTTGGTCTAATGATAGTTACGTTGGTTAGTTGGTCGTGTGAAGGGAGAGAAGTTGAAGCTGCTTCATGACGGAAACAGAGCATTCCTCCATTTTCGAATAAAGCGGCCCAATTTTAACCCCTTCTTATTATTCGGTTTAATAATACTATGCTTAACTACTTTAAAAACTATTCAATTTGCCCGTTGCTTGGTCTTTTGCCAGATGAATCAATAAATATTCCAATAATATTAGTCAGAAGGGAACATATACAATATACTTTTTAAAATGAACTCTAACATTTTCGGACAGTAAAAATATTGTTCGCGTAAGATGTATTAAATTTATTTAAATTATTAATGACTTCAATGTAAATGGTTTCAAATTTTTACGAAACGGATTTGCAAAGTTATTGAATTTAGTGTTATATCAGTTACTTTATCATTTAATGGTGTTTGGGCAAAAATTGTTCATTTAAACTTAAAAAATGTATCGTTACGGTAATTTATAAAATATGCTTTGGCGTTATCAACTATCTTATTAATACATGGAGAAAGAAGAATGATTGCAAGATTCTTGAACCATTTTTCTAATTCTAGCACGTTGTCAATCGAATAGGCGTAACCTAAGCAATTTCTTAAAATGTTCTTAATTCAGTGTTGTGCAAGCCAACTATTTCATCAATATTACGGCACATAATTTTGCAATAGTGACTTGTACAAAACTGAACACAAACGATAGGAAAAATGGAACTATTATTATATACATAATTAAAACAAATTTCATTATAATTTACAATATCAAGATTATTAAACTCTTTTAAAATGGCCCCAATAATAGCAAAATTAACATCAGTTATTATTCTCCTGCAAATAGGCCATTTGAATCGATTTTTAAACGAGACTCCGTAACTCGCACAAAATCTTCCATTGTCATACGATGTATGATTCGAAAGTATTGCATGAGCTACTGGGAATACAATATGGAGCTAGGGATATGGGCTACTAATGAATACAAAAATATTCTCTTCTCTACAAAGTGCAAAGGCTGCACTACGTTTCCTGTGGCATCCATATGTAATTCAATAATAATTTTATATGGGTCAATAACATATTAATATGTTCTTTGTCCCATAAAAGACTTCGAGTTTGGTTGATAAATACTGAATAAAATGAGAATGCCCTTTAGAAATCATACCGAAAGCATCGACAAAAGGATCCTTGTCGAAATCAAATTTGGCGTTGTTTTCTGATATTAAATTTCTATAAAAAGGCAGTTTCTCATTTGTCATCTGGTCATTACCAACTAAAGCTCTAGTCATATTTAACTTGTTAATTTTTAATTCTATATTCAAACGCAGTACAGTTTTTATGGAGGCTCTTTCCATAAATCTGTTTACAACCTTGCACTGCGTTTGTTTTTTTAAATACTTAGTATGTGTTATTTTAAGACTACTTGTTAAAACTTGAACGACCCCATCAAAAGACCCTTTAAATATAAAGCTATTGCAAGATGGATCCTTACAATAACCATACGCTACAAAATTTAACTTATTAATTCTTAGCTTCTTAAAGTATAGAACACACGCATTATTATGAGAGCTGTAAGCTTCTCTAATCATGTGCTCTATACTTTTGAAGCAGAGAACTGGTTAGTTAATAAAGAATATATATTTTAAAATCGATTACCTTAAATTTACAGTCCTCATAATTGCATTTTGAAAACATTGCACGTGGGCTATTCAAATTGTCAACTAGGAGGACCGATCGATTCAAACTTGCATTTCCACTGTGGCATTTTTTCGAAAGCATTTCAAATTGGCTTCTATTAATGTTTCGTCTGCCGGCTCAATGGAAATTTCAGTAGACTCATAGACTCCATTAGGGACATCATTGAATTTTGCCTGAAACTATATAAAAATTCAAATTAGAATTGAAATGATCTACAAATATTTACATATATTAAATTCAAATTTTTAATACTTACACGTTGGAAGCACTTTAGCAAGGCATAACGAGTCTTGCTAGTGTTGGCAAATGGAACCACTCGCTTCTGATTGGCATTTAGTTTGTCCAACAATATTTGGTAATCCAACGTCGAAAGTGTGCTTCCGGAAATTAGTCCTTCGGAAACTGCCTCCTGTACAGCATTCTTGTATCCATAGTTGCTATAAATGCAAAGGAAACATTGAAATTATTTATTTATTTACATGTTACTTATTATACACAATTATTATTGTGAAGAAGGAAGTGCTAGCTACTAAGGCCATCGACTCTGATATTATTACTTGTATTAAATACAGGGACGTTTTAAAGGCAGTACAGGGACTTTTCAGATATTGAGAAAAATTGTGTTGCAAAGTGAATAATAATAATTTTTATCTATATATATGTATATGTATATATATTTATACACTTCGAATATATATTTATGGCATTGAAAATTCAAAACAATATTATTCACTTTGAACACACACTTTTCCAATCAATTTATATTTTCCCGGAATGGCCGCTGCATTGTCACAAAAGCGCCACTGCATATATATATACATGCATATACGTCGGGAAACAATAAATTCAGGAAGCACAGAATTGTTGCGAAGTTCTAAGTTCGGGGAAGTACAGAATTCATGCGAAGGCATAGCAGCAGAGACGGTGGCAGCCTCTGCTGGTGAGTGAGGTCCGTTGACGAGTTACCGAAAGTCGTGAGATAGAAAGAGATGACGATAGAGGCTCAATTTGAGAGAGAGATGCTGAGAGAGCAGGATTGAGCGTAATGATCGATGAGAGTAGATTCAGTCTAGTTTCGGTAACGAGTGTGAGCGGAACTCGCTGTGCTGCCGCATCGATAATAAAACTTGAGTGACAATGGATGAAATTACCGGTCTTCCGACATCAGAAGTGGGATCGCCTTCGCCACAAGAGCACAGCTCCGCTCAATATATGGCAGCGCTGGAAGAGCAAAATAAAATCTAATGGAAATTATAAAAGCCATGCAGGCGCCAAGAGCCTCGGCGTCAGATGGGAAAACCACGCATGTGACACTGCCCAAATTTAATCCCGATGGCGCTGGAACAGATGCATCAGCATGGTGCACTACGGTCGATTTAATCTTCGCAGATAATGTGCTCAAAGGCAGCGCCCTGGTAATAGCACTAAGCAAAGCGCTGGAAGGCAGTGCCTCGCAATGGCTGTCCCAGGTATGCTTTGCTGGCATCACCTGGACCCAATTCAAGGAACTGTTCATCCAGAGATTCGTAGGCATTGAGACAACGGCTGCCGTACTGATTAATGTTTTAAATGGGCATCCCATATCTGGAGAAAGCTTTGCGGAATATGACAGTCGCATAGTTACGCTATTATTATCCAAGTGGAAATCGACGGAACTGGAGGAGATTGCGGTGTCAATAGCGTTAGCCCACATATCACAAATTGACAATAATTTGCTGCGTTGGGTTTTACGACGAACGTGACGACGCGTAATAAACTTCAGCGGCAGCTGCAGGCTTACGTATTCAAGAAGCGCAAAACGAAAATGATGAAAACTCATCAAACGCGGACAAGAAGAAACCACGAATGCAGTTGCAGGTAAAATGCCATTGTTGTGGAAAAATTGGACACAAATACGCCCAATGCCGCGCTCACATGAAGAGCTCATCCTTCACCAAAGGAAAGAATCACAGTGGAAGCAGCGTGTCCGGAGTAAAGGAGCGTTCAAACATAAGATGCTACAAGTGCGGTGAGGTTGGACGTATTGCTTCTGTATGTCAGGTTCTACAGCCCAAAGGCTTATTCTATCAAAGGGGTGAGACCTTTCCATTTTCTTTGACTCGGGTGCCGAGTGTTCTTTGATAAAAGAAAAATTAATTCACAAAATTGCTGGAAAAAGATTTAATAATTTAATTGTACTACGAGGAATTGGCGACAATATTGTTAAGAGCCATTTGCAGATTTTGTCTACGGTTCAAATATCCCAATTTAATTTAGAAATTTTGTTCCATGTCGTATTAGACAATTATTTAAAGCACGACATAATGATTGGTCAAGATATATTCCAGCTTGGTTTTGGTGTTATGATCGAAACAGACAAATTTAATATTTACAAAACTAAGATTATTAATGCTGTACATGAAGATACATCAATTTTGAAAATTTACTTGATACCAACATAGAATTAAGTGAAATTGATAAATGTAAGCTAAAAACGTATTGGAAAAATATTCTGACAATTTTATAAATGGAATCCAACTAAACGCGTAACCACAGGAGCATTAGAAATTCGTTTGATAGACGAGAATAAAACTGTTCAAAGGCGCCCATATCGACTCAGTGCAGATGAAAAGCTATTAGTTAGAGAAAAATAGACCAAATGATTAAATCAAATGTGATCCGTCCAAGCAATTCGCCATTTGCAAGTCCAATGCTATTAGTTAAAAGAAAGATGGCAGCGACAGACTGTGCATTGATTTTCGTGAGCTAAATTCAAACACCATCTCAGATAAGTACCCGTTGCCATTGATTTCTGATCAGATAGATCGCTTGCGAGGCGGAAAATATTTCTCTACTTTAGACATGGCCAGCGGATTTTATCAAATACCGATTCACCCTGACTCCATAGAAAGAACAGCATTCGTTACCCCAGAGGATCAGTACGAATTTCTGGTGATGCCATTTGGGTCAAAAATGCATCTTCTATTTTTCAACGTGCCATAGTCCGAGCCTTGGGTGACTTAGCCTATTCCTACGTAGTGGTCTACATAGATGACGTGCTGATTGTACCAGAAACAAAGGAGGAAGCATATGAAAGGTTAGGCATAGTGCTGAGAGTTTTGTCTGAGGCAGGTTTACATTTAATATAAAGAAGTGCGCTTTTCTTCGCACAGGAATAGAGTACCTCGGATTCTATATTAAAGATGGTGAAATTAAACCGAATCCAAGTAAAATAGAAGCCCTGTCTGTTCTGTCGCCACCATCCACTGTAACGCAGTTAAGGCAATTCATAGGTTTGGCATCGTACTTCAGACAATTTGTCCCGCGGTTCTCAGAGCAGATGAAGCCGCTCTATGAGTTGACCTCTAAACTAAAGACGTTTGATTGGAAAGAAGCATGAGCAGATCCGACAGAAGATTATCAAAGTACTGACGTCTGACCCTGTACTGACAATCTTTGACCCTGAACTTCAAATCGAATTGCATACAGATGCCAGTGCTGATGGGTATGGCGCAATGCTAATACACAAAATAGATGGTAAACGAAGAGTAGTTGAATATTTTAGCAAACGCACGACAGTATCCGAAGCTAAATATCACTCATATGAGCTGGAAACATTAGCTGTTTACAATGCAGTAAAACACTTCAGACATTATTTACATGGTAGAAAATTTGTTGTGCACACCGATTGCAATTCACTAAAAGCGACTCAAACGAAAGCTGAATTGACCCCAAGAGTACACCGTTGGTGGGCGTATTTACAGAGCTTTTGATTTTAGCGTTGAGTACAGAAAGGGTAGCCAAATGGCGCATGTGGACTTTTATCGCGCAATCCAATTCCTGTAGTTTCAACTGTCATCCGTAGAGCAGAGGTTCGTATAGATCTAGCAGCAATAACAAATAATTGGCTAATAGCCGAATAGCAACGAGATGATAGCATAATAAAAATCATGGACCAATAGCGAAGATATAGAGACAGATGTAATGAAAACTTATGAAATTAGAACTGGGCTATTATATCGCAAGATACAACGTAATGGCAAGACTCGTTGTTTACCAGTGATTCCTAAGGCGTTTAAGTGGTCTGTCATAAACCATGTACACGAGGCTATGATGCATATGGGATGGCAGAAGACTCTAGACAAGGTTTAT